>NW_006399972.1:1400366-1402126 GCF_000299155.1 Elephantulus edwardii
CTAGATTCTAAACCCAGCCTGGACTTCTGGCAGTTCTCTGCTGACGTGCTGTTCCAGTCATTTTTGGATAATCTTCAATAGAATCTTGCTTGCATGTGAATATTGTTCAATAGTTTCCACACTCTGTTGGGTCACCCTTCTTTGGGATGAGAACAAATATAGATCTCTTACAGTCAGTTGGCCAAGTGGTTTTTCTCCAGATTTCTTGGCACAACTGATAAGCACATCCAGGGCAGTATCTATTAGCTGAAATATGTCAATTTGTATACCATCTATTCCTGGGGCCTTATTTTTTGTTATTTCCTTCAAAGCAGCCTGAACTTTCTTCATCACCATAGGCTCTTGCTCATATGTTGTTTCATGAAATTCTTCTGTGTCTTCCAATTCCTTTCGATAGAGTGACTCAGTATGTTCTTTCTATCTTCTTTTTATACTTCCTGGATCATTTAATATTCTGCCTAAAGCATCCTTGATTATAGCAACTTGAGGTTTGAATTTATTCTTCAGTTCCTTGAGCTTAAGAAATGCTAAGCGAGTTCGGCCCTTTTGATTTTCTGACTCCAACTCCTTGCACATTTCATTGTAATATTTTACTTTGTTATCCTGGGCTGCCTTTTGAAATCTTCTATTCAACTCTTTAGTATCTTTAATTCTTCCTTCTGCTTTGCCTTTTCTGCACTCCAGTGAAATTTTTAGAGTCTCTTCTGACATCCATTTTGGTCTTCTCTTCCTCTTCTGTGTTTGCAACGACCGTTTGCACTCTTCTTGGATGATACTATCCACAACTTCCTCTTACTTGGATCCACAATAAACACACTTGATGCCAACAATTGGGAAATCAGGAGACATGCTGTTGTCGTTATGTGCCATCAAGTCACCTGCTATTCATAATGACCCTATGTACAACAGCCCTAACCCCTGCTCTATCCTGTGCCAATCTTATTGTCTCTGATACACCTACCTTCATTATCCAAGTACTGAATCAATCCATCTCTTTGACGGTCTTCCTCTCCTGTGCTGTCCCTCTACCATACCAAGCATGTCATTCCTCTCCAAGGATTTGTCCCTCCTTGCAATATGTCCAAAATATGTCAGATGAAGCTTCAGAAACCTTGCCTATAAGGAGTAACCTTATTTCACCCTATCCAGGACGAACCTGTTCATTCTCTTAGCATGGTATATTCAATACTCTTCTCCAGCACCACAGCTCAAAGGCATCAATTTTCCTTCTATCATCCCTAGTCATTGTCCAGCTCTCTGATGCCTAGCAAGTGATTGCAACGACCATGGCTTGTATCAGGTGCACCTTAGTCTCCAGACCGAAATCATTGCTCTTCAGTACTTTGACGAGGTCTTTGACAACAAACGTTCCCAGACAATATGTCTTTTAATTTCCTGGCTGCTGTTGCCAAGAGTGTTGAAGAGTGTTGATTGTGGAGCCAAGTAAACTAAAGTTGTTTACAATCTCACTTCTTCACTATCAATCATGATGCTGTCAATTGGACTCATGGTGATAATCTTTGTTTTCTTGACATTGAGCTTCAATCCATAATGAAGGCTGCAATCCTTGACCTTGTGTATTAAAAGAAAATTGATCATTTGGAATGGAAAGAAGCCAAGAATAAGCAAAGCACTCCTTAAAAATAGAAAAACAGTAGGAGGCATCTCACTCCCTGACTTAAAATCCTACTACACTGCCGTGGTAGGCAAGACAGCATGGTACTGGTACAATGACAGACACATAGATCAATGGAATAGAA
>NW_006399972.1:1404069-1415945 GCF_000299155.1 Elephantulus edwardii
ATCATCATCATCATCATCATCATCATCATCAGGGCAAAGCAATCTGAGCTCTCTGTTCCCATTGTGCATCTTTTTTCCAAATACCACTGGCATGGGTTGATTCTACCGAATCATCGCAACCTGCCTCAGTTTTTGAAGCTGAAAATCTTAACAGGGAAAACTTTCTCCTGCAGAACAGCCAATGGATTCGAGCTGCTGGCTTTTCAGTTAGCAGATGCCACTAAAGCTCGTTCTTTTTTCCGGACACTACCCCTCAGACCTTCTAGTTAATCTGACCCCCAAAGTCAAATTCCATGAAAGTCTAATGGAGCCCTAACACCAAGTCTGGCCTCTCCTCAGGGGTTATCAGCCTTCTGGCTGAAGCCAGGGGTGGAGAGGGCCTCTGCCACTAGGAATCTCTCCAGCCATTCTCAGTGGATCTTAACTCTCAGCCTACAGTCCTCTGCCTTGGGGCCCTGGGATGTCACTTGCTCTCAGCTCCTCCAGTTTCCAGGCCATAAAAACATCGCCTTGAGCTCTTAAGTGTTTCCCTGATGTTCTGATTCAGGTGGGAAACTTTTTTTTTAAAAAAGCGTAAAGTTCCTCTGCTGGGTCATGATTTATTCTGCTCTGAAGTGAGCGGAAATTTGACCCGTGTTTTCCGACGTGAGAATAGGGGGCGGAGAAGCCCCTGCGACCCCTGTTTCTAAATTTCCACCTCCAAGACGTGGGTATTTCTGAAAGGCGTGACAATAAGTGGTGGGCCCCCAACGGGGTAATTTGATGCAGGGAAAAGAAAGGAAGTCTGGAGAACGGGGCTTGGAAGCATTACAAAAGAATGTTTAAAAACAAAACACAAGAGACAGGAAAAATAAAACAACAAACAAAAAAATGTGGCTGAAGTTCCCTAGTTTTCCAGGGCTGGAGCAAGAGTTGCGTTGTGCGCACTTTGCAAA
Organism: Elephantulus edwardii; assembly: GCF_000299155.1. NCBI lineage: Eukaryota > Metazoa > Chordata > Mammalia > Macroscelidea > Macroscelididae > Elephantulus > Elephantulus edwardii. Next base: position 1,405,005 of record NW_006399972.1, read on the forward strand.
ACGCCAGTCTGGCCTCCACCACAGCGTTTCTCTGCGCTGCCCCTAAGCCCAGGTGTTTCAAGCCGTCCTCCCCAGAGCTACTCACCCAGTCCCAGTCCCAGGGGCCTCTCTGAACTAGTATAAATTTTCCTAGAACCAACTGCCCCGTGGCAGGAAGTCAACACGCACCTGCCCACTCCTCCCTTGATCCTTGGACTCTCCCTAACCCTCTGCGCCTTCTTTGCGCAAAGGAGAGGGCGACCACGCGCGGCTCCCCGGACGGCCAGGCGCGCACAGCGGCTCCGGGCGGCGGGAGAGGGGCCTTGGGGGGCCCGCACTTACGCGCCGTGATGCCAGGGTGCTCCAGCTCGCCGCGGTCATTGGTGCAGCCTCCCTGCTCTAGCCGAGCGTCGGCCGCGGCGCAGCAGTAGCGCAGCGCGCAGGAGCCGCAGCAGATGGTAGCGTCCAGCGTGTCGAAGTCCTCCGGGCACTGGAAGCCCTCGTGGTAGTTGCCCTGCACGTCCACCCAGCCGTGACAGTATTCTCCCGCCTGCTGGGCGCTCGCGGGGCCCCAGCGCAGCCAGCCCAGGAGGAGGCAGAGGGCTAGCAGCGCCCCCATGGCCGCGGATCGCCCTAGCCGGCCAGGAGCCGAGAGACCAGAGAGCGAAGGGCCGGGCTGGGACGCGCGATGGGTTGGGGGCACGGCAGTTTCCACCTCCCCCGGCGGCCAAGGCCACTCCCTCGCGTTAGCAGGAGCCCGGGACGTGGCTGGGGCTACACTGTAGGCTCTGCTGGCCGGGGGTCTGCATGGTGCGCGAGGTGGGTGAGCGAGAGCGCCGAGAGGCCAGCGGAAGGCATCGGCGGAGCCTGCTGCCGGGGCTGCTGCTGTTGGCCTGCGCCCAGCTCATCGCGCTCCTGGTGTGAGGGGCTCATCCAACCCCGGACCACCTTCCTTCCCACGCCTCGCGGGAGCCATCTAGCCCAGAGGTGGTAACTCCAGGACCTCGCGGCGCTCCGCCTTGGGGCGGTCGCCAGGTCCCGAGCGGAGCTGGGAGGGAGGAGACTTGGTGCCCCACGTGCGGATCCCAGGGAGGAGCGGCAGCTCAGCCCCTCCGTCTGTCTGTCACGGGAGCAGGAGTCAGCCCTGCGCGGCCAAGTACAAACGGCCTCTCGGCTGCTGACAGCTCTGCTTGGAAGCAGTCCTTTAAAAGGCGAGGGGAGGGGGGCACGGCGAGGGCTCAGAAAGAGTCCGCCCTCCGGGAGCTAATCACCGCGGGCGGTCGCGGGCCTTGGCGGCGCCTTGGCACTCTGTAACTCGCTCCCAATCCTCGCGTCTCCTAGTCACCCTACAATCACTGCTCTCACCAGAACTTGACTCTAGTGCTGGAGGGACCCAGCATTTCTCACCCACAAACCCACTCCCCAACACCCAAACCCATCCCCAGTCAACTTTTGCACAGTTCAAAAAACTCCACAGAGCGAGAGGCAACTGAGTTTCTGCGTCTCTCCACTCGCATTCAGGCGCGCATCTGGGCGCAAAGTTTTCTTTAAATGGATGCAATTTAAATAATAATAATAATAATAATAATAATAATAATAATAATAATAATAATATTCAGCGGTTGAAGTGTGTTGAACCATTTATTGCCTATTTCTCAGATCTGCACTCATTCCGGGGATACTGGTTCTAAACTTTCAGGACAGTACGAATTTTTAGAGGGTGACAAATTTTGCACCAAGCTTGTCACCTACGTGCGCGCTTTTTCTGGGAAGAAAGGCACTTGGACATAAACGCTCCCGCGCGCTGCATGGTTTCCCCTAGCGCCTAACCTGAGCGCAGCTGGGCAAAAAGACTCGCCTCCTGGGTCACCTCCGCCAGCTGAGGGCAATTCACAAAACCTCAAAAAGCAGGATTTCTTGGTTCCTGCCAGCAAAGGAAATAAAAGAGCAAAATTAATGATAATTGAGCAGATCTGAACTTCTGTTCGGGCAAAGAAACACATTTCTTTAAATGATGTGTCCCCTGTGAGCTATTTTCAGGGGCACAGCGCCTTTCGCGGCTTAAGTGCCTTAAGAAACCTGTGTTAGGCGAAACCTAGCCTGCCCCAAGAATGTATTTTTCCTGCATCCTGAACTTCCCTTCATCCTTTATGGGTGTGTGTGAATGTGTTCAGCGAATCTCGACCTATTTGTCAAACGCGCTGGTTGCCCCTGTCACTGATTCAGATGTTGGCGAACTGAATGTAACAAAAAGAATGAGGTGTGCTGGACGCCAGCAAGAAAAGGGCGAAAGCATTTCCACACCTGCAGCTTCCTGTTTGTCCGAATAGGTTCAAGACAAACTTCTATCTTCTTTTTTTTTAATAAATATTGTTTTTATAAATTTTCTACTTTATAGACATTTTTCTTTTATGAATATATAATATTTTATATTTTTAGAAATATTTATTTACAAATATTTTCTTAAAATATTCTTAATAAAACCACTTCTTTTAAAAAAAATTGAAGTTGAAATTCCAAGGGAATGTGCATTCCAAGTAAGGATTTCTATTTTTAAATAATTGAGATTAGTATTTAGTTATGAGAATGTAAAAGAAATGTTCAACATTTCATATGTTGCTTGGGGCTGTGTAAATATTTAATTCTTATAGCTCTTCTGGAAACAGACGTTTCTTAGGACAATAACAAACTATTAAATGAAACCAAATTAATTTCAGCCTCTTATCCACAAGCAATGGGACAGTTTTCCTTGGCTTAAAGAATTTGGGCACATGGGAAACAGTTTTGCAAGAATGTATTAGGTCCGGTGTTTAGGCTTTTAGAGTAAATATTCTTGCAAGACGTAAAGGTTTGAGGTTTTGTTTAATTTTATTAAAGTAGAGTTATTTTTACTGGAAATTTGTCCGAAGAAATTAAAAGCTAAAGCAATTTAGGAACCACAGCAAAAGTGCAATTTAGTAATTATAATCAGGTGATAAAACTACAAAGACATGTTTACTGCTAATAACTTTTGCAGAGCCACACCTCAATATTGTTTTTGTTAAAATTTAAAGGCATTTCATTACATCATAATTGCATAAAGTTCTGCAGCAGCAGCAGTGCCTTCTGCTGGTCTCCCAGGGGTCATGTTACTCTCATTATCCAGCTGTTCTTCGATAGCGTTAATATTTTAAGGAGTGATTTGTTGGCACTTACCTCTCATTAATTACACTCTCCTTGCCACAGTGGGATTCTTTTCCTTAGGACACCAACTAAAATTAATTCCCTCATTCAAAACCCCTGTCTATTTGACTTATTTAGTGGGCATTTTACACAAATTTGTGTGGGTGATATTTGCTAATGGAAAATAACTAAGTCTCCAAATACTTGTTTCTTTGTAGACCTGACATGTGTGAACATTAGAATAACAGTGTGCTGTGCTTTCAAATCTAGATCCTGATACAACACGCCTTTAGAACCATCAATAACAACTTAGCGGGTTTGTAGAAGGGGGTGAAAGAGAGTGTATTCAATTCCTTATTATAAAAGACGTTTGCCTTAATTTTACAATGACGAATTTTAATTTCAAAAGAGACATTTTGAGGATAGTATTTGCTTAAAAAAAAATAATGCCTACCTTCAACTTTGTAAATAACCAAAGTCTCTATATCCCTGCCACCATTTTAATCATAAAGATTTTAAAGTTCTCTCTCTCTCTCTCTCACACACACACACACATACACACCCTCACCCTCAAAGAGATTGGAGGTGGGGAGAGGAGATAGGAAGATGGAAAATGCAATCTACAACCCCTGGGTATTATGCAGTGGTTTTAGAAACTCGATATTTTTTCTTATCTCAGTAACACAATTTCTGTATTTTGGTGAAGAACACGGTCATAAGAAATCCTTTCCCTCAGCCCACATTCTCCTGTGGCCCTACCTCCAGGAAATTCTGTAGGAAATGAGTTCAATGATCTGATGTCTGGGATTTGCTTTAATAAACACCAGTTCAAAATAAAACATTTTAAAAGGCAGGGAGAAGTGGAAATGTAGAGATGGGATAGAAGAAACACTATTGGAAACCCACTAATAATTGGTGTGGATGGGTGAAAGGAGTTGATAAAATCAGAGTGCAGTTCTATTTTGCTGTAAGTGAAAGGACATCATAAAATTAAAACACACTTGGTAGGACTCCGTGGCTGCATAAAAAGAGCACAGGACTATATTTCTAAATCTTCTTCTGCTCACTAGTCTCTTTGTTTGATAGTCTTTGGAGAGATCTGAGAAAAGCAGAAACGTGGAAGTGAAGGAAATAGGGAGAAAATGGATGACTGAAAACAGATTGAGAACTGAACATGTACATGGAAATGGGAGAGAAGGCCGAAGAAATGTAGTAGGAAAACAAAAACAAACAGAAAAAAAACAAACCAGTCTGGTTGTGGAAGTCCTCTACTGCTCGTTTACATCGGGCCCAGAAAAGAAAATAGAAAACAAAAAAATTTCTTGAGTTCCTTCCTGGGAATGATTTAGTATCACCTACCTCCCTTTAATTACTTAGCCGATGACTTACTGGAATTCTCCTCCTTGGACCACTCACTAGAAATCTTCTATTCCAGACGTCTGTCAATTTGAGTAACTTTAAAGGTATTTTCCCCCTCAAATTTGCTTTGGCACATATTCACCACTAGAGACTAGTAAGGTGCTCAAAAGTACACCCTCAGACTCTGGCACCTCCAGCCCCAAGCCATGCCCTCCTCCTCTTTGTCCTACCCTTTAATCGGTCTCTTTTATAAAATAGAGTAAGGGATTAGACTTGGGTCCCGTAGAACAGTTTTTCTCAAACCACAATAATGTGCATGCTAATCACCTAGAGATCTTGTTAAGATGCAGATTTCTGTTCACAATGTCTGCTTGTGGCTGAGAAGGCTCCTTATTTCTAACAAGTTCCCAGGTTAAGTTGACACTGGACCTATCTGATACTTTACCTTGTCCACAATGGAAGGAATACATAAGGCCACAGACCCAAGGCCCATTTCCTCCCTTTTTGTATACCATTTTCTGAAGACCTAGGATTCTAGAACTCTATACTCAAGCAGGCCAGTTCACTTCTAGGATGTACAGAAGACTCTTCTTTGTTGGAAAAGGCTGAAGGGAGAAAGTGCTTGACAGCTTGCATTTGGAAGGCTGGGATGTCCAAAGAAACTCATGATGTTGTTGTTAAGTGCCATTAACTTGACTATGACTCATAATGACATTATGAACAATGGGTCTGAACCTTGCCCTTACCTGGACCATTTTAATCATTCCTGACATACGTCCACAGTCGTAGTCACTGGGTCAATCCATCTTGTTGAGGATCTTCTCCTTCATTGACCCACCACTTTCTCCAACATGATATTCTTTTCAAAGGACTGACCCCTTCTAACATGCCCAGATTATGTGAGATGAAGTTTCACTACCCTTGCCTCCAATGAATACCCTGTTTGCACATTTTCCAAGACACACTTATATGCTCTTTTGAGAGTCCATGTCATAGTCAGCATTCTTCTCCAATACCACAGTTCAAAGGCATCAGTTCTTCCACTCTAGAGCAATAATGTCAATCTAGAGACTCAGGTGCTCCTGATTCAGGCCATGGTCTTTGCAGTTACTTGTTATACATCAGAGAGCTGGTCAATGACTAAGGATGACAGAAGAACTGATGCATTTGAGTTGTGATGCTGGAGAAAAGTATTGAACATACCATGGAATGCCAAAAGAACAAGCAGGTACATATTAGGGTGAAACCAAGTTTCTCCTTGGAGGCTAGGATTTTGAAGCTCCATCTCACATACTTTGGGTACGTAGCCAGGAGGGACCGGTCCTTGAAGAAGGACATTATTCTTGGAAGGGTAAGGGGACAGTGCAGGAGAGGAAGACCCCAGATGAGAGGGATTAACATGGTAGCTGGGATCATGAGGTTAGATGTATCAGAGCTAGTGAGACTGGCTCAGGATAGGGCAGGGTTCCAAACTATTGTACAGAGGGTCACTAAGAGTAGCAGGTGACTCAATGGCACATAAAAACGAGAACAATTTTGTGATAGGATGTCAATCTTTCTCATTCATTGGACTGGCTCTTGCATTATTGTATCCTGTGACCTAGCAAAGGTGCTTCATAACTATTTTTTTTTAAGAAAGGTTTGACTACAAACAAAGATTTACTCTTGGAGAATTTGTCAGAGTTTGGAGAATACATTGCTACTTTCTAGTGCTGCAGCAAGTTCATACCCAGGAGTTGTGACTTGTAGAGGATGAGGGATAGAAAGAGAGACTTGTGATGGCATTTGTGGCGGGTACAGAGTCAACTCCTGATGAACTGTGACTAATTGAATGGTCAGCAAAAGAGAGGAGGACCCTCAACAAGATGAATTGACACAATAGCTGGAGCAATGGGCTCAAGTATAACTGGGATGGAGAGGCTGGGCAGGATAGGGCGGGGCTCAGGTCTATTGTTCACAGGGTCACAATGAGTAGTGATTGACTATGGCACCTAACAACAACAACAATTGAGGATTTTCTAGCGTGTCATCCCTGCCACAAGGGGAAGTCAGCAGTACCATCCTTATGGAGACAAGTGGTCATACCTTGTTGAGAAAAGAATCAGTACAGTAAAAGAATGCCCTGTATTTTTTAGTCAATCAAAGCCGTGTTTGAGGGATCCTTACTGAGTAAAACCATTTTCCACTCGTTGAATCGCATCATCTTGAAACAGGAATTGAAAGTGGGGATGGGGAAGGAGAGGTTGGGTAATATTTATCCTGAAGGACTGAATCTCTCTCGTTGCCTTTGAATCTGAAATGACTCATAGCCGACCCTCCTGTAAATTGCAGGAAAGGAGATTGCCCATCTTTCAACCTCGGTGTTGCGAGTGCAGCTGGGAGAGAAACAAAACACCCTAATAAAAAGTATAGTAAAATGTGATCAGAGGGGGGTTTCATGACTGTTAGGTGTTACTACAGAAAACATCACTGTGGCATGTTTCTTGCTCATCATCACAATCCTACGCTTTGACTAATAGAATAATTCAGTTTCCCATCAAACCATTCTGTTATTCAACGGGCCCATTCATAACTATTGGCAAGTGAATATTGGTGATTCATTTTTATATTTGGTCCCCTGAGACACACGAAAGCTAGAAGCAGCGGAGGTTGAAGGTGGATATTAGACAATCATAGGTTAGGGGTGGAGCCTTCCAACAGACCTTAATTTGGCTGGCTTTCTAAGAAGGTGTCACCTCAACCACAGGTGAGCATTTAATAAGTGTCCGATTAGTCGGTGATTCCATATTATGTCAGTTGAGATGTAATTTATTAGTCTGGGCTCCTGGCATCCTTCCAATGCATGCTTAAGAGAATGACATTCTTCATGCAGAAATATAAATTAAATTAATTGGCATCCATGTTTAATTGAAACTTCCTTGACAGTAGATGGATTCTCCCCTGACACCACCCCATTCTCAGCAAGGGGCACTTCTTTCAGAATATTTGCAGACAGAATAGAGGCCAGGCCCCATTCCTGGGGCTCCCCTAGGAGCTGGCTTTCAGCAGGCTGGAGAGCAGTGTGTAAAGTGAACTGACCCTGGAAAAATGGTGAGTTGCTGCTGAGCGACCATGAGTTCGTTTGGCAAGGGAAAGGCTTTAGAAGAAAAAGAAAACAATGTGTGTTCTTGTCTTTTTTTTTGCCTTCTTACTCCTTCTCTCACCTTTGCCAGATTCACAGAATTTTTTTTAAGAACTCTTAGGTGACCTTTCACATTTGTGAGTCATATGGAATTCTTTTAAGAAGTGCTACATAATGGCTGTCAAATATACCTTTTATTTTAATTTTTCTCCTTTGCAAATAATCTGTATTTGGTTAGCTCTGTTGGTAACATAAGCAGCTGATGAGGCAAAGGTCCCCACTATCCACCTTTGTGGGTCAACTAAGTTTCCACTGTTTCTGGACTACAGAATGCACACTTGACCTTGACTTCCAAACACCTGCTGTGAGTTATTTGAGGGCATTAGCCAGAGAATTTGAATGTAAGGTAACAGAAACAATCAAGTAAAGAGAGTGAAAAATGAACTCAATGTTTTACATTCCTATGGCAAATGTCTCAATAGTGTTATTTTTACAAATGATGATGTTGTTGTTAGCTGTGTGGAAAAGGACCCCACCTCTTGGTGACCCCATGAACAATGGATTTAAGTGCTGCCCAGTCCTGCAGCATCCCTCAGAAATTACACGAGCTGGAAATCAAACCTGGATATTCCACATCCAGAATTCTCCCTCTACTGCCCTATTAATGATGATATCCAGAAGACCTGTCAACACCATTATTAATCAAATAAATGCACCAACCACTAAAGGTAAAGGTGAAAAAATTGACAATCCCTACTGACTTGTGCAGTCTGAAATTTATTAACCATGCAATAAAGATGCATAAATAATAATTGGTTACTCAAATGCAAAAGTTGTAAACAATGACTGGAAGCTGGAAAATATGGCTTTGGTGACAAAAATGTTAAGATGTAAACCATATTGGAGGTTGTAGTCTTTAACCTTCTTCAATAAGTGCTTTAAGTCTTTTTGAGTTTCCGTAAGCAAGGTTGTGCCATCTGTAGGCTGTGATCAGTCTTCGTTGAACCCTGAAACCACATTCTTCATGCAGTACAATTTCTCCAATCATTTGCTCAACACACAAATGGAATTGGTATAAAGAAAGGATACAACTTGGACACATAATTTTTCCGATTTTAAATCATAGCATGCTTTCTGTTCTGTTTGGACAACTACTGCTTAGTCTATGTATAGACTTTTCATGAACACAATTAAATTTACTATTATTTTCATTCTTCTCAACATTATCTGTAGTTTATTGTTATCTGTGTAGTCAAATGCCTCTGCATAGTCAATAAAACACAATACTATCTTTTTCCTGGTGTTCTCTATTTCCAGCCAGGACCCATCTGGCATCAGTAGTAATGTCTCTCTTCTGAATTCAGCCCGTTCTGAATCCAACATAAATTAAAAATACATGAGAGAAGGAAAAGACAAAAATGGATGTCAGGAAACACTCTGAAACTTGCACTAGAATTTTTTTAAAAACAAAACAAAGGGGAAAAATATTGAAAAGACAGCTGAGTAGAAGATTCCAAAGGGAAACTTGAGAAGACAAAGCAAAATATTATAAAATATATGTGCAAAGAACTGAAGAAAACAAAAAGTGAAGAACAGACTCAACATTTCTCAAGCTGAAAAAAACTGAACAACAAAGTCGAGCCTCAAGTTGCAAGACTGAAGTATTCTTTGGAAAAACCTTCAATGATGCACAAAGCACCAAATGAAGAAGAAAGGGTTATAATCATTGTACCAGAAAGAACTGGTGGACGCTGAACCATTTCAAGAAGTTGCATATGATAGAGAATCAATCAGTGGTAACAAAGGAAGATGTTCAAGCTGCACTGAAGGCACTGACAAAAAAATAAGGTCCTGAGAATTAATAGAATACCTATTGAGGTGTTTCAACAAACACATGCAACCCTCATTTTGCTTACTAGTCTATGCCAAGAAATTTGGAAGGCAGCTATGTGGCCAATGGACTGGACAAGAGCCATATGTGTTCCCATGCCAAAAGAAAAAGTAATATACAGAGTGTGGAAATTGTGGAACAATAATAGTATCACATAGAAATAAAATCTTACTGAATATTCCTAAAAATATAGTTGAACAGTACAATTCCAAGGTACTTCCAGAAATTCAGGCTGGATTCAGAAGAAAATCATTATATTAGTTACAACTTTATTATTTATGGAACAAAAGCCTTTTTATAAATGTTCTTTTTCTTAATTACTACACATTCTTTAAAAAAACTGTTTACATAGGTTCACAAGTACTATTTGCCACAATAGTGTAGCTGAAACAGCAGAAAATTATAATTATACAAAATGAGCAACTATGAATGTGCCACCTGGATGAAAACATGTACATATGCATGTAACATGTGTGGATGGATTAATGTAACTCAAAGTATCATTGCAGTTGGGTCATGATGACAGCTCTGAGAGCAGAGCACTGTTGTTGTATCCAAATTCACTGCTTCTTCAGGAGAAAGGTGGCTGGGCAGTCTATTCTTGAAAAGCTTTAAAATGGTAGAGGATCATATCCAGTCAGAATCAACTTGATGGGAATGGGTTTTGGTTTTGTTTCCTTTGAAGGTCAGGAAAAAGTAGCTAATTATCTCCCTAAAGGATATTTTAATTCTTATCTTGAACAGGAGTCGTTGTTAGGTGCTGTCCAAGTACAACTCGGAGTGACTTTATGAACAACAGATCTGAACCCTGTCCTATCCTGTGCCATCCGCACAATCTCTAATACACTCAAGCCCATTGCTGCAGGCACTGTGGCTAGTGAGAACAATCTTTTTTTTCTTCCCATAGATCTGAAATTTCCCACACACTACTTACTGTGTACTTTCAGCCTATGTATTAAAATAAAACCAAAGTCACACAGGCATAACTTTTAATAGTTAAAGGGGGAAATTGAGGAATAAAAAAACCCAGAACACCCTCAGGATTCTTAAAGATTATTGTCTGTGGACTTAAAATCAAACATTGGTAGTCAAAACCTGAAGAGCAACTCTTTTCATCTTTCTCTGTGTTTCCTACTTTAATAAAGTCTATAATGAATTCTGCTAAATAAACTGATGCCTTTAACTGATTAGGACACCATTACAAATATTGAAGGATATAGTTACTTCTGTACCTTTTCTCTTACCCACACTCTACTGATATCCATAACTTCTTTTACATCATGTACTGAATTACTCCTATCTATTGTTGTTGTTACGTGCCATCAAGTCGTTTGCAACTCATAGTGATCCTGTGTACAACAACCCTAAACCCTGATCTATCCTGTGCCAATCACACTGCTTCTGACAGACCCATCCCGTTTACCCCAGT
>NW_006399972.1:1419980-1426246 GCF_000299155.1 Elephantulus edwardii
ACATATGGTTACCCTCTAAAGTAGATTTGAAGTACTTAGTGGTTATACACATAAACACACTCACATTTGGTATTTCCACATGTGATTCAGATAATTCACCATTACTTAAAAGAGTGAGTGGGCTTCTAAAAGCATGGTTATAATCCTATTTCTCAATTTAAAGAGAAATACGGTCAGAAGAAAAAATTTCCCCATTGTCAGCAAATTTTTTCTGTTATAAAAAGGCCAATAATAAATATTTTAGGCTTACGTTCTCTGTCTAAACAACTCAACTATGAAATGGATTGATAAATAGCCCAAAAGATAATATATAAGTAAATTAGTATGACTAGGTTGTAATAAAACTTTATTTGAATTGCTTCTCGGCCTTTTGACAAATAGCAAGCGCAGTGTGTTATATGAATTGTATCTAATTTTCCCTTGTCACAAAATATTCTTTATAATTTTTCCAATTATTTAAAATTAATAATATCATTCTTTGCCACTGTTACTGGGGTGAGATGTTACCTCACTGTGGTTTTGATGTGCATCTCTCTTATTGACAGTAATTTGGAGCATTTCTTCATGAGTCTGTTTACTATTTGAATATTTTCCTCTGTGAAAATTCTTTCCATGTCTTTTGCCCATTTTGTAATTGGGTTATCAGTCTTTTTCTTGTAGAGGCCCAAGAGTACTCTGTAAACTTTCATTATGAGACTCTTGTCTGGGATTGTATTACCAAATGTTTGTTCCCAGTCAGTAGGTTTTCTTTTCATCACATTGTTGGTGGGATTTTAAAATGGCACAACCACTCTGGAAGGCAGTTTGGCATTTCCTCAAAAAGCTGAACATAGAAATTCCATATGACCCAGATATTCCACTAGTTGACATATACACTGAGAAAATGAGAACTGAGGCACAAATGGAGATTTGTACAACAATGTTCATAGCAGCATTATTCACCATCACAAGAACATGGAAACAGCCCAGATGTCCAACCACAAGTGAATGGATTGAGATATTATAGTACATTTACACAATGGAATACTATGCAGCACTCAAGAGCAATGATTTTGTCAATGTTACCTAACTTGGGAGGGACTGGGGAGCATTATGCTGAGTGAACTAACTCAGTCCCACAAGGACAATATAAAATCATTATTGTAGAATGAGTATAAGGATCCAAGGGGGAGGAGGAGGGTGGAAGCAGAGGGATGAGGATATGCTGGGAGACAGGTGTGGAATTAATCATGGAGTTTTAAAATTTGGTGGGTGGGGGAGTGAGAGAAATTGGAAGAATCTGTTTTGGAAAACAATGTACTCAAATTTTATAAATAAACTCGTATAATAAAAAAATTAATTCTTAGCATGTAGGGTAAACAAAGCAGGCAGTTGTTCCCAGAGCCAGTTTTCTTTCTTTTTTTTTTAATTTTTTTTATTAATTTCAATGAAAATTTACAGAGAATTTGGATTTCCAATAATTCATTGTTGCATTTTTCTCCCCTCCAAACCCTGCCCCCCAGAACACACCCCTCTTGGAAAAGTAAAAGAAAAATTCTTTCATTATTTTACAATTTCCCCACACACACACACACACAACCACTCCACTATGCAGCCTTCGCTCTGGACCCCTGTCATGACAAAAATACCTAATCACATATCCCTTTTAAACAGTTTTCTCCCTCATCTGTTTCAAGCAGCATACATTATTTAACCCATCTTACTCAGTCTTCCCCCAACCCCAAAGTCAGTCCTGTTTTACAACAGTCAGCAACCATGCAGTATTTGTCCTACTGTGACTGACGTACTTCACTCAGCATAATGTCCTCCAGGGTCACCCATTTTGGATAATATTTAGCATGAGTTCATTGTTTTTCAATGCAGTGTAGTATTCCATTGTGTGAATATACCACAGCTTCTCTCTCTATCCATTCATTTGTTGATGGGCACTTGGGTTGTTTCCAACTTCTTGCTCTTGTGAACAAAGCCACAATAAACATGGGTATGCATATATCTGCTTGGATGTCATTTTTGGTCTCCTTAGGGTGTATTCCCAGTAGTGGAATTGCTGGGTCAAATGGTACCTCTATTTGCAAGTTTTTGAGATGGCGCCATCCTGCCTTCTACAGTACTTGGATGATTTTACACTTCCACCAACAGTGAATAAGGGTTACAGTTTCTCCACAACCTTGCCAGCATTTGTTGCTTGCTGTTCTGTTAAATTTTGCTATTCTGACTGTGGTGAGATGATATCTCATAGATGTTTTGATTTGCATCTCTCTTAGAGCTCGGGATTTTGAACATTTCTTCATGTGCTTGTTAGCCATCTGAATGTCTTCTTTGGTGAAGTGTCTGTTCATATTCTGTGCTCGTTTTTCAATTGGATTAGTTACCTTTATCTTGTTGTGGTGCAGAGCCAGTTTTCTAACACTTACTCTAGATTGATTTAAAAATAAAAAGAGAAAAAAATCTAGATAGTATGTTAATCTCTTGATTAGCAATGACTATGGGGCCTGGGACAATTTGAGTGACACTTTCTCAGATTTGGAAAATCCATTTGTTATGGATAGAATTGTGTCTTCCCAAAGTATATGTTAGAATCCTAATCCTTGTATGTGTATGGACATAATCCTATTTGGGAGTAGGGATTTCTTTGTTTTGTTAATGAGGCCATATCAGTGTAGGGTGTGTTCTGAAAGGAATCACTTCTGGGTTATAAAGGAAAACAGGTTAGACATGGTAGCAGACACATAGAGGAAAAGGCAAATGCCAAATGAGGATCAAACAGTTGATTGTTAATTAAATCAAAACAACTGTGAAGAATGTGGCATCAGGACTGGGGGGAGATTCATCAATCACCTATTATGCAGATGACACAAGCTTGCCTGCTCAACGTAAGGAGGGCTTGAAGCAATTGTTGCAGAAGCTCAAAGAATGCAGCCTTCAATATGGATTCCATCCCAATGTCAAGAAAACAAAGATTATTACCACCAGACCAAAAGGCAACGTCATGATAGATGGCGAAAAGATTGAAACTGTCAACAGTGTCATCCTACTTAGATCCACAATGAACATCCTTGGTACCAGCAGCCAGAACATCAGGAGACATATTGCACTGGGAAGTGTTGAAGATAGGGACAACTTGAAATTATTGAGGAGTAATGATGTCAGTTTGAGGACTAAGGTGTGTCTGATTCAGACCATGGTCTTTCTGATCACTTGCTATGCATCTGAGAGCTGGACAATGAATAAGGGCGAATGAAGAACTGATGCCTTTGAGCTGTGGTGTTGAAGAAGAGCACTGAACATCCCACGGACTGCCAAAAGAACAAATAAATATGTCTTGGATAGGATGAAACCAGAGTGCTCTTTGGAAGCAAAGATGATGAGACTTCTTCATATCACATACTTCAGACATGTTGCTAGAAGGGGTTATTTCTTGGAGAGGGATATGATGCTCAGAAAGGTGGAGGCTCTACAAAAGAGAGGAAGACCTCTGACCAGGCAGACAGACACCATGACTGATGCAATGGACTCTAATGTGTCAGGCAGTGTGAGAATGGCACAGTATAGGACAAGGTTCAGATCTGTTTTTCAAAGGGTCACTATAGGTCATATTTGACTTGATGGTACCTAACAACAATATCTGCTACAAAACAAGGAACCAAAAAAATACACGTTTCCTAGAAGGAAAGAAGCTCATATAGTTGAGTCTTTGACTTGGACTTTTAGCCTTCAGAATGTTAGAAAATCAATTTCTGAGCACCCCCCCCACCTGCAGTATTTGTGTTAGGATAACATTAGGTTCCAAAGACAGCATTCAGCTAACCAGAACAAATTGCCAGAAACAAAGGTTCATTATGTCTTCTCTCCAGTTTCCAGTCTTGAAGAAGGTGCAGCCAGAATACTCCTTGGCGGCAAAAATGATAAAGCTTTGTCTCATACACTTTGGACATGTTGTTAGGGGAGGCTATTCCTCGGAGAGAGATCTTTAGAAAGACGGGAGGTCACTGAACGAAAAGACCCTCAACCAGAGAGATTGACACAGTGACTGCAGCAATGGTCTCGAATGTGTCAGAAAGTGTGAGGATGGTACAGGATAAGACAGTCTCCATATCTGTTGTTTGTAGGGTCGCTGTGGGTCCTACTCAACTGGATGGCACCTAACAATAACCTCAGTTTTCTTTGTTGTAAAGTGGAAGACAGACATAATATCATGCAGAACTCTGCAGAAATGGCAAGAGGAGAGGATAGAACAAGATCTGCAAAAGGGGGGAGCTGAAGCCTCTGTCTTTACTGATCTGGATAATATTCCTGGCTGAATAATCTACTATGACAGGTCATTGAAATGATTATGTCTTGTGCTTTAGGCAAACCCATAATTCAAAAGCTGAGATTTAGACCAGATTCCTCAGCATCCAGGCCACACAGTCATTGAGAAAAAATTTTTTAAGAAATTGTTTTATCATCTCGACATGCTCTACTTAAGAAAAAGTAAATGTGGGATACAATTGGAATATCTTCCAAATAATTAATTAAGGGATTCAATCTTTTGCCTTTTAGAATTATGTATCTGGATCATTCAGCTTTCCAGAACAACTTATTCCTACAATATCTGAGACAACCATGATTTTGGCTAAGCATTTGGATGTTGTTGTGGTGTGTTATCAAGACAGAATTGACCCATAGCTGACCTTTCAGCAGGTTGGAGATAGCCCACTCTTCTCTCACAAAGCAACTGGTGGATTTGAAACACGTGCCTTTGGGATTGCAGTCCAATTTCTTATCACTAGGCCACCAGAGCTCTCTCAAGCCCTTGGATAGTAACAGAAAAGCTGGTAACTGAATCTCACTTAGAGGCTGTTGTTGTTGTTAAGTGTCCTCGAGTCATAGATAACTCATAGTGCCTCTATGAACGAAAGTCCTCAACACTTGTGCGACTTTCATCCTTTCTCCAGGTTCATAGGGTTTCCGGAGGCAAGCTATTAGGGAAGTGGATGGCATTCCTGCTTCGAAGCTTGTTTTAATCGGGGAACTCCACCAAACACTGTCCACCATGGGTAACCATTAACGCATTTGACACATCAGTGTCCTTCAATGAAAGATCACAGCCATGGAAACTGTGGTTCTCCTCTGAAGTATCATGAATTGGAATAGATAGAGTTAAAAGCATGTGCTTGCTATCCAGCAAGATTTTTCAGTTTGAACATACTAGTCTTTTCATGAAAGGAAGATGTGGTCTGCTTCCCGTAAAGCTGCACAATGTTGGAAACTTATTGAGTCAGTTCTGCTAAGTCCTACAGGGTCACTCACTATAAGTTAGAAGAGACACCATGGCAGTGGTGTGATTTAATGGTGTTTATCACTATCATTCAAAAGGTAGGACTTACAAAAATCATTTATGACTTTATAAGATGCCATTTATTTCTCTTTTTATTACCTGAGGACAATGATGAAGAGCCCTGGTGGTACTGTGGTGAAGCATTCAACTCCTAATTCAAAGTTTAGCTTTTGGAATCTATCGGCCATCCTCAGGAGAGAGACGTGGTGATCTGCTTCTGGAAGCTCTACGGGGAGCTTCACTCTGTCCTGCAGGATCACTGTGCTTTGGAATCACCAAAGAACAACTCTGCTTTGGTTTTACAGGGGATTCTGGCCAGGGCTTTGCACTGATTCTGTCTGGTTCGACCGCCTGCTGAGTCTTTGCCTTTCCACCCCAGGTACACTAAATCAGACTCCATTGTGTAAACAAGATTAAAAAGCACTCACCTGGGCATCTTCTTAAAATGTAGATTCTGTTTCAGTGTGTCTAGGGTGGAAAGGCAAAATCTTGGCAGGGGATCAGACTGAAATGAACCATTTCAAACCTGTAATTCTAACTAAATAAACCAATGTGTGAAAAATAAGTTCTCACCAGAATTACGCCAGATCAACCTCCTGGCTATCATTCATTTTCACATTACATAATTTAAGGTAGTTGAATAAATACATTCTAACATTTGGATGGGATAACTAAACTCTAGAGATTGTATTTCAGTAGGAAAAACAAGTTATTCACATGAGAAACACTCCTTGGAGATGCAGGTAAAATGGCAATAATGCACTGAGAGTTTTGTTTCATTAAATACAACTTTATGATCAATTTGCTGTAAGTGAAATGTTGCCTTATTTGCATCCAGGCTGTTTCTACAGAATTTCATTAACATGATCGCAACAGGACAACAGATTTTTTTTTTAATTTAGTTTGTTTATTTATCATTTCAGTGAACATCTACAGAGATTTTGGA
>NW_006399972.1:1428284-1430965 GCF_000299155.1 Elephantulus edwardii
TGGCACAGGATAGAGCAGAGTTTAGGGCTGTTGTACACAAGGTCGCAATGAGTCGCAAACGACTCAGGGGCACATAACAACAACAACAACATTGCATAAGGAGCGAGGCTTGGGCACTGGATTCTCCCTCCACTCTGGGAGTCGGCTGGCTGACTGGCGGGATGTCTGGCATCTCGATAGTGGCTTGACTTGGTGGTAGTCAAGGCAAGGGAAGTTTCTGGGGTCCTTTTTGCTGTGTGTTACTGCTCTTTTTTGCCCTTCAAAAGTGGGTGAGCTACCCAGAGCATTAAGCCAAGGGGAAGTAAGGGCGGAGCCTGCGGAGTCCGCTCAAGGCGGTAGCTTAAAATCCTGTAGGGCCCTCAGGCCTGTGGCCCTAAGGTCTGTCTTTAATTGTTTTTGGTGAAACGTTCTTCCAGGTCGTGTAGCCCTGGTATGTCCACTTGCCATACAGAGGTAACTTGTGGTTGCTGTGAAGCTGAACGCTGTGACACTGTGTCAAATCTGATAATGGTCACCCATGGTGAACAGTGTTTGGAGCACCCCCCCCCATCCCGGTTAAAACAAGCATGGAAGCAGGAGTGGCATCCACTTCTGTAAGTGGCATCCACTTCCAGAGGCTTGCCTCTGGAAACCCTGTGAACGTGGAGAAAGGATGAAAGTCTGTCTAGAACTTTCATTCATAGGGTTGCTATGAGTTGCCTACGATGCAACAGCACTTAACAGTAACAACAATATTGCATAAGGAGATAGTTTCACCCAGTGACTGTGACAATGAATTTAAGGACAGAGGAGATAGTGAAGTGCAGGATCACATAGGGTTTGGTTTTATTGTATGTGGGCTCACCGTGAAACAGAGCTGATTTGATGGCACTCAACAGATTTATTACACATATTCTGGGCTTCTTGCCATGAAAGCATATACTTGGAAAGGTGGAATGATGGGAAAGGAGAGGAAGACCCTCAACCAAATGAATTGACAAAGTAACTGTAACAGTGGGCTTAAATGTGTCACAGATTGTGAGGAAAGCACAGGGTAGGACAAGGTTCAGATATGTTCACAGGGTCACTGAGTCCTATCCGTCTCGGGAGAACCTAACAGCAACAACACTAACATTGTTGTAAGGTTCTAGGGTAAGTGTTTGCCTTGTGCCATCTTATTTAACCACCATATCAACCCTATTAGGAAATTCAGTCCTTGCCCAAAGGACTGGTCTTTCCTGGCCATGTGCCCCAATTGTGTCAGACAGAGCTTCAAAATCCTTGCCCTCAACGACAGTCCTACAGTCCTCTTGGTTCTCTTGGAAGTCTATAGTATATTTAATACTTCAGCACTGCAACCCAAATACTTCTTCAGTCATCCTTAATCATTGTCCACTTCTCAGAAGCACAGCAAGTAATTGCAAAGACCATGGATTAGATTAGGCACACCTCAGTCACTAGACCGACATCATTGCTCTTCAGCACTCTGGAGAAGTCCCTGACAGCAGACTTTCCTCAAAACAGATCTTCTTTTTATGTCCTGACTGCTGGTATTCAGATTGTTAACAACCTCTATCTCTTCTCCATCTAGCATAATGCTGCCAATTGGCCCAGTAGTGAGAATGGTTGTTTTCTTGATGTTAAGATGCAATCCATATAGAAGACTGCAGTCCTTGACCTTCTGCAGCAAATGCTTCAAGTCCTCCTCAGTTTCAGTGAGCGAGGTTGTACCATTTGCATAAGACAGGTTGTTGCTGAGTCTTCCTCCAGTCCTGATGCCACATTCATAGAGTCCAAGCCTCCCAAACATTCTGTTCCACATAGTCTTAGCAAGACATTATTTTTGGCTCCAAAGTCTAAATCCATTCTTGCAGGGATTTTTTTTTTACTAGCTATGATTCCAAAGAAAGGTAATCCGACAGAGTATGGAAATTATTGAAAAGAATCATTGATATCGCACGCAAGTAAGATTCTGCTGAAGATTATCCAAAAACGACTGGAACAGCACATCAACAAAGAACTACTTGAAGTGCAGGCTGGATTTAGAAGAGGCCGTGGCAGTAGGGATAGTATAGCTAATGTCAGACGGATCTTGGCTGAAAGCAGAGAGTACCAGAGGAATGTCTATATGTGTTTCATTGACTACACAAAGGTGTTTGACTGTGTGGATCACAACAAACTGTACCTGACTCTGAGAAGAATGGGAATACCAGAATACTTGATTGTGCTTATGCGAACCTATACTTGCACCAGCAGGCAGTCATCAGAACAGAGCAAGGAAACATTGCTTAGTTCAAAATTCGGAGAAGGGTATGCATCAAGGATGTGTCCTATCTCCATATCTTTTCAATTTATATGTGGAACAGATTATCTGGGAGGCTGGGCTCTATGAGGTGAAATGTGGCATCAGGATTGGAGGAAGAATCTTCAACAATCTGTGTTATGCAGATGACACAACCCTGCTTCATGAAAATGAGGAGGACCTGAAGCACTTGTTGCAGAAGGTCAAGGACTTCAGCCTTCAATATGGATTGATGTTCAACAGCAAGGAAATAAAGATTCTGACTACTGGGCTGATTGGCAGCACCATAGATGGTGAAGAGAGTGAGATTGGTGGAACGACAGCCTTTTTAACAAATGGTGTTGGCAAAATTGGAAAAATATCTGCAAAAGACTCAAGCAAGACCCACACCTCACTCCAT
>NW_006399972.1:1432975-1439150 GCF_000299155.1 Elephantulus edwardii
GTGGACTGCTAGAAGAACAAATAAATTCATCCTGGAGAAGGTGAAGCCAGGCTGCTCCTTGTAGTCAAGGATTCTGAAGCTTCGCCTGACATACTTTGGACATGTTGCAAGGCGGGATCAGTCCTTGGAGAGGAGCGTTGGGAGGGTTGAGGGAGAGCTCAGGAGAGGGAGACCCTCGATGAGATGGATTGATTCAGTCACTGGGGTAATGCGGATAGGTGTGTTGGAGACAATAAGATTGGCACTGGATAGAACAGGGTTTATGGCTGTTGTGCATAGGGTCACTATGAGTCGCAGGCAACTTGACCGCACACATGATTCTTACGCTACTATCACTGGCAGTTCAAATCCACCAGCTCCTTGAGAGAAAGATGGCCAATTTACTCTCGTATCATTTACAGTCTCCAAAAAGTGAATGGTCAGCCCTGACTCAATGGCAATGAGTTTAAGCTTTTACAATGACTCCTGAGAAATTACAAGCACAGGGAAACAATCAGTTGGTTGTTTATTTATGTACTATTAAAATTTTTAATAGTTTTCCCCCTAATAAATAGATGTTTTTAGGATTGTTCTTTCAACCCGACTGTTCTCACATAGTTTGAGGTTAAATTTATTGATTAGCTACTCCTTTGGGTTACCACCAAGGCCATACATAGCCAGGAAAGCTCTTGTAATATTTACAGTAAACCGAAGAATTAGGCATTTCAAAAAGCCCCTTCACAGTTAACATTCCACACACCTTAGCTAGTATTAGCTAGGCTGACAAGGTACATGTGTTACTGCTGGGAGTGTCATTTCATAGTTTTATTTTTATTTAATTAAAAAGTGCAGACTTTAAGGATCACAACTGAACTAAATATTTAAACTTGGATATTTCTTTCTCCAAGTGAAACCAACTTTTTAAAAGCCATAATAACTTGGCTTGATATATATCAAAACTGACTTTGAGAATTTCTTCTTTTCATTTACACGGGTGCAAAACCCAATTCTCGCAAGTGTTGCACAGTAAACAGTACCTGGTCTCTGTCCTGAACAGAATCACTAGTTAGGAGTAAGGCTGTGTAAACTCCCCAAGCACTGGAAACATTTAAATAGTCAGAGATCATTTTGTTTCAGAAAGGGACCAACACCCTAATAATATTGACCTTCTTCATGTCTTTCGTTTTACTTGCTAATTTTATATTTTAGGTATGCAGAGTTTTCATTCTTATCCCTTTACAGGTCAGTTATTCCCAAAGTTCTGCTCTCCATGATTTATATTTTAGGAAAGCCTTTGCTTAGGGCTTGGGTTTTGTTGTTGGTTTGTTTTTATTTGTTTTTTTTTTGTTGTTGTTTTTCCCATTAGCTGGATTCACTGTCAACAATGAAGGTTCCCAGACTCACCCCAGACATAGTGATTCAGCATCTTTGTAGTAGAGTTCCAAACCCACTGCCACTGACTTGATTCCAATCCCTGGAGACTCTTAATCAGGTTTCTAGGGCCATAAATCTTTATGGAAGGCAACTGCCCACCTGTCTTCTGCAGGGTGGCAGGTGGACTTGAACCACTAACCTCTCAGCAATCCAATCTGTTATGCACTAGGTAATGAGGGAGCTAGGAACTTGCATTTTATATAAGCTTTTCAAGTGAGTCTTGTTAAAGTTTGAGGACCATTGTCTTTGGGTGCTGAGATTGAATGCACCGTGGGAGGGACCAGAAACCCTGCCAATCTTACACTATCCTCAGAAGCTCTACTGTGCTTAAGCCCATTATTTCAGTTAAGTCATCATTCCATCTCAATCCAAGTCTTCCTTTCAATTTCTTTTTTTTTTTACAGTATATTTTTTTATTTGAGATTTTAATGAAAGTTTATAGAAAAGTTGGATTTCCATTCATTCATTGCTGCATATTTTCCCACCCCCGCCCCAATTCGCTTTCTTCTTTGGGAAAAAAAATTCTTTCATTGTTATACAGTCCCTTTCCCTCCCACCACCCCACCACCACCCCACTATGCAGTTCCTATTCCGGACTCCCGTCATGTCCATAATAATACCTAATCACATGTTCCTTTTATACAATTCTTTCCCTTGTCTGTTTCAATGCTGTGTACATTATTTATCCTTCTTTCCTTAGTTTTTCCCCAACACCCATGTCAGTCCTGTTCTATAACAGTGACATTGTGCAGTATTTGTCTTTTTGTGACTGAGATATTTCATTCAGCATAATGTCCTCCAGGCTCACCCATTTTGTATACTATTTCATGAGTTCCTTGTTTTCCAGTGTTGGATAATATTCCCTGTGTGGATTTACCACAGCTCCTTTATCTACTTGTTTGTTGATGGGCACTCGGGTTATTTCCATCTCTTTGCTATTGTGAACAAAGCAGTAATAAACATGGGTGTGCATATTTCTGCTAGGGTGGCAGTTCTGGCTTCTTTAATGTATATTCCCAGTAGTGGATTTGCTAAATCAAATGGTATTTCTATTTCCAACTTTTTGAGAAAGGACCATACTGCCTTCTATAATGGTTGCACCATTTTACACTCCCACCAACAGTGACTAAGGGTTCCAGTTTCTCCACAACTTTGCCAGCATGTGTTGTTTGCTGCTCTGTTGAATTTTGCTATTCTTACTGGGGTGAGATGACATCTCATAGTTGTTTTGGTTTGAATCTCTCCTAGAGCTAGGGATTTTGAACATTTCTTTATATGTTTGTTTGACATCTGAATGTCTTATTTGGTGAAGTGTCTGTTCATATCCTGTGCCCATTTTGCAAATGAGTTGTTTACCTTTATCTTATTGTGGTGCTCAAGTATTCTATAAATTCTAGATATAAGTCCCTTAACAGACATGTCATTAACAATTTTTTTTTCATTCTGTTGGAGAAGTTTTTTTTATATTCATAGGAATTTGATTATTAGAAGGTCCCATTCAACTGCTTGGGAGACTGTTCATGTTGTGGATTAGGGTTTCTAGAGGTCTTCCAAGCTTTTCTCTAATGAAGTTTAGTCCTTGGTTTTAGTCCTAGGTCCTTGCTCCACTTTGAGTTGGTTTTTGTGTATGGTGTGAGGTGTGGGTCTTGTTTGCGTTTACTCCAGAATGTTGTCTCCTGCCAAGCACTGGCTCCTTCTGATAACACGCCAGATGTGTGTGAGACAAACTCTCACCATCCTTGTCTTTAAATAGCACCCTGGCTATACTTCTAAAATGATCTGTTTGCTCTTTTGGCAGCCCAAGTTATATCAATAGTAATGCTCTCTGTCAACACCACAATCCAAAGACACTGATTCTTCTTCCATTTTCTTTATCCATTGTCTAGTTTTTACATGCATACATGATAAACACAATTAATGTTACTAAGTTGTAGTGAAGAATCTTGAAATGATACATGTTTTGATTACAACCACATTTGCTACAATGAAGGATGGGGGGAACCCCCCCAAACCACAAAACCTGTGGAGCTCAGCACTTCTCTGTCACACACAGAGTCGCCCTAAGTTGGAACTGACAGTGGCAGGAGGGTCTAGATTAAGGCTCAAAGGTTGTTCGTGTTGCTATTGTTTCCCTTACTATCCTGGGTGTGACAAGGATTCTCTTATTTTGGGATCTGCTGGGTGGTGGTCTTTTTATGACACTGTTGGTGTGGGGGGTGATTTTCGTGACTGTGTACTGAATGGTTGAGTTTTCACTCATTCATTGATACACATTTTCTCCCTCCCTCTCCCCCAATTCACTTGGCAGTGCATCTCTTGCTCCAGATGGTTAATCATCACACATATAATGTCTAATCATCTGTTTTTTTCTATAGTCGTTCTCTTCACCTACTCCAGTGTAACGTTCATTATCTACTCTTTTCCTGTTCTCCCCCAACACTTCTGTCTTAAAGCACATCCATTCACTTCTCAAACTTTTGGATGAAATAACAAGCACACAAATCTGTGAAAAGACAATCAAACCTGTAGAAAAGAAACATAATGGAAGAGAGGGGAATATTGTATGCTTATTATATGCAGATGATTGGTTCTTTTCAAAAGTATACACTGAATGTGTAGACTGGTCCTTGAAATTTTTTTATTTGAACTCCTGGAACAATAAATTGTATTGTCTGCTCTGTAAGATATCATGCCAACACTCCCCCTGTATGACACATGACACTGTATTGAAGAACATCTACCTCTTTAGCGAAATGAAGAGCAACTCTGCTTCCTTGTATTCACAAGCATTTTATTAAAGAGAACCTGTGAGAATTTTCTCTTTCTTACTCTTCTATTTTCTCTTTCAAGGAATGTGTAAAAATTAGACATACTTACAGTAAAAATTTAGACATGTGTAGTAAATAATTTTATAGATTGATAGGCTTTTAAAATGTGAGGTAAGTTTGAAATAATAAATTTCCAGATAAATAACTTTGAATTCATAGCCAGTACTTGAAATTAGGAATTCACTGTCATCAACAAAGGTAAATACTGTTGGTACACACACATTCACAAGGAAGGAAAACAGCGTGGTGCCATCTGTTGGCGAATTCCCCGCTATTGCTTGTTCTTCCTATTTCAGAATATTGGAGTTGTGTTTGTTTATTCCACTATATTAAGAACCTATTATGTCCTGAGTATTACACTAAGTGCTAAGGAAAACAAGTAAAATAAAAGTATGTGATAAAATAAATATTTAGTTAAAGTTTGATATTTATATTCTACTTTAAAGTTCCATAATTTCACAAATTTATATCATAATATAAACAATGTCACAGGTCTAAATTTTGGGGAACTGTGTACAATCCATTTAGTAGTTATTTTTAAACCATCTTCAAAGATGGTTTGCTAATAGTAGACCTAGACCTCTTGGGATCTCTAATGGCGTAATGGTACGGAGTTGTGCTGCCAAGTCAAAGGCGGGTAGTTCAAATCCACCAGTTTCTCTGTGGGAGAAAAATAGGCAATCTCCTCCTATGTGATCTACAGACTTTGAAAACGTGCTAGCGGATCAGCTATGAGTTGGTTTCTACTTAATAGTGTGTAACATCAACAATAACGGTCCCCTTTCAACAAAAAGGAATAGATGGCAAAAGCATGAATATTTCTTGCTTTGTCATTAGGTACCTTGAGGTCAGTGCTGACTCACAGTGACATCATGGAGAAGAGGACAAAATATTGCTAAGTCTTTCTGGTCTTCATGATCATTGGTATGATTGAACCCATTGTTGTGGTCATCGGGTCATTCCATTTCATTGAGGATCCCTCTTGTTCTTGCTGATTGAACTTGTACCTTGCCAGACAAAATTACTTTCCTGACAACATATTCTAAGTAAGTGAGTTAAAGTCACACTATCTTCATTCCTGCAGAGCAGTATGGTTGTATTCTTTCTGCTATTTTGCTCATTCTTCTGGTAGTTTATGGCATATTTAATAATCTCTGTCAATGTTACTCTGTCAAAAAATCTTGTTGATATTGTTAGTTACCATCGAGTTGAGCATGACTCAGACTCTATGAATGGTGGATCTGAATCTCATCCTTTCCTGTGCCCTCTTCACACTTCCTGATGCACCTGAGCTCAATGTAGCAGTCACCATGTCAACTCACCTGCTTGGGGGTCTTCCTCTCCTTCACTGACTCTTTTTGAATGTGACATCTTCCGATTTCCTGACTGCTGGTACCAAAGGTGTTAATTGTGGATCCAAGTAAGACAAAGGTGCTGATAGTTTCAATCTTCTCCATACACCATGATGTTGCCTCTCAGTCCAGTGGTAAGGATTTTTGTTTTGACACTGAGATGCAGTCCATATTGAAGGCTGTATTCTTTGATTCTCTGCAACAACTGCTTCAAGTTTTCTCACTTTCAGCAAGCAAGGTTGTGTTATCTACATAATTCAGGTTACTAATGAGTCTGTGTTACTAATGACTGTGTGGATCATAGCAAACTGTGGCTGACTCTGAAAAGAATGGAATTACCAGAACACTTGATCGTGCTAATGCAAAACCTATAGTTGGACCAAGAAACAGTCGTCAGAACAGAGCAAGGAAACACTGCATGGTTCAAAGTTGGGAAAGGCCTATGCCAGGGATGTGTCCTGTCTCCATACCTTTTCAACCTGTATGCACAACAGATCATCCAGGATGCTGAGCTCTATGAGGAGAAATGTGGGGTCAAGATTGGTGGGAAATCTATCAACAATCTGCGTTATGCAGATGACA
>NW_006399972.1:1439875-1454510 GCF_000299155.1 Elephantulus edwardii
GACGGCACATAACAACAACAATGAGTCTGTGGTAGCTTGCCTGTTGTTATAAAACTGAAAATTGGTGGCGAGCTCTGGTGGTCTAGTGGCAAGAAGGTGTACTGCAATCCCAGAGGTGCACAATTCAAATCTGCCAGATGCTGTTCTGGAGGAGGAGGAACAATCTCCTCCTGTACCAGTCAGATATGATTTGACAGTACACACGCACACACATAAAATAAAATAAAATTTAAAAAAACCTGAAAATTGTTTTCACCATTACATTTTACAGCAGGAGGGTCACCCTTTGTAAACAGGTTTTTAGTTAATCTTCCAAGCTAAGACCAGCTGAAAAGGAAGGCCTGGCAATCTACTTCTAAAAACCAGCCAGAGAACAACTTGTTGTTATTGTTGTTATGTTCCATCGAGCCACCTGCGACTCATAGCGACCCTATGTACAATAGCCCTAAACCCAGCTCTATCCTGTGCCAATCTTATTGTCTTATTGTCTCTGACATACCTACCCCCATTAACCCAGCCACTGAATCAATCCATCTCATTGAGTGTCTTCCTCTCCTGCATTGTCCTTTAACACTCCCAAGCATGAAATCCTTCTCCAAGAACTAATCTCTCCTTGTAATATGTCTAAAGTATGTCAGACGAAGCTGCTTCAGAATCCTTCACTCCAAGGAGTATTCCAACTTCACCCTCTCCAGGTCAAACCTGTTTGTTCTCCCAGCAATCCATGGTATATTCAACAGTCTTCTCCAGCTCCACAGCTCAAAGGCATCAATTCTCCTTCTATCATTCCTAGTCATTGTCCAGCTTTCTGATGTATAACAAGTAATTGCAAAGATTAGGGCCTGCATCAGGAGAATCTTATTCTCAAGATTGATGTCATTGTCTTCAGTACTTTGGAGAGGTCTCTGACAGCAGACTTTCCTGATGCAATTTTCTTTTAATTTTCTTGCTGTTAGTACCAAGAGTTTGATTGTGGAGCCAAACAAACTAAAGCTGTTAACAATCTCAGTCTCTTCACCACCTATCATGATGCTGCCAATCGGCCCATTGATGAGAATCTTTGTTTTCTTGATGTTGAGCTTCAATCTCAGTTGAAGGCTGCAACCCTTGACCTTCTGAAGCAACTGCTTCAGGTCCTCCTCAGTTTCAGCAAATAGAGTTGTGTCATCTGCATAATGCAGATTGTGGATGAGTCTTCCCACAAAAACTTAGGGATCACAACAGAACAGAACAGAACAGAACAGAACAGAACAGAACAGAACATTATCTGGTTCACTTGCCTTAAACACAACATCAGACAAGATGAGTCACTGGAGGAGGACACTATGTTTGAGGGCAAGGGCGGTCTTTTTTGAGCTATATTGGCACAATCTCTGCAGTGACAGACTGCACCACACCACTGATCATGAGGACTAGTAAATAATTTTGTTCTGATTTGTATAATGTTGCTATGGAGTTTGTTGTTGTTGTGTATGATAGATAGAGTCAGAATTGGGTCATAGCTGACCATCCAGCAGGTTTTGAGAGGCAGTTAGCCACACAGGAGGAGACTGCCTATCCTTCTCCCACAAAGCATCTGTGGATTAGAACTGTGCCTTAAAGCTTGCAGTGAAGCTTCTAGCCACTAAGCAATAGTCAATAGAAATGTAATGCAAAGTCATTTCTACTTTTCAGTCCTCTAGAACCCACATGGAATACCAATTGACATATTTCAGCAAACAGATGCTGCCTGGATACACTCACCAGGCTATACCAAGAAACCTGGAGGACAACTCCCTGGCCAACTAACTGACTAGAAGAGATCTGTATTTATTTCTACACAAAAAAAGGTGACCCAACAGAGTGTAGAAATTATTGAACAATATCATTAATATCACACACAAGCATGATTCTGCTGAAGATTACCTAAAAATCGACTGTAACAGTATATCAGCAGAGGACTGTCAGATGTGCTGGCTTGGTTTACAAGAGGCCGTGGCACTAGGGGCATGATAGCCAAAGTTATATTGGCATGTTTCAACTAACAAATACAGTCAGGCTCTCCAGCCTATCCAAGGAGAATTTGAGGACTGCTCTCTAGCTGACTGCCTGGAAGATAATAATATTTGTTCCCATTCACAAGAATGGTGATCCCACAAAACATGGAACTTATTAAACAATATCAATGACATCACATGCAAGCATAATGTTGCTGATAATTCTTAAAAAAACATATAAAATAGTACATAGAAAACTGCCAGAAGTTGAAGCTGGATTTAGAAGAGGATTTAGAAGAGGCTGTGACCCCTTGGATATTGCTGATGTCAGATGGATTCTGGATGAAAGCAGAGAACACTAGAAGAATGTCTATTTGTGTTCTATTGATGATGTAAAGGCATTTGGCTGTGTGTCATAAGACTAACATGGCAAAGAATGAGAATCCCAGACCACTTAATTATGCTTGTGTGAAATCTATAGCTAGACCAAGAACTGTTGTGTAAACAGAACAAGAAATACTGCATGGTTTAAAATTAAGAAAGGTGTGTCTTAGGCTTGTATTTTTCTCCTCCATACCTATTCAATCTCTATGCTGAGCAAATCGTTCAAGAAGCTGTACCCTTTGAAGAACAACATTTCATCAGGACCAGAGGAAGACTCATCAACCTGCATTATGTAGATGGCACAACCTTGCTTGCTGAATGTAAGAAGGGCTTGAAGCACTTGCTGCAGAAGATCAAAGACTACAACCTACAGTATGTATTAAATCGCAACAGCAAGAAAACAAAAAATCTTACCACTGAACTGATAGGCAACATTATGATAGATGGAGAAAAGATTGAAATTGGATCCAAAATTAACACCGTTGGTACAAGCAGTCAGGAAATCAGAAGACATTGCATTTGGCAAGTGTGCCAATCAGGGACCTCTCCAAATTATTGAGGAGCAATGATTTCAGTTTGAAGATTAAGGTGAACCTGATTCAGGCCAGGTCATCTATTATTTGAGAGCTGGACGGTGAATAAGTATGACAGAAGAATTGATGCCTTTGAGTTGTAGTGTTGGAGAATAGTACTCAATATCCCATGGATTACCAAAAGAACAAACAGATATGTCTTGGAGAAAGTGCAGTGAGAGAGTTCCTTGCAAGCAAAGGTGACAAAAATTCATCTCACATACTTCAGAATGCTGCTAGAAGAAGCTATTCCTTGTAGAGATACATTATGCTTGTAAAGGTGGAGGGTCAGCAAAAGAGAGGAAGACCCTTAACAAGATGGACTGACATAGTAACTGCAGCAAGAGGCTTCATTATGCCAGAGATTGTGAGGATGGCACAGGATAGGACAGGGTTCAGATCTATTTATGATAGGGTCACTCAACTTGATGATACTAACAATAACAACAAAACTACATATTTAAAAAAGTGGAATAAGCAGAGTAAATTAATTTTAATAACACTTTCTATTTAACCAACCCAGTTCAATAAAGTTACATGTTTGAACCCACCCAGAGGTCCCTTAGAAGACAGGATAGGAGATGTACTACCAAACGATGGCCGCCTTGAAAATCCCACGAGCAGCCCTACTCATCACACAGGGGCTCACAGTGAGTCACAACTGTAATCAACTCTTTAGAAACTACCACAATTAAAAACACCGCACAAAAGCCCCCAAAACCTTTTGTAAGATATTTTAGATCATTAGAATGAATCTTTGGGATCTAGTATATATTTTCCTCATGCAGAAGATAGATTTTCATTGGAAATGTTTGATTTCCATTTGGACTTTCTAAAACATATGAATATGTCTTGGAGAAAGTACAACCAAAGTGTTCCTTGGAGACGAAGATTACAAAGCTTCATCTCACACACTTTGGGCATGTTGCTAGAAGAAGTTATTCCTTGGAGAGGGACATCATGCTTGGAAAGGTGGAGGGTTGGCGAAAGAGGAAGACCCTCAACCAGATGGGTTGACACAGACAAAAGTATTGCAAATATACTTAACACATTTTCCATTAATAGACTCAATCTGTGTTCAGTTTTCACATGTAAATTAAGCAGAAGTTGTTCTTGACAGCATTCAAGTTAAAGCCTACTAGGTTCCAATGAGATTTCAGAGACAGTAAATTTCCCAGGAAGAGACTGCCCATTCATCTCCGATGAAGCAGCTGGTGGTTTTGAATCACATGCCTTCGGGATTGCAGCATGCTTCTTAACGCTAAGCCACCAATGTCGTGTGTTGTCAAGTTGGAGTTAGGTTACTAGCACTCCCTTCTTTAACCATATTGTTTTTGTGTACCATCAAGCTAGAACCAACTCCTAGCTGAGCCTCTGGAAAGTTTTTAGAAGCAGTCAATCACATGAAAGGAGATTGCCTAAGCTTCTCCTGCAGAGTAGCTGGTGGATTTGAACCATGTGCCTTTGGGATTGCAGCACAGCTTCTTGCCATCAGTGTTTATGTAACCATAAGTAGATGAGGCCACCAGCTGCTCCACGGGAGGATGGTCAATCTCCTTCTATGCAATTAAGTTACTGCCTCTGAAAACCGGCCAGAGGGTGAACTATGGGTCAGTTCTGACTCTATGGTACACCATCACAACAAATAAGAAGAACAACTATAATCACTATGCTTTTCATTCATTAAAATTAATATGTAATTTCATTTTTAATAATTTGGCAAAGGACCAATTTATTAGTATTAAATAAAAGTCAGCTCCTCCATTGTGCTTGTTGTTGTTATGTGCTGTCGAGTCGTTTGTGACTCATAGCGACCCTATGCACAACAACCCTAAAACCTGCTCTATCCTGCGCCAATCTCATTGCCTCTGACACACCCATCCCGATTACCCCAGTCACCGAATCAATCCATCTCACAGAGGGTCTTCCCCTCCTGTGCTGTCCCTCCACCCTCACAAGCATGATGTCCCTCTCCAAGGACCCGTCCCTCCTGGCAACATGTCCAAAGTATGTCAGACGAAGCCCCAGAATCCTTGCCTCCAAGGAGCAGCTTGGTTTAATCCTCTCCAAGATGAATCTGTTTGTTTTCCTGGCAGTCCAGGGTACATTCAGTACCCTTCTCCAGCACCACAGCTCAAAGGCATCAACTCTCCTTCTCTCCTCCCTAGTCATTGTCCAACTCTCTGATGCATAGCAAGCGATTGCAAATACCATGGCCTGTATCAGGCACACCTTAGTCTCCAGAGAGACACCGTTGCTCCTGAGTACTTTAGAGAGGTCCCTAACAGCAGACTTTCCCATCGCGATATGCTTTTTGATTTCCTGACTGCTGGTGACAAGAGTGTTGATAGCTATCTTTTAAGTACTTAATAATCACATGTAACAACTGGTGGCCACTGTTTTGAACAGTACAGCTTTAGATGATTATGTTTATTTCTATGGATTTAAATAACATATGCAAGTTGATGGTCCCATATCGGATCTTCAGCATAGAATTCTCCCTTGACTGATATATCTGAAATCTATTCCATGCCCAGGAATTCCTGAGCATTATAAGCAGTTTAAGATTCAACTACAAGTCAAAAGGCCACTATTTAAAAGGCTAGCATCTGAAAGTGCCTCAAAAGACAGATGTGTTTTGTTTTTTGTTTTTTCAAAAGATCACAAATTTGAAAATTTTGCAGCAATTCTGCCCTCTGCACATGGAGTGACCCTGGGTCATCATAGGCTTGTTATCCATTAACAATGATAAAATTTGGTTAAATATCTAATTCATTGTCAGGTGTCACTGATCCAATTCAGACACCCTATGTACATACAGTAGAACAAATCTCTGCCCAGATCCGTGTCCTCACAATGTCTGCTGTGCCCATCATGCCGCTGTTGCAATCACTAGGGCAATGCATCTCATTAAGGGTCTTCTTTCTTTTGCTGATCCTCTACTTTTCCAGGCTGTCTCTTGCCCACAAACATGATGTCCTCCTCGAGTGATTCATCCTCCCTGATTATGTCTTCCAAGGACTGGTCCCTCCTCATAACATGCCCAAAGCATGGAAGATGAAGTCTTACCATCCTTGGTATTTTACTTACCTAGATCTCCTCAGAAAGGAACCTACCAGCTGCTCCAAGGAAGAAAGGCCATTTGCCTCCCAAGCAATTTACAGGCTCTGAAATCCCACTGGAGGGTCAGCTATGAGTCCGTTTCAACTTACTGACAATAAGTCGAGTTGTGTCAGCTGAAAGGGAAAACCAGAAAAAAAACAAAACACCAAAACCCTACATTTTCTTTTGGTTTCTGTTCTTTTTTCACAGCTCCAATTCAATCTATCAATTTTATTTTTAAAACTAGTTTGTGTAGAATTGGTGACGGTTCTCTTAATGTTTGATAAAATTCACATGTAAAACCATCTGGTTTAGGGATTTTTTTGTATGGAAGTTGTTTTATTTCCTTTCTGCCACCCACGCAGATATATGCACACTCGTTTTTATTGCTGTTTTGTTCACAATAACAAAGAGTTGGAAATCATGCAAGTGCCCATCAAAAAACGAATTGACAGAGAAGCTGTGGTATTATCACACAATGGAATACTATGCAGCATTGAAAAACAAGGAACTCATGAAATATTATACAAAATGGGTGACTCTGGGAGGACATTATGCTGAGTGAAATATCTCAGCCACAAAAAGTATATAAAAGTCAAATACTGCATAATACTATTGTTATAAAACAGAACTGACATAAGGTTTGGGGAGAAACCAAAAGAGGAGATAAACAATGTAGATGGCATTGAAACAGATGAGGGAGAGAACTGTTTAAAAGAAAAATGTGGTTAGGTGTTATTTGCATGACAAGAATCCAGAATGAGAGCTGCATAGTAAAGTGAACTGGGGGTAAGGAGGTGTTGTATAACAATAAAATATTTTTTTTTCTTTTTAAAGAGAAAAGCATACTGTGGGGAGGGGTGGCCAGGGAGGAAATTGTGCAACAATGAATCGATGAATGGACATTCAAGTTCTCTATAAACTTTCATTAAAATATCAATTATAAAACCCAACAAAACTATATTCAGTACCTGACTATTTCTATTCTTTCCCTGCCTCCTAATCAAGTCACCATCATCTTTCTCTTGGACCCCTTTAGCAGATCGTAACCGCTCTCCCAGCTTGTGTTGCTCTTATCCTTCTCCATAGAGCCTCATAGTAGATCTTTAAAAATGAAAATCAAAGGGTACTGAATTCCTGTTAAGAGTGATGAAAATTTTGGTGTTATATAATGAGTGTGGTCACAAAAGTTTATAACCAATAGCATTGAACTAAATAACTCAATCTCATTGATTTTGGTTGATTGGTTAATGTGTATATTTCTAAATAATAAGTTATTTTAAAATAAGAAAATCAGATCATATCTGTTCTGAATAAAAACTCCATTGCTGTCTTCCTGCACACCCCTGTTTTGTCTCCAGTCTCTTTCCAATCACCCTGCTCTTTACCCATGCCTTTCTAGCTACATTGGCTTTCATGAACACACCATGCTCAAGCCATTCTCCCCAAGTGAACACTCTTCCTTCAGAGTTCCCTCTGCTCTGGAATCTGCTCACAAGTTACCAGTCACCCTGTCTAAATAGCTTCTCTCTCCCACTCCACTCTAAGCAAAATCAACTATCTTTTCACAACTTTATTTTTCTTGCTAATAGGCATACACTTGCACTCAAAACTCATTTCTATTGAGTTAAAACCATGGCTGCTCTTTCAGCACGTTTCCAAAGCTATCAATAAGGTGAGAGGAAATTGTCCATCTTTCTCCTGTATAGCAGCTAGTGGATTCTAATTGCCAGAGTGGCATGGTCTCTGGGCTAGCAGCATATCTCTCTACGGAATAACGTTAATATTAAAAAAATATAGTGTTTCTTAGTGGAATAACTGGAAATGTACTCAAGGTTGGTGGTTTTATTCACTTTAAGTTTTCTTCAAAGAAAAGCTGGTGATTTTCTTCCACATAATCAGACATTGAAAATTTTATGATGCTTGTCATGGTAATGTCATTTTTAATAAACTATATGTTCACATCCTGTGTCCATTTTGTGATCGGGTTGTTGGCCTTTTTCTTGTTGAGGTGCTGGATAATTCTATAAATTATATATATATATAAATCCCTTATCAGATATCATTACTATATATATATATATTAGTCTGTGGCATTCCTTTTTGTT
The DNA here is from genome assembly GCF_000299155.1 of Elephantulus edwardii. Taxonomy (NCBI): domain Eukaryota; kingdom Metazoa; phylum Chordata; class Mammalia; order Macroscelidea; family Macroscelididae; genus Elephantulus; species Elephantulus edwardii. Next base: position 1,448,018 of record NW_006399972.1, read on the forward strand.
GGAGAAGTTTTTTGATGTGCATTGTGATTTGATTCTTAGAAGGTCCGATTCATCTATTTTATTCTGTCCTGGCTGTAGGTTTTTCATTATGCTTGGAAGACCGTTTATACTGTGCAAGAATGTGAGGAAGGTAATTGTGCAGCAATGAATGAATAATTTTAAAGAATCAACTGGAGGAGGAGGAGGAGAGAAAGGGAGAGGGGGGTAAACATGTGCAACAATGAATGAATAAAAATCTAACTTTTCTGTAAATTTTCATTAAAATCACAATAAAAATAAAAAATTATTAAAAAAGAAAAATTCCATGATTCACAGTTCTATCATAACATATTTGAAGTTGCTTTATGTCGGACCTGACTACATTCAGTCCAACTGGTTTTACCTGAGAATCATGCATATATTTGGTCATTATCTGCAGGCCACCTTTAGGGAGGAAACTTCTTGAGGGCAGAATTTGGATTTTATCTTTTATTCATCTATTTTGTTACTGAGGTCTTCTCAGACAAAAGAACCATGCCTAACTCATCATATCTCAGAATAATTATAAAATGAACAATTATTCATGGTTAAAATGTAAATAATACATGAAAAGAACAGCATGAATGACATGTTTTAAATCTGATTCTTACTTTGAAAACACTCTGTCAGCATGTGAGTAATATTTGATTTGACCATCTACTTCCCTGGTTTGGGAGCTGTTACTCAAACAGCTAGTGACTGTTAACTTCAACAGTCAAACAACAGCTGATGAAATAGTATGACTAGGAATGCCTGCTATTCAAGGTATGGTAGAAGCAGCCAAAGGACAACACTCTTCCATCTATCTCTTAGATCAATTTATCTTCTAGACTAAAGTCTACTAAAGTAGACTAAAGACAGGACTTTCTCACAACTGCATGTGGTTCTGACCTTTAACTGTGCCAAAATAACAGCAGAAAAATATTAGAAATAAGGTATCAAATAACTCCATCACACATCTAACTAGCAAAGTCTTTATTTATCCTCCTGTATGAAAGTTTCTAGAATTAAATAATGGAATACTATTGACCCTGTTTAGCCCACGTAAATAAGTACAGAAGATATATCTACAGAATTTCCATATGTTGCATCAAATGGATGTTCATCACCCATACAATGTAAGTTGTTCTGTTAACAATGGCCTTAGGAGTTGGTCTCCAGCTACCAGAGGAGTGCTGTTGGCATGGTGTAGTATGTGTTGTCTTGCTAGTCAAAACGTCAGAAGTTCTAATCCATGAGCCACTCCAAGGAGATAGGCGGGCAATGTTCTCTAGTAAAGATTTATAGCCTTGGAAACCAGATGGAGCATCACTATGAGTCAGAATTGACTTGACACAGTAGGTTTTGTTAGGGGGATATTTTTAAATTTTATTTTGCTTTATTGGTTTCCAGAAACTTGGACTTCAACTTTCATGTCCTCTTTTCTTTGTTCTTTTTAAGAATCAACATTGTGCCATGATTAAGAGAATAAACTTTAGCAGCCAAACTGCTCAGAAATACCAGCTCTGCCATTTAACTAGCTATTTGGACTTTAGCGAATTACTTGGTCTTTGCATGATTGTTTCCTTTGAAGAGTACTTACCACATATGTTCAATATGAGGACTAAACTATTGTTATTTTTATGTGCCATCCACTGTGAACTCATAGTGCAACTATGAACATCAGTTCTGAACCTTTCCCTGGCCTGCAATTCCTCATCTTCTCTTATATGTTCAAACACATTGTTATAGCCGCTCTGTCAATCCATTTGTTGAGGATCTTCCTCTCATTCCCAGCATGATGTATTTTTCCAAAAGGACCAAACTAAAATGTGTTAGATAGAATGTACATTCTAGTACTATGTGAGTATAATTACTATTATTACAAATATATTCATCTCTAGGATAGAAAAGGATGAGGGAATGACATCTTTTTAAGATCTGCTGCTATGAGATGACATGTATTTTTAAGATAACTTTCATTTGCTTCCAAAATTCACTTGATTTTTATTCAAACTAGCACTTTTTGAAGCATCTGCTCTCAGAGAATTTGTTATTTTGAACATTCATTTATAAAAAGAGAGTTAAAAGTATGATATAATCTGATGCTAAAATTGTGTTGCAAAAATAAGAGAACATGTTCCCGTAGAACAGAATAGTATGAATCGATGCTGTACCAATGATGGATACTAAGTACTAAGCTTCATTGAAAATAAACTGGTAGACTGTTTTAGTACTTTGTTGTTTAGAATCAGTAATTCATGATACAGTGTGTAGCAAGATCCAATCTGAGTTTTTATTGTATATAAATATTGAAAATAATACTGACAAGACACTGTCAAAATGCTTTCAGCAAGTCTATTTTTGTGGTTTTATTCTTTTTTTGACACATATCCTAGATTTCATTCTTATTTAATTACTGACACATTACTTCAAAGTCAGGGAAAAGTACTATAAATAAGTGCATTATTCTTCTCTAAAAACATTTTAGAGATGCTCTATTTCCGTGGTTCTCAACATAGGCAATATTTTTCTACTCCAAGACATTTGGAAATATGGCTAGGGAAATGTCACTTTGACAAGGAAGAAGATCAGAAACTACAGACTTCAATATGGATTACATCTCAGCATCAAGAAAACAAAAAATCCTCACAACTGAACTGAAAGCCAAACTCATAATAGATGAAGTATAAAGATTAATGCTGTCAAGAATTTCATTTTGTGTGCATCCAGGAGCTAAATACATGGAGTCAGCAGTCAAGAATTGAAAAGATATGCTTCTTTGGGCAATCTGTTATTGAGAATTTAATTGAAAAACAATGTATATGAACTTTGTAAGTAAACAGTTTAAAGCTTTTTATAAAAAAAATTCCTTGAAAGTGCTTAGAATCAAGGATACTAGTTTAAAGACTAAGGAGTTCCTGAAACAAGCCATGATGTTTTTCTTTGCTTTGTATGCAAAAGTTGGAGAATGAATAAAAAAGACTAAAAAAAGAATTGATACCTTTGTATTGTGTTACTGGGAAAGAGTATTGAATATACCATTTGTTGTTGTTGTTGTACACCATCAAGTCAGAATTGATCCATAGCTGACCCTCTAGCTGGTTTTCAGAGGCAAAGATTGCCCATCCTTCTCCTGCAGAGCAGCTGGTGGATTTGAACTGTATGCCTTCAGGATTGCAGCACAGATTTTCAACACAAGACCATGGATCGTCAAAAGAACAGTCAAATCTGTCTTGGAGGAAGCGCAACCATCATATTCCTTAGAGGCAAAGGAGGAGAAACTTCACATACTTTGGACATATTGTCAGGAGAAGCTAGTCCTTGAAGAAGGAATCATTCTTGGGAAAGTAGTTTGTTCATTGTTCATGGCTGTCGAGTCAGAATCAACTCATATGTGAACTTCAGTGGATTGATTTTCAAAGGTAGTAAATTTCACAGGAGATTGTCCATCTTTCTACTGTGGAGAAGTGGGTGAATTTGTACTGCTTTTCTTTGGGTTGGCAATACAACTCCTTATCCACTAGGCCAGAAATTTCCTCATTGTTTTTGTTGTTGTTATGTGCCATCGAGTCGTTTGCGACTCATAGTGACCCTATGTACAAGATCTCTAAACGTTGTTCTATCCTGTGCCAACCTAGCCATCTCAAATGCACTAATTCCCACCGCTCCAGTCACAGAATCGATCCATCTCATCGAAGGTCATCCTCTCCTTCGCCATCCCTCTTTAAAGAGAAGAATTAGCACAGTGACTACAATAGAGGGAGAAAATTGTGAGGGTGGGACAGGATAAGGCAAGGTTTCAATCTGTTATTCAGAGAGTTTCTATGAGTTTCTAGTTGATTTGACAGAACCTCTCCTCCCATGGGAATATAACTGCCTCCGAAAACTCACCAGAGGGTCAGCTATGGATCAGATCTGACTCCATCATATGCAATAACAACAAAAAACAAATAAGTCTCGAAGAAGGTGCAGCCAGAGTGTTCCTTGGAGGCAAGGAGGTTTTGGACAGGTTGCTGGGAGAGGCTATTCCTTGGGAAAGGACACAATGCTTAGAAAAGTAAAAGGATGGAAAAGGAGAGGAAGACCCTCAACCAGGTGGATTGACACAGTGACTGCAACAATCAATTCTAGAGTTTCCGAGATTGTGAGGATGGCATAGGATGGGACAGAGTTCAGATCTTTTGTTAATGGGAGTCATTGTGAGTCATACTTGAGGTACACCTCACAATAACATTGGGAACACTAAAGATATTTAAATTCTGCTGTTGTTAAGTGCAATTGAGTCATCTATATACAACAGCCCTAAACTCTGCTCTATACTGTGCCAATCTTTTTGTCTCTCACTTACCTATCCCTATTACCCCAGTCACTGAATCAATCCATCTCATCTAGTGTCTTCCTCTCTTGCACTGTTCCTCCAAGCTCCTAAGCATGACATCCCTCTCCAAGGACTGGTCGGTCCTTCCTTGAAACATGCCCAATTATGTAAGATGAAGCTTCAGAATCCTTGCCTCCAAGGAGCAGACTGGTCTCACCCTCTCTAGGATGAACCTGTTAATTCTCCTAACAATTCATGGTATTCAATATTCAATACTCTTCTTCAGCACCACAACTCGAAGGCACTGATTCTTCTTCTATCATCCTTAGTTATTGCCCAGCTCTCTGATTCATAGCAAGTAATTGTGAAGACCATGTCCTGGATTAGGCACACGTTAGTCTCCAAACTGACATTATTGCTTTTCAGTATTTTGAAGAGGTCTGAGAGCAGACTTTCACAATACAATTAATCTTTAATTTCCTGACTGCTGGTATCAAGAGTGATGATTGTGGAGCCAACCAAACTAAAGCTGTTAACAATCTTAATCTCTTCACCATCTATTATGATACTGCCAATGGGCTAAATGGTGAGAATCTTTGTTTTCTTGATGTTGAGCTTCAATCCATATTGAAGACGGCAGTCCTAGACCTTCTGCAGCAAGCGCTGCAGGTCCTCCTCAGTTTCAGCGAGCAGGGTTGTGTCATCTGCATAAGGCAGATTGTTGATAAGTCTCCTTCCAATCCAGATGCCACATTTCCCCTCACAGAGCCCAGCCTCCTGGATAATCTGTTCTGCATATAGATTGAAAAGGTATGGAGATAGGACACATCCTTGGTGCACATCCTTCCCAATTTTGAACCATGCAGTGTGTCCTTGCTCTGTTCTGATGACTGCCTCCTGGTTCAGGTACAGATTTTGTATAAGCATGATCAAAATATTCTTGGATTCCCATTCTTCTCAGAGTTAGCCACAGTATGTTGTGATCCACATAGTAAATCCTGCAGAACAAAATATTCTTTTAATACAAAATGCCAAGGCAGCCCAGTTAACAAAATTGCATCCAGTACAACTTAAACAGTTAGTGTTAAGTAAAAATTAAAATGCAGCTTTAAAGTTTAAAGCTTCCTCCTTGTTCTTATTTCATGGAAAAAATTTGAGTTAAGTTTGGAGATGAGTTTGAAGAAGTATTGTAGGCTAAATGTTGGTCAACTGAAGATTACAGTTCCTAAACTCTAGCACCTGTACTTATTTTCACTTATTAAGGAAACACAGTTGTTGCAGATGTCATGAAGGATCTTAACTCCCGGAACTAGCCTGGATTTTTTTTTTAAAGTCCTAAATAAAATTGTAAGCATCCTTATGAAAAAGAGACAAAAAGCTTGTTTTTTCCTTGAAGGATTTTTTTTTCACTTCTTTTGTTAAATATGGTTTATATAACAAGACATTTTCCAATTCAAATTTTTTTATGAATTTTTCTTTTATTCTGGTTTACTTACAAAGTTCATATACATTGTTGTTCACACTGGATCTTTCCCCTTTTCCTTAGTGCACCCCTCCCTCCGCCCATCAAATCGTGTGACTCTATAATTACTATCCCCAGCCAATCCTCACCCCTCTGCTTCCACTCTTCCCCCTTAAATACTCATACATGTTTTTACTAGTAAAGATATTTTACAGTACTTATCCTTATGAGAATAAGTTAGTTCACTTAGCATAATACTCTCCTGTATCTCCCTAGTTAGGTAGTAATTTTCAAAATCATAGCTTCTGAGTGCTATGTAGTATTCCCTCATGTGAATATACCATAATATCTCAATTCCTTCGATAGTGGTTGGACATTTGAGCTATTTCCATGTTCTTGTGATGGTGAATAATGCTGCTACGAACAATGGTGTACACATCTCCATTTGTGTCTGTTCTAATTTTCTCAGGTTAGATTTCAATCAGTGGAATAGCTGAATCATATGGAATTTCTATGTTCATCTTTTTGATGAAAAGCCAAACTGCCTTCCAGAGTGTTTGCACTGTTTTACAATCCCATGAACAGTGTATACGAATTCCTATCTTGCCACATCCTCTCCAACATACATTACTTGTCCTGTTAAACTTTGCCACTGCTACTGGGGTGAGATAATATCTCATTGTGGTTTTGATTTGCCTCTTTCTTATTGCCAG
>NW_006399972.1:1454610-1455739 GCF_000299155.1 Elephantulus edwardii
TAGCAGTCCAGTTTTGCCAGCACCATTCATTGAAGAGGTATAATTTCCTTATTTGATAGCTTTTATTTCCTTGTCTGGGTTCTCAATTCTGTTCCATTGGTCTATGTGCCTGCCATTATACCAGTACCAGGTTGTTTTGGTTACTACCACTGTGTAGTAGGTTTTGAGGTCAGGGAGTGCTATGCCTCCCACTTCATTTTTATTTTTCAGAAGTGCTTTGCTTATTCAGAGTCTCTTTCTTTTCCAAATAAACTTGATAATTTCCATTTCAATCTCCTTGAAAAATGAATTTAGTATCTGTGTTGGGATTGCATTGAACAAGTAGATTGCTTTTGTAGGACTGTAATTTTCACAATATTGAATCTTCATACCCAGGAACAGGGCACATATTTCCATTTCTTTAGGTCTTTTATTGTATCTGACAGAAATGTTCTGTAGTTTTCTTTGTACAGGTCTTTTGTATCTCTAGTTAGGTTCACTCCCAAATATCTCAATTTGTCATTGGCTATTGTAAGTGGTATTGCTTTCTTAATTTCCTTCTCTGAGTTCACTTTGCCATTTTAGAGGAATGCTAATAATTTTTGGGAATTGATCTTGTACCCTGCCACTCTACTAAATTTGTCTACTAGATCTAACAGGTTTTTTTGTTGAGTCCTTGGTATATTCTGTGTACACTATCATATTATTTGCATATAGCGATAGTTTAACCAACTCTTTGATAATTTGGATTCTTTTATTTCCTTCTCTTGTTATACTGTCCTAGCAAGCATTTCCAATACAATATTGAATAGAAGTGGTGACACTGGGCATTCTTGCCTGGTCCCTGTTCACAAGGAAAATGCATTTAGTTTTTCTTCATTGAGAATGATATTTTTCTTGGTTTGGAATAAATGTTTTTCACTATGTTGAGGAAATTTCTTTCTATTCTAATTTTGATGATTGTCTTTACCAGCAAGGGGTGTTGTTGGATTTTGTCAAATGCCTTTTCTGCATCAGTTGCTAAGATCATATGGTTCTTGGTATTTGCTTTGTTAATGTGTTGAATTTCATTGATTGCTTTTTGAACCACCCTTGCATACCTGTTATGAATCCCATTTGTTCATGATGAATTTTTTTTTTAATTTAGGTT
>NW_006399972.1:1455839-1483512 GCF_000299155.1 Elephantulus edwardii
TGCTCCTCTCCTTGAAAAGCAAAAGAAAAACTCCCTCATTGGTACACAATCCCCCCCACACACACGTCCCCAAACCCCACCCCCTAGGCCCAAATATAATCCACTCTACAACCCTCATTGCATACTCCTACGATAAAAATAATGCCCTAAAATATAATACTTTTAGATGAATTTTTTTTATGTGCTTTTGGATTCTATTGGCTAACATTTTGTTAAGGTTTTTTTCATCTATAGTCATGAGAGATATTGGTCTGTAGTTTTCTTTCTTGGTAATATCTTTGCCTGGTTTTGGTATTAGGGTTATGTTTGCTTCATAGAAGGACTCTTAGAGTGTTTCTTCTTTTTCTATTTTTTTTTTAAAGTATTTTAGGTAGAATTGGTGATATACTCTGAATGTTTGGTAGAATTCAGCTGTGAAACCATCTGGATCAGGACATTTCTTATAAGTCTTTTTATCACCTATTCAATATTTCCTTTGTAATGATTCTGTTCAAGTCAAGTGTTATATATCTTTCCTCATCAATCTGGGAGGTACATCCGTATCAAATAATTTGTCCATTTCCTCTAGGTTTTTTTTAATTTATCAGAGTCTAGCTCTTCAGAGTATTCCAATATTATCAATTTCGTTTCCTCTGGTTCAGTTGTGATGTCACCTCTATCATTTCTTAATTGAGTTATCTGTATCTTGTCTTTCCCCCATTTTATTAAGTTTGCCAGTGGTTAGTCAATTTCATTGACACTTTAAAACAAACAAAAACAAAACAGCTCCTGGTCTTATTGGTCGTTTCAATTGTTAATTCTGTTTTCTATCTCACCGATTTCATCTCGTGTCCTTATAATTTTCTTTCTTCTAAAGGCTGTAGGATTAGATTATTGTGGAGTTTTTTTCTAGTTGATGGAGGTGTTGAGTTAGATTGTTGATTTTTTTTCTTTCTTCCTTTTTAATGTGTATGCCTTTTACTTGAACTGCCCCCTGAGGACTGCTATAGCTGTATCCCAGAGGTTTTGGTATCGTATATTTTCCTTTTCATTTGTTTGAAAGAAATTTTAAATTTTTTTAATTTCTTTTATAACCAAATTATGTTGAAGCAGAAAGTTATTTAGCTTCCACTGTTATATTTATTTACTGTCCAGTGGTTAATTTCTAGTTTTATGGCATTGTTGTCTAAGAAGAAACTTTGTATTATTTCAATGGATTTGAATTTGTTGATGCTTACTTTGTGTCCTAATATATGATCAAGTCTGGGGAATGTATCATGTGCACATGAGAAGAAAGTAAATTGAGTTTTAGTTAGGTGCAGTACCCTGAGTACATTCACAAGTTCAAGTCAACTAATTGTATAGTTTAGATCTTCTGTATCTTTGCTAAGTTTGTTTTGAGTTGACCTCTCCTTTGGTGATAGTGGTATGTTGAAGTCTCCTATCACTATTTTGATGCTGTCTATTTCTTTCTTCAATTCTGTTAAATGTTATTTTATGTATTTTGCAAGTCTATTATTCAGTGAGCAAATGTTCACCAAGGTTTTCTTTATCTATTGTGCCTTTAATCAGTACATAATGCCCTCCTTATCTGTTTTTTATCTTATACTGGTTTATTTACAAAGTTTGTATACATTGTTTTTCACACTGGATCTTTCCCATTTCCTTCACACACACCACCCACTCATCAAATTGTGTGACTCTATGATTAATGCCTTCCTCCCTCCTCCCCCTGCTTACCCATCCTCAACCCACTATTCCCTGACCCGCTCCCCCCAGATCCTCATACTCATTCTGCAAAAATAGTTTTATGCAGCATTTATCCTTGTGGGGCTGAGTTAGTTCACTTAGCATAATGTTTTCTAGTCCCTCCCAAATTAGGGACAAATCATTGCTCTGGCATGCTGGGTAAAATATTTCATTGTGTGAATGTACCATAATTGCTCAATCCATTTGATTGTATTTGGACAGTTGGGCTGTTTCCATGTTCTTGAGATGGTGTCTAATGCTCTATTCTAAGCAGTGGAATAGCTCGGTCATATGGAATTTATATGTTCAGCTTTCTGAGGAAACACCAAACTGCCTTCCAGAGTGGTTGCACCATTTTACAATCCCACCAACAATATATGAGTTCCTATCTCACCACATCCTCTCCAACATTTATTACTTCTTGTCCTGTTAAATTTTGCCGCTGACACTAGCATGAGATGGTGGTGGTTTTCATTCTGTCTATTTTACCAGTGATTAGTATTCCCACTCCTTCTTTATTGTGGTTGCCATTTGCTTGGTAAATTTTTTTTCAGCCTTTCATTTTGAGTCTGTTTTTCTCTTCTCTCTTTTTTTTTTTTTTTCAGATATGTCTCTTCTAAGCAACATATTGATGGGCTTTCTTTTTTATCCATTCTGCTGCTCTTTTTCTCTTAATTGGCACATGTAGTCCTTTCACATTAAGTGTGATTATTATCAGACCAGATTTTACCATTGCGTTTTTCTGTGTTTCTTTTTCTGTTGTTTCGGGTTACCATGGTGCATCCACTTTCCTTTAGTGTCTTCATTTGAAGCACTTAAAATTTCTTGTCGTTTTGGTCTTGTGTTCACATAGTATTGAAGTTCCTTCTTTCCTGCAATGGATCTAATTTCTATTTCATACATGATGGAGAGATTTCCTGGTTGGCAATTGTTTTCTTTCAACTTTCTGTATATGCTATCCCATTTTCTTGTAGCTCACATGGTTTCTGCTGAGAAATCAGAACTTAATCTAATTTCTCCCCTTTGTATGTGATTCTTTGGGTTTTGGGCACTGCTTTTATAATTCTATCCATATCTTTTAATTTGGAGAATTTGACTATGATATGTCTTGATGTTTTTCTTTTTGGGTCTAGTCTTTTGGGTGTTCACTGTGTTTCCTGAATGTGGATTTCCTGGTTCTTAAAAAGACTTATACAGTTGTATTCTAGTACTTCTTGCACAATTTATTCAGTGACTTTTCTGTCACTCCCATGTTCTGAAATTCTAATCATATGTATGTTGTTTCTTTTGATGTCATCTCACATGATTCTAATGTGTTCTTCATTTTCTTTATGCCTCATCTCTGATTTTTTTTCTGGCATGTTTCCTGTGAGGTTCTTGTCTTCCAGCTCACTGACTCTCTGTTCTGTCTCTTTAGTTCTATGTTTTTGTCCCACCAGTATGTTGGACACTTCTGCTATTTATCTTAATATCCTGGATTGCCTGTTCATGCCTTTCTGGTATTTCCGGTACTGTGTGGGATGTTCCCTCTCTGTCTTGTGATGATTATTTACATTTTTGTACCTCTTTATCTATACTTTCAATTATTACTCCCATTTTTTTGCATTTTCTTCTGTAGCTGTTCAAGTGGCTCCTCATCAATATGTTTCTTCTGGATCACTGTCTCTGGGGTATTTGCTCTCTTTTAATATTTTTTATTGATTTTTTATGTAATAATACCTTCACAGTATGTTTCATTTATATATCTTTTGTTTTATGTGATCTTTCAATTACATTGTGTTCCATACACTCATTCATATACATTCTATTTTATATATTTAGTTTATTTACAAAATTCAAATACATTGATTTCAAGAACAGATTTTTCCAATTTCCCTCACTCCCCCACCCATCAAATTGTACAACCTCACCCCACCCCCTACACATACTCATTCCTTTGCTTTTACCCTCCTCCACCCCACTTGGATCCTTATACTCATTCTACAATCATGGCTTTATAAAATATTTACCTGTGTGGAACTGAGTTATTTCACTCAGCATAATGCTCTCCAGTCCCTCCCAAGTTAGGTAATAATTTACAAAACCATTGCTCCTATGTGGTATTTGCTCTCTTAATGGCTTCCTTTGTTTCTTCCATCATTTGCATCTTCTATAGCTGTTCAAGTAACTCCACAACAACATATTTCTCCTTATTTTCTCTATCTGCGGTATTCCTTTGGTCTGATTTTTCAGGAAAAGTGTTATTTGGGGTTGTTGGTTTGTTCCCCCCCCCCCACCGATGTCAGAGACAGAGTATTGCTTACTTGACATTGTGTGAGTCTTTTCTTAATAGATGTTAGTTTGTTGTCTATATAAGGTCCCAGAGTATGTCAATATTTTGTGAAGGAGCTGTGTATTGGTGTTCCCTTCTTGTCTTCCCCTAAGGTGAATGACTGTTGCCTTCCAGAAACTGCAACTCTACTTGACCTCTTCTGCTTGACCACATGATATAGCTAGATAGTAGTTTTCAAGGCTAAAGTATCTTCTCATCTCTATGAGAGAGAGTGCAGTGGCTGGTCCTTGACTTCCTTCTTGTTCTAGTTGCAGGTGATGTTGACAGGATTTTGGATATTGGTTATCTCATTTATTTTTTGTCATAGAAGTGAGAAAATTCAAATTTTTGATGTGGTTTAGTGACATTGATAACATTCATTGTATTATATAATCACTACTTCCAAAGTACTCCACTAGCTTGAATGACACACTTTTTTAAAAGAAAGACATTTCTGACAGCCAATTGTTTGATTGCTAATAGCAAGTCTTTGATTATCCAATACTCTAACTGTTTGCGGTGTGTGTGAGTTAAATTGAATGGTTATATTGCAAAGTTTCATTTTTTGTATCTAATAGTGCCAGTCTGAATGCATATATCTGAGCTACTCCTTGGAGGCAAGGATTCTGGGGCTTCGTCTGACATACTTTGGACATGTTGCCAGGAGGGACGGGTCCTTGGAGAAGGACATCATGCTTGGGAGGGTGGAGGGACAGCGCAGGAGGGGAAGACCCTCTATGAAATGGATTGATTCGGTGACTGGGGTAATCGGGATGGGTGTATCAGAGGCAGTGCGGTTGGCGCAGGATAGAGCAGGGTTTAGGGCTGTTGTGCATAGGGTCGCTATGGGTCGCAAACGACTCGACGGCACATAACAACAACAACAACAACAACAATAGTGCCAGAAAAATGATAAAGGATTGTACAAGAAGTTTATACTCACAGAAGAAAACTATGCCATATAAAAAGGGCGGTAGAGCTGTGACTTCAAATTAAGTTATACAAGGGAGCTCTGGTGCCTTGTTGTCTGGTGCCCTAGTGTCAAGAAACTGCGCTGCAATCCTGAAAGCCTGCACTCCTTGAGAAAAAGATGGGCAATCTCTTCCCATGCAATTAACTGCCTCTGAAAACTCACTGGAATATCAGCTATGGGTTGGTTTCAACTCAATTGTACCTAACAACAACATCAATTGGTGGCTTAATGGTAAGGTACTGCACTGCCAGTGTAAAGGTGTATGTTTCAAATCCACCAGAGAAGAAGACAGAAGGGTAATCTCCTCCCATGTGATTCACTGCCTATAAAAACCAGCCAGAGTGTCAGCTATGGGTAAATTCTGACTCAATGGTACAACACAACAGCAACTAACAAGGGAACTCTGCTGTTCTACTAGATAATGAGTTACACTGCCAACCCAAAGACATGGAGTTTCAATCCATCAATGGCTTTGTGAGAGAAAGAAGGGCAATCTCCTCCCATGCAATTGACATCCTAAAAACCTGCTGGTGGGGTCTCTGAGTCAGTTTTTATTTGAAGGTACATAGAAACAACAGTGGCCAATAGAGTTCTGGTGGCATAGTATAACCCAAAGTCTCCACATCTCCAGAAAATGGGCAATCTTCTCATATTACAAATTACAACTTCAGAAACATGTTGGAGGGTCACCACAAGTCAAACCAACTCGGCGCCAATGACTAAATTGAAGCTGGAGGAGACAAGGAATGGGTTTTCCCTCAATTTTCTAAATGAATTTGAATCTCCTAGCACCTTGATTTCAACTATCCTGGTGATACTGACTTGAATATCTGGCTTTCAGAACTGTGAGAGAATACTTTTCTGTTCTCTCTTATGATTATTCTAGACCATGACACTTATTTTAATTTGTTATAGCATCTCCAGGTAACTAATACCATTTGTCACTGCTACAAGGAGGATATTCTGAGAGAGGAAAGGGGTCTGAGGAGATGCCATAAACACAGAAACTGGGATGAGAATTACTCTACCCTCAGAAAACAGTGAAAGAACAAGCTGACTATGGTAACTGGTCTACATGGGGTATAATGAAAGATATACACTTCCTGAATTGTTTCCTAAGTCCTCAGCATGTATGGAGGTTAACAAATTCTGGGCATTTAATCTAAAACCATCTATAAGTTTGACATAATATGTTGATTTCTAGTGCTTTCCTATATTTACTTACTGTGGAATATAAACTACCCAAACAAAATACGTGAAAAATTGCAAGTTTAAGTCTTGTGTATACATTTCTTCTCCTCTGAAAGGCAATTTACATAAAACAAATATAAACAACATCTGGTATATCTCCAGTAATATATTAAGTGACTATGATGTTCTTTTTAAGCAAAAACATACTTATGAATTCAAAACTACTATACACATAGAATTTGGGAGGGAAAAATATCACACTGAAAGGGAAATTACTATAATATGTTAAATATATAGAAACCTGACCTAGTTATAGTCTAGTGCTATTTATGAAAAACTGCACATGTTTAAAGTTTACACAAAGAATTTTATTTTACAGACTTTAAAGTAATATGTCTCTGAACACAAGAAACACATGCACGCACGCACTTGTTTGTGTGTGCAAACGCAGTACTATCTATTAGGTTCTGATTCATCAAAACCGCCTTTTGAATTTGCAAGGCTGTAAATCTTTACAAAAGAGACTTCTCATCTTTCATGGAGCAGCTGGTGAATTAAAACTGTCCAAAATGTTATGATCAGGGCTCTTTTGTGTATATGTCACCAGTACATATATACAAACAGACTGTTCATGCTTAAAATATTGTGTTACATAATTCCTTTTTTTTGACAATTAAGACATTTACATGTTAGTCAACTTTTCCAAGAACAAGACTTGCATCTTTTGGTGAAAGGAAAGTGGTGCAGGCATTCTCAGACATAATATGAATCCCAAGGACTAAACTTCTTACTCTGGTTGATGAAACCCATGTTGTTGTTTTTGTTATGTGCCATCAAGTCAAGTACAATTCATTGCAACCCCATGAACAAAGATTTGAACCTAGTCCTGTCCTGTGCCATCCTACACTTCCTGACACACAAGAGCCTATTGCAGCAATCACCGTGTCAATCTACCTGGTTGAGGGTCTGCCTCTCCTTTGCCAACCCTCCACCTTTCCCAATATCCTGTCTCTGTCTAAGGAATAACACCTCCTAGCAATATTTCCAAAGTATGTGAGGTAAAGCCTCATCTTTCTTGCCTCCGAAAAACATTCCGGCTAAACTCTCTCCAAGAAGTATCTATTTGTTCTCTTGGCCATCCATGGAATGTTCAGTGCTCTTCTCCAACACCATAGTTTGAAGGTGTTAATTCTTTTTCTGTCATCCTTATTCATTGTCAAGTCTTGGATGCATAGCTAGTAATCAGAAAGAGTATGGCCTGAGTCAGACACACCTTAGTCCTCAAACTGACACCACTACTCCTCAATAATTGAGAAAGGTCTCTAACTAAACTAATCTAATCTAAACTAGATTTTCCTAGTGCAATGCATCTTCTTATTTCCTGACTGCTCATACCAAGGGAGTTAATTGTAGATCCAAGCAAGATTAAGCTATTGACAGTTTCAATCTCCTCTCCATCCATCATGACACTGACTATCGGTCCAGTGGTAAGAATCTTTGTTTTCTTGATACTGAGATGCAATCCATACTGAAAACTGCATTCCTTGATCTTCTACAAGTGTTTCAAGTCCTCCTCACTTTTAGCAAGCAAGGTTGCACCATCTGCATGCCACATTCATCTTCATAGAGTCCAGCTTCTAGGATAATTTGTTCATCTCTGACACACTCCTTTCCCAGTTTCAAACAATGCAGTGCTCTCCTGCCTCATTCATACAACAGCCTCCTGATCTTGGTATAGGTTCCTCACAAGCACAATCAGGTGCTCTGGGATTCCCATTCATGGAAGTCATACTAGGATGTAATTGGGAAACACCAGGCTCACGTAACAACAACAACATAGTCTAATTGTAATTGTGGTTGTTGTTATTATTGTTTTGTGCCATTGGGTCAAGTGTGACCCGTTATGTACCGTAGCTCTGAACCCGACACAGTCCTATCCCGACTCAATCAGTCTCACTTTCTTTAACACACCTGCTCCCATTATTCCAGTCCTTGTGTCCATCCATCTCATCTAGGCCCTTCCCCTTCTGCACTCTCCCTCCACCTTTCCTTCTCCAAGGACTGGTCCCTTTTGGCAGCATGCTCAAAGTATGTCAGATGGAGCTTCACAGTTTTTGCCTCCAAAGAGCAATTTGGCTTCATCCTCTCCAGGACAGACCTGTTTGTTCTCTTGGCACTCCATGGTATGTTCAACACTCTTCAAGCCAATTTTGACTCAACATTGTCTAATCTTTTGTATTCCTTACAATTGTTCCTCGCCTAAGCCCATTGTAGCCACTGTTTCATTCCATCTTCTTGAAGACTTCCTTATTTTTTACTGACTCTCTTACTTGCTAAGCATATCTTTCTCCAGGGATTCATCTTCCTGATAGCATGCCCCAAATATGTGAAATTAAGTCTCACCATTCTCACTTCTTAGGAAGTAAGGAGACTGTACTTCTATCAAAGAACATTTCTTTGTTCTTGTAGCCATTCATGTTTTACTCAATATTCTTCCACAGCACAATTTAATAGCATTTTTTTCTTCTAGAATCTATGAAATAGTACCATAATATGAAGAAATCGATCTGTGCATTAAAAGACACCTATGCCTTCTTTGAATAAATAGGAAAAAATATTTCCTTATAGAGGCAGAAATGAATTTATATCTCAGCATACTTGAATTTGTAAATAATATCCAAATCTTAAATTTCCTCTAAGCTATCTCTATAGTTGCTGTCATTTTCATTTGGAGACTGCCTTTTGCTGTTTCTCTTTGGACACCTTTTGTTTAAACATTCTTCAACCTGTACCTTTTCCCTCCCATTTCAATGTTGTTTAAAGACCAGAATACAAATATATGAATATATATGTGTGTGTGTGTGTGTATGTAAATTCTGAGATAAATACAAGTTACTGGAAGCTTAGTTTGTCTTTTGCTGCTAGAAATCATTACATATAATCATTCCAGGGACTTCAGTCATAGGTTTGGGGTTTGTAAGCAAAGTGAGCAGGGTCTCTCTTTCCTCCTTTCTTTTCTCAAGACTGTCCCTGCCAGCTTCTTTTGGGGCTGCTTCTTCTCAAAGGCACCCCTTCCCTAATAGGGGCTTTTTGGGCAGTGGCTTTGCCTATGATTAATTATCATGAACCCAACTTGGACCTTTGGCTTTCTGGCTCTTAGCGAAATAGCAAAGACATTTCTCCAGACTGAGATAGTTGGCTTCAGTTCTAATTAATGATCACTTGTTATCAGCTTAGTTTAGACTTTTTGCTCTCTGACTTTTTGGCTGAGTAGCCTAAACACTTCCCAGATCCAAAGAGTTGGCTGAAATTTATGTTTCTTTTTTGGCACAGGCTTGATAATTCTGATGCTTTCCCGGATCTGGAAAAATATTTTAATTGTTTACAGTCTTGATTAATGGGTTTGCTGCTGCTTTGATAGTCTATCATTTATAATGATAAGAAACCCCAAACAAATGGGCATTTTATATTGCTCTTTCAGTATGCTTTGGCTGGTCCTTTCTAAGGAGTTACTGTTTTGTTTCCTTCTCTAGTGCCATTAAGTTATTAATAATTTCATTATAATTGAATTTTAAATTATTGTCATTTCTAATTCTTTTCTCCCTCCAGTATTTATTATGCCATAGAACTTCTTACTGTTGGTACAACAGAGTTCTTTCCCTGAGTCCTATGGGTTGTATGTTTAAGTTAGTGATTCACTAAGACAGTTTGGTATCCATTTGCTTGCAAACACAGGTCATTCTTATCACTTTTAAGGCACATATTACAAAGCTCAGTGAACCCTGTCTCTTTACCCTCTATCAAATAAATGAATCCCTTAGATGTCATAATCACTCTTTGGTTAATTACACATTTGGCCTAGTAAATAATCCTCATTTAAAATGGGACCTCAAGTTCAGTATTACAGATGGTTTATTCTGCTATCAACTTGTCATCTAAGTTCTAGTTCATTTCAGATGCTCATTGTAATATGCAGCTATTATTTATGAAAGCTGTTGCTGTTCTGAATAATGTATTGTCAGCCTAGCCTGGCTGCCCTTTACTTTGCAAATCCTTGCCTTCAGTGGAAACACACATTTCCACTGCTAGGATACTCTATCTACTGTCTTTGTTTCCAAAGAGAAAATAATGGAAAAGAAAAAGAAATAGAGATTATTTCAGTGAGGTGACAGTATAGATTGTTTTCTATTTTTAAAATTAATTTTGTTCACTAGTTTCATGACATTTTCTTGACAATAACACTAAAAACCAAAGTTTGTTTTCTATTAAGTTGGGTGCTTTAAATCAACACAACCGTGTCTTGCCAGTTGATTAATTTCTATATTCTGATTCATCTATATTTTCTTCTGTTTGAAGTTAATAGGAATTTCACACATGGAGAAAGCATTTTTCTCTAGATTTATTAATGAATTTTAAAGAGAAAATGCTAGGTTTTCCTTTAATCTAATTCTTTTTGACCTCTCTACTACATTTGATACTATTGACCTTTTTACTCCTTCTTGAAACTCTTCCCTCCCCCGCTTCCACAACCCCATAATATTCTAGCTCTCCTCCTCCTTCAGCAATTATTTTTTCCTCTGTATTCACTAAGATCCTTATAAATCCTCCCACCCTCGAATGCTAGGTCATCCCAAGAGCCTTTCCTTAGCCACCTGCATTTCTGTCCCTTTATTTCGCCTTTGGGAGTACATAACACTTACAGCTTCAGCAATCACTTGTACATTAATTGATTCTATTTTCTCTAAGCTCAATCTTCTTGCCCACGTTCTGCTTAGGAAGTTTCCTTGAAGACATTATTAGCACTTCACATTTGTTTTCGTCATTCATTTTATATGTACTTATTGTGTGTCTGGCTTGTGCCAGATATTGTGCTTTGTTGCAGAGACACAATGATGGTCAATTTACCATTTCTGTTCTCAACAAGTGGATAGTTTAGCCCTCTCATGACTTAGTGGTAAGGAATTACATGCCAACACAAAGATACATTGTTCAAATCCACCAGCTATTCTGCTGGAGAAAGATGAACAATCTCCTCCTGTGCAATTTACCTCTGAAAACCCATCAGAGGGTCAGGTAGGGGTCAGTTCTGACTTGATAGTACACAACAAAAGAAATGAATAAAATTGTATAAAAGCTATAGAAAATTATTTGCAAATCAAAACAGAACAAACCAAAACAAAAATATGCTTCTCTTTTATTCCCTCAAATTTGTTCTATTCCTGTCTTTTCCAACTCATCATTTCCAGTTTTATAATTACCTTCTCATTCTTCCAGTCAATCAAGGAACAAGTCTTGATCTCTCATTCTTTCTGCAGTAGTCAGGTATCTGCTGTAGTATTCTAGGTAACAAACATCCCCAAATCTGAAAAACATACAACAAGCATTTATTTCATAATTGTAAAAATCCACTGTTACCAAGTAATTTCCAACTTACAGTGACTTGACCCTAAGTCTTTATGGGAGGGTACTAGCTATCTTTCTTCTGACCAGCAGCTGTTAGAGTGAAATACTTGACCTTTGGTGGCAGTGTAACTTGCAATGCATTTCACTATTAGACCTTCAAATTAGAGTAGCTCAACTGATCTAGTCTAAGGGGAAAACTCCAAGTTTTTGCTGAGTTTAGGTCTGCTCTATGGATTTGTGTTCCTGGGACCAAGAAAAAAAGAGTGATAGCTGGCTGGGGTATACGTTCCCCTTTGAAGAGGGTGAAGATTTTGACATGTGGTCAGAAACTTTTCAGGTCCCTAAAAACTTCCACTTTATAACTAATCCCAAAGCTAAGGCCAAAGTAAATGGGACAAGAATCTCTGTCCCCCATCCACCTTTTCCCACCACTGAAAGTCATGAAGGGGGAGAAAAGATGAAATTGTCAATTATTTCATATTACTCCAATCCACAATCAACACTCTTTGCACCAGCAGTGAAGAAATCAAAAGAAATATTGCATTGTGAATATTTCCTGTCAAGTGCCTCTTAAAAGTGCTAAGCAACAATGATATCAGTTTATAGGTAGAGCTGTAGCTGATTCAAGCAATGGTCTCAATTACTTCCTGTGCACCTGAAAGTTGGATGAAGCCTAAGGATGATAGAAGAATCAATGCCCATGATTTGTGATGTTGGAGTACAAAAGAAGAAACAAATATGTCTTGGAGGGAGTGCAATCAAGTTGTTGCTTAGAGGGGAAAATGGCAGAACTTTGTCTTGCATACTTTGAGCATGTTGTTAGGAGAGGCCAGCCCTTGGAAAAGGGCATCACACTTGGTAAAATGAAGGGTCAGTGAAAGAGAAGAAGATCCTTAACATAATAGATTGACACAAAGACTATAACAATGGATGCTAGGAAATCAGAGGTGATGATGATAGCACAGGATAAGGCAAGGTTCAGATCTGTTGTCCATAGAGTCACTAAGAGTAGTAGTTGATCTCATGCTACCTAACAACAATATTTGTCAATAAACTACATTCTTTTTCTTCATCATTAATAACAACTAGCCCCAATATAAAATCTTTGAAACATTCGCTACAGAAGATCAAAGTTTACAGCCTTCAAGATGGATTGCATTTCAACATCAAGAAGACAAAATTCTTCATCACCAGATAAATAAGCAACTTCATGATAGATGTAGACAAGATAGAAATTGTCAATGATTTCCTCTTACTTGGACCCCAAATCCACCCTTGGTACCAGCACTCAGGAGATCAGAAAATTATTGCATTCTGCAAGTCTGCTGTCACGAACCTCTCCAAATTACTGAGAAAACAATGCCGTCAGTTTGAGGACTTAAAGTGCACCTGATTCAGGTCATAGCCTTTTCAGTCACTTGCTATGCATCTGAGAGCTAGACAGGGAAGAAGGATAACAGAAGAAGAATTGAAGCCTTTGAGTCGAGTTGGGAAAGTGCACTGAATATTACATGGACTGCCAAAAGAATAGATATGTTTTGGGGAAAGTGCAGCCAGAGTACTTCTTAGAGACAAGAACGGTGAAGCATCGTCTCACATACTTTGGGAATGTTGCTGTTGTTCGTGTGTGTAGTCAAGGCAGAACTGATGCATAGCTGAGCTTTTAGCACATTTTCAGAGGTAGTCAACCACCCAGGAGGAGACTGCTTGTCCTTCTCCCATGAAGCAGTTTGTCGATCCGAACCACGTGCTTTTGGAATTGCAGCATTTTCTTACCATGAAGCCATCAGATTTCCTTGTAGAAGCATGATTCTAGGAGAAGATATTCCTTAGAAAGAGACCTCATACTTGGAGAAGAGAAGGGTCATTGAAAGAAAGGAAGATCCTGAACCAGATGGATTTACCCAATGACTGTAGCAATGGACTTAAGTGTGTCAGAGATGATAAGGTTGACACTGGATAGCACAGGATTCAGATCTATTGTTTATAGGCTTGCCATGAGTTATACTTCACTTAATAGCACCAAACAACCACCACCATAGGAAGTTCTGTGAATTTTCTATTTGATCTATCTCTTATTACTTGCCACATCTGCATCTAATGTTCTTGTAATGAATCTTTATATCCTACATATCTCCTCTTCCAGAACAGAAACTGTCAAACTGCTTTCCAAATTGGCTATACCATTTTATGTTCTTATTAGCGTGATTACACTCAAAGTGAGGGGATCACTGATGGTTTGGTGGTCAGGAATTGTACTACCAACACAAAAATATGTGACTCAAATCCACCAGCAGTTCTGTGGGAGAAACAT
The DNA here is from genome assembly GCF_000299155.1 of Elephantulus edwardii. Classification (NCBI taxonomy): domain Eukaryota; kingdom Metazoa; phylum Chordata; class Mammalia; order Macroscelidea; family Macroscelididae; genus Elephantulus; species Elephantulus edwardii. Next base: position 1,469,760 of record NW_006399972.1, read on the forward strand.
AGGCAATATCCTTCTGTATGATTTACTGCTTCTGAAAATCCCCCAGAGCATCAGCTATTGGTCAATTCTGACTTCTTAGTACACAGTAGCAATGCATGAGAGTTCTGGTTGCTCCACATCCTCTCCAACACTTTGTATTGTCAGTTTTCATTCATTCTCCCCCTCCCCCGAGTCATTCTAAGAGATGTGCACTAATATTTAACTTTTGTTTTCATTTTCATTCCCTTAATAATTAACAGTAATGTACTTTTCCATATATTTTTATTTGCCATTCATAAAAATAGCTTCTTCAATGTAGTGCCTATTTAAATCTCTTACCTATTTCTTAATGTGCTTCCTTCTCTCTGTATTTTTTTGTGTAAGACTTTGTATATGTTCTTCATGAAAGTCCTTTTGTGCACATCATATCATGTGTGGCTTTTATTTTCATTTTGTATCTTGCAGAGTAGATTTTTAATTTTGATGAAGCTCAAAGTACCAAATTTTACTTCTATGGAGTTTTGGTGTTGGTGTCTAGCTAAGAAATCTTTGCATAACATGAGATCACAAGGACTTTCTGCTAGAAATTTTATGGTTTGCAGAAAGTCCTTGTGATCTCATGTTATGCAGAGATTTCTTAGCTAGACACCAACACCAAAACTCCATAGAAGTAAAGGGAAGGGAGAAGGGGCAGAGATTAGTGGAGGAATGGGTAAGGGGAGGGAATGGGTAGAGTGAGGGGAATGGGAGGGTAGAGTGAGGTTTTTATAAAAAGTCATAAATAATGGCAGTATACAATTGTAACTCATGTTATCAAACCCTCCCACAGGTCCCCTCCACCATGTAGCCATCGCCCTAGACTCCTGTCATGACAGAAATACCTAGTCACATATCTCTTTTAAACAGTTTTCTCCCTCCTCTGTTTCAGTACAGTATACATTACTGAATCCATCTTACTCAGTCTCTCCCCAACCCTGAGGTTAGTCCCATTCTACAACAGTGGCACCATGCAATATTTGTCCTTTTGTGACTGGGATATTTCACTTAGCATAATGTTCTCCAGAGTCAACCATTTTGAATAATATGAGTTCCTTGTTTTTCAATGCAGCATAGTATTCCATTGTGTGAATATACCACAGCTTCTCTAGCCATTCTTTTGTTGATGGGCACTTAGGTTGTTTCCAACTCCTTGCTATTGTGAACAAAGCTGCAATAAACATGGGTGTGCATATATCTGCTTGGATGTCAGCTATGATCTCTTCAGGATATATTCCCAGTAGTGGAATTGCTGGGTCAAATGGTATCTCTATTTGCAACTTTTTGAGAAAGCGCCATACTGCTTCCCACAGGGGTTGCACCATTTTACACTCCCACCAACAGTGAATAAGGGTTCCAGTTTCTCCACAACCTTGCCAGCATTTGTTACTTGCTGTTCTGTTAAATTTTGCTATTTTGACTGGGGTGAGATGCTATCTCATAGTTGTTTTAATTTGCATCTCTCTTAGGGCTAGGGATTTTGAGCATTTCTTCATGTGCTTGTTAGCCATCTGAATGTCGTCTTTGGTGAAAAAAGCTTTCTCTTGATTTGAGTTCAGAGTGAAACATTCTTAACAGATATGCATTTCTTTCATTATCCCACATTTTTAATAAACCAAATGCAATCTCTTAGACCACATACTTTAGGGCAGTAAGAAATGTAATTAGAACAGTGGAAAGGATGACAATACCATCTAAGGGTATGTCATTTTAGAGATTTTGGCCTGATTCAAAAGGACTTGGAAATAAAGTCAAGAGGGATTGTGATGCACTCTGATGGCCGGCCAGATTCCAGCTTGTCGCTGGTGAAAAGACACACAAGGAGCTGAGTAGCTTCAGTGTTCACCTCAGTCACACTGTTCCTTCCCGAGCCTAACTCTCTAAAGCATACAACAACCATGGAGGTTTGGTGTGAAAAGCAATACTTTGCAACTCCCCATCTAACTGTACAATTAGCAGATTTGAAGCTAGAGAAGGGTAATCTAAGGAAGAAAGCCCTGCCTCTCTATCCTTACTGATCATTGGAGAAACCTGACTCTGTATCTGCACCTGCCATCTACCTGTCCTTGGCAACCTGAGCTCCCTCTATTAAAACAGTTAAAGAGAATCTGAATGGTAGTTATGCAGTTGACATCTTTTCCTAATTGTGCCTATTTTCTCCAAAAGGAGTTTTGGTGGCACAACAATTAAAGCACTTGGCTTCTAACCAACAGATTGGCAGTTTGCAGTCACCAGCTGCATTGTGGGAGAAAGACGTGGCAGTCTGCTTCTGAAAAATTACAATATTGGAAACCCTATATTGTTGTTGTTGTTATATGCCTTCTGGTTGACTAGAACTCATAACAACCCTTTGAACAATAGATCTGAATCCTTTTCTATCCTGTGCCATTCTCACAATTTCTGATGAATATGAACCCATTGCTGCAGTCACTAGCTAGGTCAATCGGATAATTTCCCTTTCAAGGAATAGCCCATCTTCACAACATGCTCGAAGTATGTGAGATAAAGCCTTCCCATCCTTGTCTCTAAGGAACACTCTTACTGTACCTTCTCCAAGACATGTCTGTTTGTTCTGTTGGCAAAAAAGAACATTATAGAAATCTTTATTCTGTCCTTCAAGGTCACTGTATCAGAACAAACTGTACTCAGAGGAGCTTTCTCTTTTTCTCTACTACTATAACAAATTTTAAATTTTCGACTTGGAGTTCTTATGTAAGATACGTGGTAAACATGCTCAGTCAAAAGGTTAGAGGTCAAAGTTCACCCAAAGGTGATGTTTTCTTCCCTGACACTCATGGGGTCGGGCTGAGTCAGGATTGACAGAGCAGCAATTGACTCGGCTCCTCTAAACTTATGCTCACATCATACTGGACTGTGTTCTATGCATGATCTTCTTAGGGCCATGGCTAAAGAGAGATTATGAAAGATATTCCCTCCCTGCCTTCCATTCCAGGAAAAACAATTTTGTTGCTGGGATTATAATGGAAGGTGACATGAAATAAAATTTTTCATTTCTGAGCGAGGAAAGAAATGAGAGTAGATTAAGGGCTGACTCATAATTATGATTTACTTTGGCTTATTAATTTAAACATTTTAATTGCCTACTTTACAAATTGAACTTCAAGAAAATAAAATAAGATTTGCAACATCTTATCTACCTTCAGACAATGGCCAATGTTTTCTATCTCTGAGGGGAAAAGCCATATTGATCTCCTTCCCTAAATTAGTCTTTCCTTATCTTCATTTACCCTCATCCCTTATCTCCCCTTATGGGCATTTGGAGGTCCTTTAATGATTTTTAACAAGTATATCTGACCCTTGAGTGGCACAAGCCATCTGCATTTGATTACCCATCTTAAGGTTGGCAGTTCAAATACACCCAGTGACCCCTGGAAGCAAAGCCTAGTGATCCTCTTCCATAAAGATTACAGCCAGGAAAACTAGGGAGGCAGTCCTATTTCATGACATAAGGTCTTTATGACTCAGGACCAATGCCACCCAACAAGAATAACTCATTGCTGTTGAGTTGGAACTGACCCATAACTGACTCAAACTCCATTGAGTTTCTGAGGAGACTTCCAACCTTTATCCCATGAAGTCACTGGTGAATCAAACCTCTAGAGAGATGTGGCCTTTGAGGTAAAGCCACAACTCACTAAGGACTAGGTCACCAGAGCTCCCTCAGTGATAACAGGCTCTTGATCAATATCTAGCAAGTGAGGTAATGAATGATGGTCATTTCTACAGAGACCCAATGTGCCAGACTGCTCTGAGAAACTTGCTTTGCCAAATTATGGTTAGAGCTGCCAGTCAGAGAGGGATAAAGGCCATTTCTAAGATCATTTCCAGAGGAAGCCAGCCCAAAGAATACCTGGAAGGACAAAGTGAGGCAGACTTTATGTTGTTGTTATGTGCCATTGAGTTGCCTGCATAGAGACCCTAAGTACAACTTCTCTGAACTCCTACCTATCCTGTCACAGTGACTGCGACATACCTAATCCATTGCCCTAGTCATTGTGTCAATCCATCTCATACAGGGGCTTCCTTTCCTGCACTGTCCCTCCATATTTCATGCTGTCTGTCTCCAAGGACTAGTCTCTCCTAGCGCTGTGCCCAATGTACATGAGGTGGAGCTTCAAAATTCTTGCCTCCAAGGAGAAATTTGTTTTCACCCTTTCCAAGACTGACCTATTTGTTCTTGTGGTGGTTCATGGTATGTTCAATACTCTTCTCCAGCACCACAACTCAATGTCATCCATTCTTCTTCTGTCATTCTTTGTCACTGTCAAGCTCTCTGGTGCATAGCAAGTAATTGAGAAGACCATGGCTTTTATCAGGTATACCTTAGTCTTTAGACTGGCACCATTGCTCTTAAGCACTTTGGAGAGGTCCCTGACAGCATACTTCCCCAATGCAATTTGGGTTTGGGTTTCCTGACTGCTTGTGCCAAGAGTGTTGATTGTGTAGCTGAGCAAGCTGAAATTGTTGACAGCCTCAATCTCTTCCATCTATCATGGTGCTGCCAACTGACCCAGCAGTGAGAATATTTACCTTCTTGATGTTAAGCTTCAATCCATATTGAAGACTATAGTCTCTGACCTTCTGGAGCAAATGCTTCAGGTCCTCCTCAATTTCTTTAATGAAGGAAGAGGCTTAAATCTCAAGACATATCAGTGTGCAACATAAAGAGTTCAAAGTTTGCTACTTTTGTTCACCACTCCTATAAAATAGCCCCTAATCGAAGCAGGTGTGGCACCCACTTCCTAAATAACATGCCTCCAGAAACTCTATCAACTTTGATAAATGACAATAGTTATAGAAAGGCTTCAGGCCTTTTGTTTATAGGGTTGCTATGAGTCCTGCTCGACTCGAAGGCAATCAACAACAACAACAATCTGTACAGAGAAAACCCTGGAGACAACATGCCTAGCTCAGCAGCTTGGGACACTGTCCTTAGCTCAGGGTAAAGGGGGAAAAGGAGATGCCAAATGTTCTTGATGACAAGTCTCTAGATAAATGTAAAAAGACAATGGCTTTGCTCTTTCTAAGCATTTGTAGTGTTTTAAGTCCTGAGTTTCTCAAAGGGAGATACTTTATAATAGTCATCTTTATATCTCTATGGCAATTCCTAGCAAAATAATATGCCTTTGTCGTTAGGTGCCATCAAGTTGACTGTGACTCATCGCTACCCTGGGGCAACAGATCTGGACCTTGCCCTACCCTGCAGCATCGTCACTAGCTCTGAAATGCTCAAGTCCATTGTTACGGTGACCATGTCAATCTATTTTGTTGAGGGTTTCCCAGAATAATGTCCTTTTCCAAGACTGGTCCTCCTGACAACATGCCTTAATTATGTGAAATGAAGTGTCACTGTTCTTGCCTGTAAGAAGTACCCCGGCTGCACCTTGTCCAAGGCAGACTTGCTTGTTCTTTTGGCAGTCCTTCAGATATTCAGTTCTCCTTTCAGCACTAAAATTCAAAGACATTAATTCTTCTTTTGTCATCTATATTCATTATCCAAATTTCAGATGCATGGGAAGTGATTGAAAAGACCATGACTTGAATCAGGTGTGCATGCTTAGCGTATAATCTGTAACCCAAACAACAGTGGCTTAAGCAAGATAGAGTCGTATTATGAAAGAGGACCTCTCTTAAAAGAAGTTGAATGTAAAAAAACAGTCAAGCTTACAATTCCAAAAGAAACCAGTGGAACCCCCGAGACAACAATTCTTAATCCCCTTTTGAACATGAAATAAAACTCACCACCGTGGCTCAACTTTCAAACAGTTGACAGGTAAGCAATAACACCAAATCCTTAGAATAATCAGCTAGATATAGTCAAAATTGTAGGGGCAAAACCACAGGGTTGAGGGAAGGGATACAGCAAATGGGAAGGATCCCACAGGGATTTGAAAAGACCAAGTAGTGATGGGCAAGATGGTGATTAATTTTACAAAACATAATGCAGGAGAATGATTGTATTAAACACAATATGAATAAAAATAGTGTAAAACACAATGTATACAAATTTTTTAAGCAAACCAATATAAAAGGAAAACATAAACCCAACTATAGGAGAGTCATCCACTTCCTCAACAACATGCCTTTGGAAACTCTGTGAACTTTGATAAATGTCAATAGTTGTAGAAGCATTTCAGACGTTTTGTTCATAGAGTCGCTTAAGTTGTGCTCAACTCAACGGCAATCAACAAGAACAACAGCAACATACACATGACCACCAAATTGGGGAAAATGTGTAGGATTTGCTCCAATCTGTTGCTAAAGAGTAAGTTTGTAATTTTAAAGAGAAAGTGCATCTTGCTCAAGCCATAGTATTTTTTCCCTTTTTCTTTAGTTGCTTGCATACTTCATACATACTTCATATATATTGTGTTTCATTCATGTACATTGTGTTTTATATAATCACATATATACATTGCATTTTATAAAATTAATTACTATTTATCTATGCCTACTATCACACTTTTTTCAAGTCTGAATTACATCTTTCATCTGCTCACTAAACTATGCTATACTAGTGATTTCCCCTCCCCTTCTTCTGCTTCCCTTCTTCCTGTCCATTTTGAACATTTATACATTTCTTGCTCAGTTATCAATGTATTTTCACAATAGTGGCCTTATGCAGTATTTGTCCTTTTATGACTGAGTTATTTCCCACAACATAATGCTCTCTAGACTCTCCCATGTTGTAATCATATTTTACAAATACTTCATTGTCCTTTAATGTTGCATGGTATTCCATTACGTGAATATACCACAGTCTATTTATTCGTTTGTTGGGGGCATTTGGGTTGTTTCCATTTCCTCACTATTGTGAATAATACCACAATGAACATAGCTGTACATACCTCAGTTTCTGTCTCAGCTCTGATTTCCTTGGGGTAACAATGAAATAGCTGGGTCATATGAGAGTTCCATTTTCATTTTTTTTAAAAAAAATATTATTTTGTTAAAAAATGCATTCATTGTTGCACATTTTTCTCCCTCTCCCTCTCGTCCCCAATCCCTTAGTCCACTTAGCAATGCAGCTCTTCTTCCAGATTGTTGTCATACATATAATTCCCAATCATGCATTCCTTTCAGACAGTTTTTCCCCTCCTCTGTTCGAATGCAGTGTTCTTTTGCTGCCCCCCCCCAAACCCTATGCCAGTCCTATCTTATAACAGTGCTGTTATAACATTTGTTTTGTGACTGAGATATTTCACTCAGCATAATATCTTCCAGGCTCACCCATGTTGTATAATATTTATGAATTCATGTTTTTCAGTGCTGCATAATAGTTCGCATAATAGTTCGTTGTGTCAATAAACCAGAGCTTTTCCTACTGATTCATTTGTTTGTTTTTATTTTACACTAATTTAGAACCATAAGCTGCTTGCTCAACTTTGTGTCACTTTCCTTCAGCTTTGCTTTCATGGACTCATAACTGACCCTCCAGTAGATTTTCGGAGGCTGTGATTACATAGGAGGAGATTGCCCATCTTTCTCCCTCAGAGGAGCTGGTGGACTCAAACCACCTGCCTTTGATTTGGCAGAGCAACTCCTTACTCACTTGGCCATGAGAGCTCCCTAGTTAAAGTGAACAAATTCTTTTTTTGTTGTCATTGTTGTTTTGCTTTTGCTGAGCAAAGAGAACAAAAGAAGAGTGTTTTGCCTATGCTTCTGGCCTAAAGAAATCAAGATCTACAAATCCTGGGAGACTGAGCATGGTAGGTAGAGAGGAGGAAAAATTAACGAAACCCAAGGAAGAGGTGAAAACTCAGGCCAGAAGAGCTCTTTCTGGGGTTATTTAACACTTGAGCTCACCCTTGATAATTTGCATTTTTTTTAATTATATGGTGTGATCCCCATATAAACTATCCTCTCAGACGGTTTAACTTGAAAATAATTCTCTCTCTATGGTTCCAAACTAGTCGTGTGTGTGTGTGTGTGTGTGTGTGTGTGTGTGTGTGTGTGTGCGCGCGCGCGCGCGCATGTGCCAGATCACGGCATCCATTTCTTAAAGATTGATTGTGGTCAAAAGGAAGATAATGTATAAATATTCTTAATCTTCTTCTCTTTCTCAGGATCTAGACTCTCAGAAGGCACTGAGAGTCATACTAAAATCTATAAGCTTGGAAAAGTATTCCATAAAAGGTAAAAATTAAAATTTCATTTTAAACCTGAGTAATGTTAACACAGGACATAAGTTAAATAGGAGGATTCGTGAAAATATCAATGGCATGGATTGAAAAATAGCTGCAATTACAGACATAAATATAGCAAGAATGTGTTTAAGTATTAAAAGAATAGCACAAGACTAGATATCATTTTATGCTGCTACATATAAGTTGGCCATGAGTTGAGACTCACTGGATCACAACTAACAATAACAAAAGAGCACAGGTACTATAGTATGTTGTGTGTTGAGTTTCTAACTCGAAGGTTGGAGGTTTAAGTCCACCAGTGGCTTCACAGGATAAAGATAGGAAGGCTCTTCCTATAAGGATTTGCAGGCTCAGACACTCAATGGAGGGTTGCTATGAGTCAGAGTCTGCTTAAGAGCTGTGGATTTGGTTTTGATTATAATGCAATTTAGACTTATCTCAGCCATATAACTGGAAAGTCACTTGAAGGAAACAAATCCTGCTGACCTCACCAAGGGCTCTAGAAGTATGAATTTCTAGTCATAGAACAGATAAGGAAGCCTAGGCTTGGAGTGGGGTAGGTCCTTTACTGACAGTCACTGACCTGCAATGCAGCTTCTCTTCTTTTCCACACCTGTATCTGTTTTTCCCTCCCCACACCTCACTATTTGTTGTTATCAGGTTGTTGTTATGCGTCATAGGAACTGACCCACAGCCCCAGTCTGTTTTCAGAGGCAGTAAATAATGGAGGAGGCATTTGCCTATTTTTTTTTCTCCCACAGAGAAGCTAGGGGATTTGAACAACATGCCTTTGGGTTGGCAGTGCAACTCTTTACCACTAAGCCACCAGAGCTCCCCAGCTCATGTCATTACTAGTATTTCAAATAAAGATCTTCACAAAGTTTTGAAGCGTTTAAAAAGTATTTCATCATGAGTGGAGGGAGGGATAGAGAAAGGGAAAGGGAAAGATCCGATGAAAAAAACAGTGTATGTGAACTTCATAACTTTGTATGTAAACCAGAACAAAAAATTTTAAAAAGATCACACACAAAACATATTATCAACTTGAGTTTTCAATTTTAAGGAAAATGATTTACTTTTTGCTTAATGCTGATCCATTTGATTTAGAAGAGAAGAACAACAAGTTACACTTATCATTTTTTTCATTTTCCACAAGGAATTCTTAGTTTAGCATGTGAGCTAAAGAGCACACAATCATTGAAAACCAGGGTAGGAAGAGCCTGTGTTATAGAAATGAAGAAAGAAATGAATGGACTAGTCCCCAAAAGAATTGCTTCAAAACAGAATGAAGTGTTCATGAACGAGGTTGCTCTCATTGGGGACCTAGAAGAATGGGAAAGAATAGCTCATGAATACGGAGCAATGCAGAGTGAGACATGTAGGGGAAGGTAATAAAGGTTAGCGGTGTTAGAGAAGCATGAAACATAGCTAGGAGTTCCATTTCCCTAGAAATAGGATGAATCAAGAAGATTGGCTTTTTTGAAGAGGTTGCTGTCAGGTTGATTTTTTGGTGCTGATTCATGGCAACCTCACGTGAAAGAGTTAGAAGGTGTCTATAGGGTTTTCTAGGCTGCAATTGTTACTTGGGTAGATTGCTGAGTCTTTATCCATCAGAGTTTTTGGGAGGATTCAGATCTTTTAATAAGCGTTTAAACTGATAACTGTATAAGTAGGGGTCTTTGTAGAGAAGATGAACCCATTGCGAATGATTTCATTCCAACTCATAATAACCCTATGGAACAGAGTGTAACTCCAATTGTGTTTCTAAGGTTGCAAACTTTACTGAAACATATTATCTTACCTTTCTCCTTCAGAGTGGCCTGAAAGATCCTTGAGTTTGAAAGACTGACCTTTCAGTTAGCTGTGGAGCTTTTAACCACTGTACTATTAGGGATCCTTTTGTAGTGAATTAGTGTGAGAGAAACATCCTGCCATTGACATTCAAAAGCAAATGCATTCAATTCCAGTACCACCTCAACTAGGGCAAGGTTCTGATATGTTGTTCATAGGGTCATGATGATTTATAGTTGATTCCTTGGCACATAACAACAACACTAAGACCAGGGGGTTCCTTGGAGACAAAAATTTTGAAACGTCATCTCACAACCTTTGACAATACTGTCAGGAAGTACCAGTCCTTGTAAAGGGACATTCTACTTGGAAAAATGGAGAGCTAGCAAAAGAAACAAAGACCCTCAATGAGATGGACTGGCATAGTGACTGCAATGATGGGCTGGAGAATGGTAGAAATTGTGATAATCTGAATAAAGCAAAGTGATTTTCATCAGGTCTAAATAGGGAAAGATTTCCATCAATTATTTGTTTGGGGTTTTTTATTGTTTTTGTGGTGTGTGTGTGTGTGTGTGTGTGTGTGTGTGATTTACTGTTTTAAATTAATTTTAATGAAAGAACACAGAGACTTTGAATTTCCATCCATTCATTGTTGCACTTTTCTCCCTACCCAACCTCCCCCTTCCCCATTCACTCTTCTCTTTGTAAAGTAAAAGAAAAATTCTTTCATTGTTATACAATCCCTCCCCATTATGCAGCCTTCACTTTAAACTATGAATTGTAGGTATCTCAACAGTACCTAATAACAAAAAACAGTTTTTTGAGTGCAAACTGCATATTTTGACTTCAAAACATGCAATAATTTTCAAGGAAACAAATAGGTCTGTCTTACAGAGGATCAGGTTTCTCCTTGGAGGCTAGGATTTTGAAGCTCTCTGTCTCACATACTTTCAGCATGCGGCCAAGAGGGGCAGGTATTTGGAGAAGGATATCATGCTTAGAAAGGTGGAGGGACAGTACAGAAGAGGAAGACCCTGGATGAGATGGATTGATTCAGTGACTGGGGCAAATGGGGGGTTGATGTGTTGGAATCAGTGAGACTGGCTCAGGACAGGGAAGGGTTCAGAGCTGCTTTACATAGGGTTGTTACAGGTTTCAGGTGACTGACTCAATGACACATAGCAACAACAACAACAACACACTATATTGGTTGGATTTTATTTAAGCCTCTTATTCAGAGTCAACAAGAACTCGTGAAGGGCCTTTGTATTTAAGTCAGTTATTGTTATCTTTTGGAGGAACATTCTTCTAAGTATTACAGCTCTCTTCTGTCAATCTGCTGTACTGAGGTAACCTGGGTTTGCTGTGATGCTGAACCTTGTGCCATAGGGGTATCAAATGGCATAATGATTACCCACAGTACACAGTGTTTGGTCACTCCCAGTTTAAGTCAGGTTTGAAAGCAGGAGTGGCATCCACTTTCTAAACAACATGCCTCTGGAAACTATGAACTTTGATAAATGATGATAGTTATAGAAAGGCTTTAGGTCTTTTGTTCATAGGGTTGCTATAAGCTGTGCTCCCTCGCCAGCAGTCAACAACAACAACCAGATATTCAACAATAACATATTGCCTTCAAGTTGCAATCAACTCATAGACAGCCTTCCAGTGAATTTTTCAGAGGCTATCAATTGTACAGCAGGAAATTAACCATTTTCCACCCTTGGGGCAGCTGGTGGATTCAAACTGCCTGTCTTTGAGTTGGTACCACAACCCCTTAACCACTAGGCTACCAAATTGTTGTACTAGGTGTTAGGAATGCTTATTCACAAAAACTTACACATTTTCTGTCCTATACTATGTAATAAGCTTTTACTCAAGCATAAAGATTAAATAGAATTTCAAGCATGTATAAGAACTTAAGAAAACAATCTTACATTTTTCAGTTCCTAGAACCTTGCACAAGAGAAAAAGAAGCAAACCCACACAATACAAGCTATATAGCAGCATTACTCATAACAGCCCAAACTGGAGACAGTTTAAAAAAAAACACAACCCACTGATTTTGATGTGTCCATGAAAGATCACAATGAAACACCATTCAGAAACAAAAAGGAAGTAACTACTTATATCTGTTACCATATGGCTAGATCATAAAAACATTGTATTGAGTGAAAGAAATCAGGTGGAAAAGACGACATAGCATATTACCATCATTTCCCCCACATAATGCACATAGTATACATATAAAACTACAGAACTGAGGAGGATGAGACGTTTGGGGAAAAAACCATGACATTTGAATATTACTTATAAAAAATAACAATATTCCATTGAGATAAAATGTACAGAAAAGGCAAATTTATGGAAACAGAAAGTCTACCAGTAGTTACCTGGGGTTGTGAGAGAGTAGAAAATGAGTGGCAATTCCTTTGGATGAAGGAGAAGTTTAAGCTGGATTGTGGGAGTGGTTACACAGTTCTATAAAATGACACAAAATCGTTGATCTCTCTATTTACAATAAGTAGATTTTATGGCATGCAAACTACACTTCAATAAAGCTTGAAAATGTTAATGACATAATACATAAGAAGAAATTACAATAGTGTGATGGATTTAAGAAATTGCTTATAATTAGGCAGGAAAGATCATTCCTCTCCTGTGTAACCCGCAGAAGGGAAAAGCCTAGCCATGCATCGCATCCCCAATGAGCCCTTAGTTCTGCACAGTGTGGGACAGAAGGGGTAGGATTTATGGCTCAGGAGACCTGTATAGTATTTTCTACCCACTGGCTAAATCCTAGTGAAGTTGAACAAGTAGTTAAGATCTTATAACAGCAACGCTGGGAGGGCCCTCAAGGATCATTTTGTGGAAACCTTTCATTTTATTGAAACCAAAGTAGAAACTCAGAAAATCTTATGTAAATTACTTGCTGAAGATGGCTAGTAACCAGTCTATCTCAGGTGTTCTGGTTTCTAATAAAAAATTCTCCACTGGATTGTCTCTCACATCTCTTAACCCCTGTCAGCTTTTTCATCTGTAAAATGAGGACAATAATATATGCCCTTACTTCTTTTACAGTGTACTGTGAAAATCAAATGAGGGGGTTATTTTTGCATAATGAACAGCAACTCACAATTGTTGAGGTATAACTGATTCATAGCAGACCCTTCAGTGGATTTTCAGAAGCTATAAATTGACCAGAAGATTGCCCATCTTTCCCTTGAAGGGTTGTTAGTGTATTTGAACCACCTGTCTTTGGGTTAGTAGGGCAACTCCTTACCCATTAGGACACCAGTTGCTGTTGTTATTAGGTGCTGTCAAGTCAACTATGACTCATAGCCACCTATAAACAGCACGCCTGAACCCCGCCCTATCCCACACCATCCTCCCTATCCCTGATGTACACCAGCCTATTGTCACAGTGACTGTGTCTATCCAATTCATTGAGGGTCTTCCTCTCTTTCACTGACCCTCCATCTTTCCAAACATGATGCCCAGTATTAGCCCCTTCTAACAACATGCCCCAAATCTGCAAGATCAGGTCTTGTCAAATAAAATACAACAAACATTTGACCAGATCCATGCTCTATCCTGTGCCACCTTCACTGTCCACACCATGCTCAATACCATTGTTTCAGTCCCTGTGTCAATCTATCTCCTCATGGGTTTTCCCCTTAAAAAAGCAGGAAATCCTGTAATATTGCAAAGTGTGTATATATATATATAGTTGTTGTTATGTGCCGTCGAGTCGTTTCCGACTCATAGCGACCCTATGC
>NW_006399972.1:1487072-1489629 GCF_000299155.1 Elephantulus edwardii
TAAGTATTGCCACCCTTGGCTTGAATTTGTTTTTCAACTCCTTCAGCTTAAGAAACACTGAGTGAGTCCGGCCCTTTTGATTTTCTGACTCCAGGTCTCTGCACATTTCATTATATTATCTTGTTTTGTCATCCCAAGCTGCCTTTTGAAATTTTCTATTTAGCTCTTTGATTTCTTGATTTCTTCCTTTAGCTTTGGCTTCCCGGCGCTGTAAGTAAAATCTTGCTGATTATTTTAAAAATTGGCGTTGGTAAAGAACTTGATATCCAGGACATTGATAGAGAAAGACCAGAAATTCGAGTTGGATTTAGAAAAGAATGAGGGATATTGTTGCTTATGACAAATGGACCTTCAGTGAAATCAGAGAATACCAAAAAGACACGTTTGCTTGTGCTTTATTAATTATGCAAAGGCATTTAAATGTGTGTATCATCCTTTCCTAGCATGTATAAAAAATTCACTTATTTTTATGGCTGAATAATATGGCTTTGTTTATGGCTGAATATTCTGTATAGGCTTTTTTTGGTCCATTCACCTGATGATGGACTCCTGGGATTTCCCGTCTTTCCAATCAGCTCTACAACAATGAATATTCATACACAAATATGGATGTATCACTATTTTCAATTCTTTTGATATGTACCTAGAAAAAGAATTGCTGGGTCATATGATAACTTTGAGGCTATTTTAGGCTGGTAAAATTAGCTGAACAGCAGATTTTGCTAAGGTATGTTTTCTGGTTTGGGGTTGAGACTAGGGTGTGTCTGTTGTTCAGAACAGATTACCTGTGAGCTGATTGGATTTGGCCTCGTATTTAAAAAGGCTTTTGGCTGCCAGTCTGGGGCTATTTCAGGATGGGAAAATGAGCAGTACAGCCAGATTCAGCTAAGGTGTGTTTTCTGGTTTGGGGTTGAGTCTAGGGTGTGGCTGTTGTTCACAAAAGGGTACCCATGAGCTGATTGGATTTGGCCTCGTATTTAAAAAGGCTTTGGCCATCAGTCTGGGCTGATTTCCATGTTTTTTTGGTGGGCCTCCCAGATGAAACAGCCTTGGAAGCAGTAGTGGCATCCACTTAAAAAAAAAAAAAAAAGAAAGCTTGCCTCTGGAAACTCTATTAACTTGGAGAAAAGATGAAAGTTTTGCATTCAAGACTTTCATTCATAGGGTAGCTATGGGTCATCTATCACTCTACTGCACTTAACAACAACAACAACAACATGGTAACTTTAGGTTTAACATTTTGAGAAACTATCAAACTATTTGCATAGCAGCTGCACTCTATTCCCATTAGTATTTAAATATCTTCTTTGAGGAAATATCTACCTGTTTTTTATTTGCCTATTTTTTTTTAGTTTTGTGTTGTTAAACTGTAGTTATTTTCATATTCTGAGTAGTAAAACCTTTGGCGATCTCATGGCTGAGTGATAAGAAACTGCATGGAAAGCCCAAAGGTACATGGTTTGAATCCATCAGCTGCTCCATAACAGAAGGATGGGAAATCTTCTGTGCAACCAACTGCCTCTGAAAACCCAGTGGAAGATCAACATGGGTCAGTTCTGACTCAATGGCACACAATAACAACAACAATATTAAACCCTTATTAGATACATGATTTGCAAATATTTTCTCCTGTTCTTTTGTCATTTCATTCTCTTGATGATGTCCATCAGTGTATACAAATTTTGAATTTTATGACTTTCAATATTTCTATTTTTTTCCTTTGTTGCTTGTATTTTTAGTGTCTTATTTTTGAAAAATAGTAAGATCCAAAGCCATGAAGATGTACTCTTATGTTTTCTGCTAAGAATTTGATAGTTTTAGCTCTTCAAACCATTTTGAGTTAATCTATGTTTATGGTGTGAATTGTAGTTATGTCCCATCAAGTCATAACCAGCTCACAATTGACCCTCCATTGGGTTTCAGAGATCGTAAATTGCACAGAAACAGACTGTCCATCTGTGCACCCGGTGGATTCAAACAGCCTGCTTTTGGATTGGCAAAACAACTCTTTACCTACTTGGCAACCAGAAGAAGGTACTTATAAGAAAGGTGTTAATCTGTTATGACATAAACATGAACCCCTGGTTAAGCTGTTCCCTAGCATCATGTAGCAAGAATAGCACTAGTTTGGGGCCAAGATACTTGTTACAGAGTCAACGCCAACTCATGTTGACCTCATGTGAGTCAGGGTAGAATTGTGCTTCATAGAGTTTCCAATGATTTTGACCTTTCAAAAGAGATCAATGACTTCTGAAGTGATCTACTACTGAGGTACTCCTACCTCTGATACCTCTGTGTGAACAAATTATGAATTTTTCAGAAAATTCATTCATTCCAAA
The DNA here is from genome assembly GCF_000299155.1 of Elephantulus edwardii. Taxonomy (NCBI): domain Eukaryota; kingdom Metazoa; phylum Chordata; class Mammalia; order Macroscelidea; family Macroscelididae; genus Elephantulus; species Elephantulus edwardii. The sequence continues at coordinate 1,489,412 of NW_006399972.1, forward strand.
AGAATATTGTTTCTTTACCTTTTTGCTGTCCATTCATATCACTGTAATGAATTCTGAGATAATAACAACACTCTTAGCACTAGGAGTCATGAAATAAAAAGATGAATTGTTTTGGGAAAATCTGCTGTCAGAAACGTCTCCAGAGTGCTAAAGAAAATGTTGGTTTAGCAACTAAGGTGTGCCCAATCCAGGTCATGGCCTTCACAATTACTTGCTAT
>NW_006399972.1:1491787-1504330 GCF_000299155.1 Elephantulus edwardii
GATTGGCACAGGACAGAGCGGAGTTTAGGGCTGTTGTGCATAGGGTCGCTATGAGTCGCAGGCGACTCGATGGCACATAACAACACAACAACAACATCTCACATACTTTGGACATATTGGTAGGAGCAACCAATCCTTGGAGAAAGACATCGTGCTTGGAAGGGTAAACAGACAGTGTAGGAGAGGGAGACCCTGGATAAGATATTTGGGCACCATGAGTAGGCTAATGAGGATAGGTATGTTGGAGGCAGTGAGACTGGTTCAGGAGAGTGCAGGGTTCAGAGCTATGGTGTTATAAGTTGCTATGAGTCACAATGGACTTGACAGCACATACCAACAACAGTATCAGTAATAATAACATTTAGCCCCTGTACATTCAGTTATGATTCCTAAGATAAACAAGATATAAATGAACATTTGGTTTAAGTAATTACAGTGCAAATTTTATTTTATACCCTTCCACATTTGAAAATGTATCTAATCCATTGAGAAAACCATAAAGGGCCCTCTGTGCCTAATAAGACTTTGAAATCCTCAAGTGTGCATACTAAGTGTATTTTGGGTATATTAATCTCTGCAAAACATCCTCTCATATCAACCACTTGACTGAACACTCCCACAGCCCACACAGGGATGGACTTCATTGTGAACTCAGCAGAATGAAAGCCCAGCAAACCAATCATCACTTCAGGGAAAACACCAGGTGCAGAGCTCAACATTGAAAGTAATCTGGAAAAACACTCATAAATCAAGCAGGTCCCAGGGAGTGAAAGTACAAGTCAGAAAAAATAACAACAAAATTACCATGAAATGTTAAATCAGACCAACCGAACAGCAAACTAATTACAATGGCCTCTATAAAAAAGGGAGGATGAATGCCCAAGGATAAACTAGAGAAAAGCTGTAAAGCATTCTCCCACTGGACGTCTCCCACATTTGATTACTTTTTCTATGTTAAGAACATTGTCCCTTCCATTATAATAGGTATATTGTAAATATGTTATTGCCATTTCCTATTTTTAACTTCGTCATATGATTTTCCCCCCATCCCCCCCATACAAGTGATTTTCCTATTGTTGTGTTGTTCTTTTCTTTTATTGCAACTGGATTTTTACTTTTATGGAAAGCAACTCCCACACAAAGGTTATAGAGAAAGTCACTTACATTTTCTGCTAGTACATAGTTATTCTTTAAAAAAAAAATTTTATTTAATTGTGATTTTCTGAGGCTGAATCCTCAAATTTGGAAACACAAAAGAGAAGGAACAGTTGTGAGCAGAAACTAATGATAGGAACATGAAATGTGAGAAGCATGAATATAGGAAACCTGAACATCATTAAGACAGAAATGCAACACGAGGATTTACAGAAAGGCTGGGTTTTCATTCATTCATTACTGCATATCCTCCCCCCCCTCCCCCTTTACCTCTTCCCTCGGTCCACTTTGCAATATATCTCTTATTTCAGGTTGTTGCCATACACATTCCTTTCAGATAGTTCTTCCCCTCATCTGTTCCAATGATGTTTCATTCTTTATCCATGTAGAGTTTAGTCTTATCGATGGCAATCCGGTTGTCCCCAAATAATTTCTTCAAAGTTCCTTTCTGAGTCTGTGGTTTTAAATAATACCTATATTAGGCTCCTAAATCCCTCACTAAATATTTTATGTTTTATACTTTCTATTCCAATCCATTTTTTTGTTGTTAGGTTGACTACGACCCACAGTGACCCTATGTACAACAGATCTGAGCCTTGTCCTATCCTGTGCCTTCCTAACACCTCCTGACGCCCTAGAGCCCATTGTGCCTGTCAACGTGTCAATCCACCTGGTTGAGGGTCTTCCTCTCCTTCACTAACTCTCTGCCTTTCCAAGCAATATGACCCTCTCAAAAGAAGAGCCCCTCATAGCAACTGCCCAAAGTATATGAGGTGCTTTATCAACTTTACCTTCTCCAAGACGTATTTGTTTAATGTTTTGGCAGTCCATGGGATTCCTCAATTCAACAGCTCAAAGGCATCAATTCTTCTGTCATCCTATTCGTTGTCCAGCTCTCGGATACTTAGCAAATGATCAGAAAGACTGTGACCTGAGATACATCTTAGTCCTCAAATTGACATCATTACACTTTGATAAATTGAAGAGGTCTCTAACTGTGTTAGAATTTATTTTTTAAAAATCAGTACACTTTTTTCATTGATGTTCATTGTGTTTTATGTAATCTTCATATACATTGAGTTTCATTCATGTACATGGTGCTTCATCGTTTTATAGAATCATTCGTATGTGTTGTGTTTTATATAATTAATTATTATTGGTGTGTGCTATCATCACACCATCTCTTTGAGTCCTCATTGCATTTTTTCTATACCTTCACCATCCCAAACCCCTGATCTCAGCTATCCAATGATTTCCCTTTTCTCCATTTTTGAGCCCTTCTTCTCTCCTTCCTTTTTCTTCTTGGAACATTTCTACATATTTTTCACAGTTATGATATTTTCACAATAGTGGTCTTACTGTAATATTTGTCCTGAGACTGAGTTATTTCACTCAGCATAATATTCTCTAGACTCTCCTATGTTTAACAGTATTTTACAAAATTATTGCTCCTTAGTGCTGCATACTATTCCATTGTGTGAACATACTAGAATTTTTTCAATTCATTAGTTTGTTGATGGGCATCTGAGTTGTTTCCATTTACTTGGTACTGTGAATAATGCTGCTATGAACATAGTTGTACATGTCTCCATCCGTATTCCACTTCTGATTTCCTTGCCATATATTCTGAGCAGTGGAATACGGGAACATATGGCACATATGTCCAGTTTTTTTTAAGAAACATCAAACTACCTTTTATAGTGGTTGTACAATTTTACAATCCCACTAACAGTACATAAGAGTTCCAAACTCTCCTCATCTTCTCCAGAATGTCTTTTTTACTATCCTGTTGAAATATGCTACTGCTGCTGGGATGAGATAGTATTTCATAATTGTTTTCATTTGCATCTCTCAGATTGCTAGTGATTTTGAACATTTTTCTCATGTGTCTTTTGGTCATCCACATGTCCTCCTTTGTGAAGAGTTTTTTCATGTCATTTGCCTATTTTATGAGTGGGTTATCAGCCTTTTTGTGGAGGTTCTATAATATTCTATAAATCTTTCTTATGAGAATCTTGTTGAGATATCAGTTTTCTTTCCACAGTGTTGGATAAAGCTTTTGATACACAGAGGTATTTGATTTTAAGTAGGTCCCATTAATCTATTTTATCTTCTCCTAGTTATGTATTTTTTTCTGTTTACAAGCATATTAGTGCCATAGATTATGGCTTCTGAATTTGTTCCTATTTTATTTATGGCTTTGAGTTATATTCTTAGGTTGTTGAGCCACGTTGAGTTGATTTTTGTTTATGGTGTGAGATGTGGATCCTGTTTCAGTTATCTGCAGATAGATGTCCAGTTTTACTAGCATCATTTCTTAAAGAAGCTGTCATTTCTCCATTAAATGAGTTTTGTTTACTTGTCAAATATCAGTTGACCATGGGTAGATGGGTTGACTTTTGGGTTCTCAACTCTGTTGCACTGCTCCACGTGATGTCATAGTACCAACACTATGTTATTTTGATTGCTATGCCGTGCAATAAGATTTGAGCCTCCTACATAATTTTTTTTCAGAATAACAACATGCTTACTTTTGCTATTCTGGGTCCACTTTTTTTTCAAATGAAATAAGAAATTCCTTTTCTGTCTCTTTTTTAGATGTATTGGCTATCTGTATTGGGATTATTTTGAGCCTGTAGGTTGCTTTTGGTAAAATTGTCATTTTCACAATCTTGTGTCTTCCTGCCCATGAATAAGGAATATTTTTTTCCATTAAGTTTAGTCACATTGTTTCTTGTAGAAGCGTTTTTTTCATATTTCCTTATAAAGGCCTTTTGTGTCTTAATTTAGGTTTATTCTCAAGTATGTAATTTTGTGGTTGGCTATTGGAAATCATCTTTCTTTTGTAGTTTCCTTTTGTGTGCTTTCTTTATTGCTGTAGAGAAATCTAACTGATATTTTTTTAATGTTGATCTTGTACCCTGCTACTCGACTGAATTAGTCTACTAAGTCTAACAGCTTTTTGGTTGATTCTTTGGATTTTCTGTGTACACTATCGCATCGTTTGTATATAATGACAGTTTCACCATCTCTTTGCCAGTTTTGAGGTCTCTTATTTTCTTCTCTTTCCTTATTGACATATCCAGAACTTCCAGAAAAATATTGAAAAGAAGTGGTGATAACAGGCATTCTTGTCTAGCTCCTGTTCAGATGGGGAATGCCTTTAGTCTCTCTCCACTGAGAATGATGTTGCCTCTTGGTTTTGCATAAATGATCACAATGTTGAGGAAATTCCCTTCTAATCCTATTTTGTTCAGTGTTTTAATCAGGAAGAAGTGCTAGATTTTGTTGAAGACCTTTTTTGCATTAATTGATAGGATCATGTGATTCTTATCCTTTGCTTTATTAATGTAATGAATCATATTAATTGTTTTTCTTATGTTGAACCATCCTTGCATTCCTGTTATGAATTCCACATGATAATAATAAATTTATATTTATATATATTTACACACACACACACACACACACACACACACACACACTGTTGGATTCTATGGCTAGGATTTTGTTAAGAATTTTCCCAGCTCTGTTAATGAGAAGTTCTGGACTATAGTTTTCTTTTTTGTGATGTCTTTGCCTGGTATTGGTATTACAATTATGTTTACTTTGTGGAATGACTGAGAGATTGTTTCATCTTTTATATTTAAAAAAATAATTTGAGTAGAGTTCATGATAATTCATCTTTGAATGTTTGGTAACATTCAACCATAAAGCCGCTTGGACCAGGATTTGGTTTTGGTTTGTTGGGTTTTTCTCCTCTCTCTCTCTCTTTTGGAGGGGGCATCTTTTTATGACTTGCTCAAATGCTTCTTTTGTAATGGTCTTTTAAAGTTTTTTACTTCTATTAGTGTCTTTTTGAGTAGGGTGTGAATTTTTTAGGAATTTGTCCATTTCCTCTCAGTTTTCAAATTTATCAGAATATAGTTTTTCAGTTTTTCATAATATTCCATTAATTTTAATATCAGCTGGTTCTGTTGTAATGTTACCTCTTTCATTTCTTATGCAAGTTATTTATGTCTTGTTGTTGTTAAGACTGCCAGTGATTTGTCTGTTTTGTGAATTATTTTCAAAGAAACAGCTCCTGCTCTATCCCACTGATTTCATTCCTTGACGTTATAATTTTCTTTTTTATGAAAGGCTTCACTACAGGCAGGTCCCTGGAGGTAGGTTCATGGGAACAGAGTGAACTCAAGAGTGGCTCAAAACACAACCTCTCCTGCTTAAACAGAATGGCCTCAGGGTTCTCCCCTCTCTGCTCAACGGTCCCCAGAATTTGGATGAACTGTCAATTAGAATTCATCATGATGAAGTATAATATGGATTCTAGCCTAGAAAGGCATCCAGGCATAGTGAGTTTTCCCCACTTCAAATGAAGCACTTTAAGCGAGCAACTAATAAATAGCATTATAATAACTATAAATAAAACCTATGTAGATACAATAGAAATGGCCTAACATATACCAAGAAAAACTTCACATAATGTCAAGAAAGCAGCAGACAGTTCCAAACATTGTGAAAAACTTAAATAAGCCATCTCCTAAAAAAGCAGAGAATATAACAGACCCAATGAAAACTCCAGAGAAGAAGAATCAGAAGGAATATATTGACATAGAGGCACATGAACAGCTATGGAAGAGGGTACAAATTATGGAAAATAATGGAAACTATACAGAAAGTAAATATCCTACAGAGAAAATCCATTGAAATGGAGTTCTATGAACAGCTGTTGGAGAAAATGCAATATATCAAAGAAAGAATTGATGATATTGATTAAAAGATAGAAGAAATTACAAAGTCAACATAAGACAGAAAGGCTAAAGACAACACAGTACTGGAATTAACAGAAATGCATGAAAAGACAATCCAGAATATCAAAATCAAAATGACAGATGTTTCCAATATGCTTGAAAGACAAAAAAGCAAAAGAGAAGAGATGAAACAGAGATAACCAGTGAGTTAGAAGACAAGAACATCAACAGGAACATACTAGAAGAGGAAACAGAGAGGAGCCTGAAGAAAAATGAAGTAAAAATTAATACCGTGTGAGATTACATTAAAAGGAACAGCATGCATATGACTGGAATCCCGGGACACTAGTGGTGAGGGAAAGCACTGAGAAACTTATTGAAGAGGTACTAGAAGAAAACTTTTCAGGCTTAGGAAAAATGAAGAAATCCACATTCCAGAAGCTCAGTGAAACCCAAACAGACCAAACTCCAAAAGAAAAATATCAAGTCATAATAGTGAAATTCTCCAAAATAAAAGATACGAATATAATACTAGAAGCAGCATGAGAAAAGCCAAGTCATGTACAAAGGAGAGAAAATTAAGTTCTAATTTCTATGTAGAAACCATGAAAGCAAGAAGACAATGGGATGGCATACATAGAAAGTTGAAATAAAACATTTGCCAGCTGAGAATTCTGTACTCAGCAACATTTCTATCAAATCTAAAGGAGAAATTAAGTAATTTTCAGAAAAGCAAGACCAAAAAAGTTTGCAAAAACAAGACCGACTCTACAATAACTCCTAAGGGAAATTCTTCATACAGAAACACCAAAGAAAAATGAATGGAACATAGTAACCAGAAAGAACAGAAAAAGAAACACAGTGAAATGTAAGTAATAAAACCTGGCCTGTCAATAATCACACTAAATGCAAATGGACTAAATGTACCAATTAAGATAAAAAAGAGTAGCAGTGTGTATAAAAACAAACCAAAACCCATCAATATTCTGCCTACAAGAAAAACACCTAAGAAATGAGGAAAAAGATAGAACAAAAATTAAAGGGTGGGGGAAAAAATATACCAATCAAACGGGACCCACAAAAAAGCAGTAGTAGCCATACTAACCTCTGATACGGTAGATTTCAGTATTAAAAAAAAACCACCATAGAAGATAAGGAATGACACTTTATAATGATTAAAGACACAAATGATCAAGAAGACATAACCTTGGTCAACATCTACCCAACAAATGATAGACCTGCTAAATACATAAAACAATGATTAATAGACTTGAAGAAAGACTTAGGTATATAAACCTACAATAATAGTTGTTTTGTTGTTGTTAGGTGCCATTGAATCACTTGAAACTCATAACAACCCTATGTACAATAGCTCTGAACTCTATCCTGAGGCAACCTTATTGTCTCTGACACACATACTCCTATTACCTCAGTCACTGAATCAATCCATCTCATCAAGAGTCTTCCTCTCTTGCTCTGCCTCTCCACATTCTCAAGCATGACATCCCTCTCCAAGGACTAGTGCCTCTTTGCAACATGCCCAAAGTATGTCAGTCAGAGCTTGAAAATCCTTGCCTCCAAGGAGCAGCCTGGTTTCACCCTCTGCAGGATAAACTTGTTCTCTTAGAAGTCAGTACTCTTCTCCAGCACCACAACTCAAAGGTATTGATTCTTCTTCTGTCATTCCTAGTCATTGTCCAGCTTTCTGATGAATAGCAAGTAATTGCAAATACCATGACCTGGATCAGACACACCTTAGTCTCCAGACTGACATTGTTGCTCTTCAGTAGTCTGGAGAGGTCCCTAACAGCAGATTTTCCCAATGCAATCTGTCTTTTGATTCCCTGGCTGCTGGTGTCAATAGTGTTGATTGTGAAACAAACAGACAGAAGCTGTTAACGATCTTAATCTCTTCACCTTTTATCATGATGCTGCCAATTGGTCCAGTGGTTAAAATCTTTGTGTTCTTGATGTTGAGCTTCAATCCATATTGAAGACTGCAGTCCTTGACCTTCTGCAGCAAATGCCTCTGATTCTCCTCAGTTTTGGCAAGCAAGATTGTGAAATCTGCGTTGTGCAAGTTGTAAATGAGTCTTCCTCCAACCCTGATGCCTCAGCTTCCCAAAGGATCTCTTCTGTATCTAGATTGAAAGGATACATTCCTGGCATATACCTTTCCTGATTTTGAACCGACTCAAAGCCCTCATACAATATTTCATTGCTCTGTTCTGACAACTGCCATCTGGTCCAAGTGTATATTTTGCATAAGCAAAATAATGTATTCTGGGATTCCCATTTTTCTCAGCATTAGCCACAGTTTGTTGTGATCTACACAGTTAAATGTCTTTGCATTGTCAATGAAACACAGATATTCCTCTGGTACTCTCTGCTTTGAGCCAAGACCATCTAACATTGGCTATAATACCCCTAGTGCCATGACCTTTTCTTAATCCAGCCTGCACATCTGGCAGTTCTCTGTTGATGTGCTGTTCCAGCCAGCTTTGGATCATTTTCAGCAAGATCTTGCTTGCATGTAATATTAATAATATTGTTCGATAATTTCTTCACTCTGTCAAGTCATTTTTTTTTACTGAGAACAAATATAGATCTCTTCCAGTCAGCTGGTCAAGTGGTTGTCCTCCAGATTTTTTAGCACAACTTGGTGGGTGCATTCAGGGAAGCATTTGTTTGTTGAAATATGTCGATTGGTATGCTGTCAATTCCTGGGGCCTTGTTTTTTACCAATTACTTCAGAGTAGCTGAACTTCATCCTTCATCACCACAAGCTCTTGATCATACATTGTTTTATGAAATTCTCTGTATCAGCCAATTCTTCCCAAAGCATTCTTAAGTATTCCAGCTTGAGGTTTGAATTTGTTCTTCAGTTTCTTCAGCTTAAGTAATGCTTGTAGCAAAGTTTAATAGGACAACAAGTAATAAATGCTAGACATGTGTCAGAAAGATTGTAACTCTCAAATACTCTTGATGAGAATGTCCATCAAAGTGGCACAAACACTCTGGAAGGCAGTTTGGCATTTCATCAAAAAGCTGAACAGAAATTCCTTAAGACTCAGCTATTTCACTGGTTGAAATATACCACAAGGAAATAGAATTGAGACACAGATGAAGATCTGTCTATACACTGATGTTCATAGCAGCATTATTCACAATAGCAAGCAAAGGGAAACAACCCAAATGTCCATCAACAAACAAATGGATTGAGGAATTGTGGTACACTCACAGAATGGAATACTATGCAGCGCTCACAAGCAATGATTTTTAAAAATACTGTAACATGGGAGATTCCAGAGAGCATATGTTGAGTGAACTAACTCAGTCTTAAAAGGGCAAATACTGCATAAGACCAATATTGTAAAGATGATGCTGTTGATGTTGTTGTTGTTATGTGCTATCAAGTCACCTACGACTCATAGTGACCCCATGTACAACAGCCCTAAACCCTGCTCTATCCAATGTCAATCTTATTGTCTCTGAAACACCTAGTCCCATTACCCCAGTCACTGAATCAATCCACCTCATCAAGGGTCTTTCTTTCCTGTGCTGTCTTTCCATCCTCCCAAGCATGATGTCACTCTCCAAGGACTGATCCCATCTTGGAGATGTCCAAAGTATGTCAGACAAAGTGTCAGAATCCTTGCCTCCAAGGAGAACTCTGGCTTCACCTCTCCAGGATGAGCTTGTTTGTGTCCATGGTATATTCAACACTCGATCCAGAACCACAACTCATAGGCATCAATTCTTCTTATATCATCCCTCATCATTGTCCAGCTTTCTGATGCGCAGCAAGTAATTGCAAAGACCATGGCCTGTATCAGGAACACTTTAGTCTCCAGACTGATATCATTGCTATTCAGTACTTTTGAGAGGTCTCTGACAGTTGACTTTTCTAGTGCAATTTTTAATTTCATGGCTTCTGGTACCAAGAGTGCTGATTGTGGAGCAAAGCAAACCAAAGCTGCTAACAATCTCAATCTCTTCTCCATCCATCATGATGCTGCCAATTAGCCCAGTGGTGAGAATCTTACTTTTCTTGATATTGAGCTTCAAACTATATTGAAGGCTGCAGTCCTTGACCTTCTTCAGCATGTGCTTCAGGTCCTCCTCAGTTTCAGCAAGTAGGGTTGTGTCAGGCAGAAAGATTATTATGAAGTAGTGTAGAAAAGTCTAAAGGGGCTAGAGGAGAGTAGAAGGAAAATCTTGGACTTTCAGAGTTCGGTGGGAAGAGGGAAGGAATGAAGGAGTTGGGAGAGATCCAGTGAGAACCTGAAAAGGCAGGATGATGGTGAGCCTGGATCAATGGTGACTAATTTTATGGAAGAATGATAGTGTAAAAACTCAGTGTGGGTGGGGGAATGTGTAAAACACAATGTATAAAAATGAAACACAATATATATGAAGCTTATATGCAAACCAATATAAAATAGAAATAATTTTAAAAAATACTTCTGGTAAAAAGACAATCCATTTCCAAGTGGGATTATAGCATCGATATAAAGGTTAGGGTATACAACACATGTTTTTCAAGGATTCAACTCCATTTAAAACAAGTAATCTGCTTCTTGTTTGTATTTTGTTGTGGGTAATTTTTTCCCCCTGTATACTATCAATCTTTGTGACATCTTGAATAAAATTTTAAATTGTCTTTCTCTTTTCTGATCTGATATAGCACAATATCCTTATTATAAGTAATGTTATTACTGTGATAAATTTCTATGATTAACACTTCTCCTAATATTCCCTAATACTTTCATGATCCAGGCTCTATTTGGTCACACCAATCTCATAGACAGTTGTCTTCAATATCTGCACTAGAGACAAGTCTCCAAGTATGACACAAGCATCTTAGATTTGGCATTCTGTCAAATTTCAGACCCAGCATTCCCTAGCTTGTGTTCTCAAGTTGTTGGTATATGGTCCTGCAAGACCCAGATCTCTGGTGGAATTTTACTCTAGATCAATTGGCTCTCCTTCCTTCATATATTTCTTTAATCCCTTGGATCCAAAAATTATTGAGTGAGAAAGCTAGAGAGGTCACTGAAAATACAATGTTGAAAAAGTAATTTGAGATTTGAAGCCACTGGAGACTTTAAGCCTTTGGTAGAAATGAGAAATAAGACACCTGCTGGATCTTCTGTCTATATTATTGTTTTACTATGGTTTTTATTATTAAATTCCTAAACATACTTCAAGGTCAAGCTTAATTGTTATCTTTAGGATAGAATTTTTCACGTGATCTCTCTCTTCTTCATGAAGTAATTGCTCTCTCATTGATTTTCCCCACTGAATTTTAAAAAGATGCAATTATCATTTCAATTACTTTCTATTATAGTTCTATCATGATTTGCTTATAATTCTGTCTACAAACAAGGCTTCAGGTCATGAAGAATTGAACTGTGCTTCATCCATTCAGTTCCCTCAACTTCTACCAAATGATTAAATTGTCCTGAGAAAGAGATCTGAAGTATTTTTTTCCATTCACCATTTGTGATCTATGAGGCATAGTCTGAACAGGAAGCAATATTGAGTGTTACCTAGCTCACATTTATTCCAAGAGATCCAAGACAGAGCTCACTGGTCAGAGTGCAGAAGTACTGGATAACCTGTCTCCATTTCAGGACATTAATGAATTTTTAAATGATAAAGTGAGAATTGTTGTGAGGATTAAGTAAAATTACATACCTATGGCACTTATTGATGAAGTATTAATAAAATATATTAATAAAATATTGTTGTTATGTGCTGTCAAGTTGAAATAAACTCATGGCTCACCCTCCAGTGGATTTTCAGAGACTATCATCACTGAAAAACACTCCAGTGACCTAGTGGTAAGAATCTATGCTGCAATTTCAAAGGCATGAGGTTTGAATTCACCAGCTGTCCTGCAGGAGAAGAATGGGCAAATCTCCTTCCATGCAATTGATTGCCTCTAAATGACTGCTGGGAGGCTCAGCTATGGGTCAGTTCTGACTTGGTGGTACACAAGGGTAACATATACATCAGTGGGTCGTATTCAATTCAACAATGCCAACAACAGCAGCATACATAACTAAGGAGGAAGAGATTTACTTTCTTTCTCCCAAGGAGCAGCTGGTGAATTCAAACCACCTGCCTTTGGATTGGAAGTGCTACACTTCACCATTAGAATACAAGGGATTCTTTTTTAAGTAACAATTGCTACACAAATCGGTGATTAAAAAGCATATAACACATTGAAGTTTTTAAGTATGATGTAAAAAGAGCCTTGAAAGTTAGGCAGTTCATGTCAACCCAGTAGTTTGTGGAGAAAGACCTGGTGATCTGCTTGTCTAAATGTTATAACCAAGAAAGTCCTCTGGGCAGTTTTACTTAATCACATGTGGCTGTTGAGTCAGAATAGACTGAGAGATACCTAACAATCATAACAATGGTTCATGTTTTTTTAACTCACCACTACACATAAAAGGAGCAATATTATTTGTGGGACATATTTACAAAATCATTTTTACGGGCTAGTATATTCAGAAAATCAAAAGGGCCGAACTCGCTCAGCATTTATTAAGCTCAAGGAACTGAAGAACAAATTCAAACCTAGAGTTGCTGTAATCAAGGATGCTTTGGGCAGAATATTAAATGATCC
>NW_006399972.1:1506183-1520014 GCF_000299155.1 Elephantulus edwardii
TTTATTTCAATGGAAATTTACAGAGTTTGGATTTTCATTGATGAATTGACACTTTTGAACTGTGTTGTTGGAGTAGAGCACTGAACATCCCATGGATGGCCAAGAGAATGAACAGATGTTTCTTGGAGAGGAGGCAGCCAGAGTTCTCTTTGAAGGCAAGAATGGTGAGGCTTTGCCACACATACTTCGGACATGTTGCTATGAGGGTCTGTTCCTTAGAGAAGGACATGATGCTGAGAAGGGCAGAAGGTCAGCGAAGGAGAGGAAGAACGGCAACCAGGCTGATTGACGCAGTGACTGCAGCAATGGCCTCTTGCCGTGTCTTGAAGTGTGAGGATGGCACAGGACAGAACTTTTGTTCACAGGGTCGCTATGGCTCATGCTCGACTCAATAGCACCTAACAACAACAGTATATTAATAGACTCACCCAATGCTCTTGCTGAAATTTCCTATCTCCTTTCTGTTTCTCTCTAGATAGCACATTGGACTGACAGGGGCGGGGGATGGGGGATGGCATAAGTATAGAAATATCAAACCCACATTCACTTATTTCTTTTTCAAATGCCCAGTATATCTCTGCTTTGATACGGAAAGGTTCTTTGAAGTACAGTCACACAAATCTACCTGTACATAGCCTGAGGACATCAAGGGCACCTTTATCACACTAGGGAGCTCTGGCGTGTAGGGAGTTGTGCTGCCAACACCAAAGCCCACGGTTTGGATCCATCTGATTCTCTGAGGCAGAAAGATGGACAATCTCCTCCCATGTGATTTACAGTCTCTGAAAACCTGCTCTAGGGTCAGCTGTGAATTGGTTCTGTCAAGGAGGCAATGAGTGAGTGTCTGTTTATCACACTTTGAGATGCTAACAAACTCTTCCACTACTCATTGTGATTATGGAAAAGTGGGTTGTGTCAGATGTGCCTTCAGAATACGACACAGGATGAAGTTGCACTGTGCAATAAGATGCGCTAAGTCTAGGATCTTGGCAGAAAATAGATGACAGATGCAGAAGGGAAGATTTAAAAGCACTTGATTGAAAGGCTATTAACAAATGTGTGGGCAGGTTTAAGGGAAACCAAGAAGGAATTACAAAGCACCCAAAGGAAGCCAACAGAAAGGAGCTGTAGGAAAGAGACTGCTCACACTTTTAGTTCACTTGAAAAACCTGGTCCACGAGAAGTGAGCCAAGTGAATAAATACCTCAAGGTTGTTCCCCTCCTCCTGTCTGTCCATTTTATTGACCAAACACAACGAAAATGCAGAAGACACCAGCCACAGATTTAGTCCTGTAAGACAGTTATTTAGGATAGAGAGGACGATGAGGGAAGTTCAGAAAGGCAAACAAAAAGTATCTAGAAGAGATCCAGAACTAGTCCTTTTCTCCGTGTTTCCAAGTCTGATTCCAGCCTAATTTTTAAGTGTTTTTGAGTCATTTCCAAACAAATCTCAATTGTGCAAAACTCTCAACTGTGCAGTGAAAGCCTAAAAGTGCACAGTTTTAGTACAAACTAAATAAAATGAGATTACAGTCTCGTGCCTTTCTTGGGCCCTTATAATGAACATTGTTGGGGAAGTTCTGAGTGTCTCATTCTATTTATCTTCATTTTGAGATTGCTAATTTATCATAAGGTAAGAATAAAACTATAACAGATTATCCGGGAGGCTGGGCTCTATAAGGAGAAATGTGGGGTCAAGATTGGTGGACGATTTATCAACAATCTGCATTATGCAGATGACACAACCCTGCTTGCTGAAACTGAGGAGGACCTGAAGTGCCTGCTGCAGAGTGTCAAGGACTGCAGCCTACAATATGGATTGAGGCTCAATGCCAAGAAGACAAAGATTCTCACCACTGGACCAATTGGCAGCATCAGGATGGATGGCGAAGAGATTGAGATTGTACACAGCTTTAGTTTGCTTGGCTCCATAGTCAACAGTCTCGGCACCAGCAGCCAGGAAATTAAAAGGCGCATTGCCATGGGAAAGTCTGCCATTAGGGACCTCTCCAAAGTGCTGGAGAGCAGTGGTGTCTCTCTGGAGACTAAGGTGCGTCTGATACAGGCCATGGTCTTCGCAATCACCTGTTATGCATCAGAGAGTTGGACAATGACCAAGGAGGATAGAAGGAGAATTCATGCCCTTGAGCTGTGGTGGTGGAGAAGAGTATTGAGAATACCATGGACTGCTAGGAAAACAAACAGATTTGTCCTGGAAAGGGTTAAACCGGGTGGCTCCTTGGAGGCAAGGATTCTGAGGCTCCATCTAACATACTTTGGACATGTTGTGAGGAGAGACTGGTCCTTAGAGAGGGACATCATGCTTGGGAGGGTGGAGGGACAGCGCAGGAGAGGAAGGCCCCCTATGAGGTGGATTGATTCAGTGACTGGGATAATTGGGATGGGAGTGTCAGAGAGAGTGCAATTGGCACAGGACAGAGCAGAGTTTAGGGCTGTTGTACATAGGGTCGCTATGAGTCGCAGGCGACTCGATGGCACATAACAACAACAACAAGAATAAAACATTCCAAATTCTAAAACTGAGGGAGAGTTAAGAAAGAAAAGAGATTTTGATTGTTGGCAGAAATAAATCCTCCTTGTATTCACGTTTTTGGGAAGGCACTAAATATTTGCTCTTGTTTGTTGTTAAGTGCCTTCAAGTCAATTAAGACTTATAACCACCCTATGAACAACAAATCTGTCTCCTTCCCTATCCTGTACCATTCTGATCATCTCTGAAGTACTGGGGCCCCATAACAGTCACCACGTCAGTCTATCTCATTAAGGGTCTTCCCCTCCATCCCTACCCCTCTACTTTTCCAAGCATGATGTCCTTTTCCAAGGACTGGCCCCTTTTTGGAAACAACATGGCCAAAGTATGTAAAAGACTCAGTTTTCTTGCATTCAAGGAGCCTCATGGCTGCATATTTTCCAAGGCATGGTTATTTTTCCTTTGGCAGTTCTTGGGATAATCAGCATCTTTTCCAACACTACAACTCAAGGCATTGATTCTTCTTTTCTCATCTTTATTCATTGACCATTGTGAATAACACAGTAATAAACATAGGTGTGCTTACAGTTGTTTGAGTCACAGCTCTGGTATCTTTTGGGTATATTCCCAGTAGTGGAATTGCTAGGCCAAATGGTGTGCCTATTTTCAACTTCTTGAGAAAGCACCTCACCACCTTCCACAGTGGTTGTACCATTTTACATTTCACCAGTAGTGAATAGGAATTCCAATCTTTCCATAACCTCAGAAGCATTTATTGTTTGCTGCCTTGTTAAACTTTGTTATTGTTGGTGGGGTGAGATGATATCTCAGAGTCATTTGTATTTGTCTCTCTCTTTTTGTTGTGTTTTGAAAACACAACAAATATACACATATATAAAGCAGAAAATAAAAAACCCAATTCTATCCCCATTACTGCTGACACCATTTTATTGTATTCTTTTCCACTCTTTTTCTTCATGTAGATTTTCCAAATGAACATTATATTCTATGCAGTTTTACAGCTCATTTTATCCTTACTCATATCTTATCCACTAGTCTGCATCTTATTAAGTAATTATGAAAAGAAATAAAATTTTAAATTCACATAACATGCTATATATGAATGACTGAACCAACTTGTCACTGGGTGGTACAAACAGTTAAGCACTTAGGACCCATACTAACTGAAAACCTGGAAATTTTAATTCAACCTGGAGCACCTTGACACAAAGACCTAATGATTTGTATCAAGCCATGGAGAATACCAAGCTATGGAAAACCCAGTGAAGCACTGTTCTAAACTCTGAAGCTCATGGAGCTGCCATGAGGTGGAATCACCTTCACAGCAACTGGTATACTTAATCATTATTAATAAACATTTGGGTTATTTTCCATTTTCTTTATTATAAGCAAGAGCGTAGTTAGAGTTTTAAAAACTGATGAGGAATGTCTTAGAATAAACTTCTAGAAATGAAGTTATGATATTAAAACTTCAGTTTGGTGTTGTGCACTCTTGAGTGAGAACCACTCATAATTGACCGTCCGGTGTGTTTCAGAGATTATGATTGTGTGGGAGATTGCCCATCTTTCTTCTGATAAGCAGCTGGATTTGAACCTTATGCCTTTGTTTTGGCACCACAAATCCTTAACATTAAGGCACTAGAGCTCTAAAGCTTCAGTTCAGATCTTGCTAAAGCCATCCATAAAAATTATACCAAATTATATCCTTACTCAGAAGGTATGAGATTGTCCACTTTTATAGAATTTAGATGACACTGAGCATTATAATTTATTGTTATTTCCATCAATGACATTTTGTTGTTGTTTTTCATTGTTCAATAGGATTGAACACTATTTTTCAAGCATTATTCAATTTGCTTCTTGTGAATCATCTGTTCCTGAGTTTTGGCAGCTAAATGTTCCTCCAAACTTTTGTTCCTCTCCTGAGGATCACAAAACTTTGTACAATTTTATTCCAATTCATTGAGTGTTTTCAGATGGTTGGTTGCCTTTTACAGAGTGAACTGATTCCAAAAATATAATTTCAGTTGGGTTTTTGACAGAGAAAGGCTATATGTTCAGTTGAATGCTGCCCAGACTGGTTTCCAAAACCATAACTAAAGTTATCTTAATTGTCTCTCTGAATATATTAAAATACACAGTAGCCTACAGTTTTCAGTCCATAAATCCAAGCTCTTGGAAATAAGTTTTTTGTGGGCCTCTCAAGGCCTAATTAGGAATATATGATCCTTTTTAGGTACTAGGAAGAGTGAGAAAAATGGTTTGGTCTAGTATAGGCCTTTTGAGGTGAGTTTTTAACTTGGTGAGAAGCCCAGAAATGTTACTGGAAATGTGTCCTGATTGCTCAAGTGATTTCTTGTTGTTTATATGGTAATTGCTGATGGGATTATTTCTATGCTTGGGCATACCTTGAAGTAGCTACTAGGAATTAGTCATCCCAAAGGGAAGAACTGTGCATTGAACCCATGGGAGTTAAGTACATAAAACAATTTTCTGCTAAAATTTAACTCATCAGAGCAAGTAGTGTTTGTCTAGTGTTTTCTATTTTACAAAGCATTTTCTCATACGTAATCTCACTTGATACCCATGACAATAGTACAGAATGGTTGATATTATTGTTCTCATTTTACAAATGAATGACTAACTTAAGCCACAGAGATAAAAAGGAAGGTTCCAATTTTTGGCATCTTTCTGAAGATCTTGTGATTCCAAACATATTCCTTTGCAGCCCTGGTGTTTTGCTTACAGAGGACCCTTTAGAAATGTAACATGATCATAGAACAAGACCATGGAAACAATACACAAAGGTACAACCCTGATCACCATTTTATTCAACGGTCTGGAGAGGAGAGGAGAGGAGAGGAGAGGAGGATTAAAAGATATGAGTAATCATTTCAATTAGCAATTACATTTGTTGTTCTTTAAATATGCTTCCCACTGGTACCATGTTCTCAATGTCAAGCTTAACACTTTGACATTTCTTTCTTTGCTCTGTCAATCTAGCTTGAACTGTTACAGGCATTGATGACTCTCTCAGATGCACTAAAGTTTATTTTAATAAGAAAATTAATATCAATAACTAGAAGACCTGAGTAATCACATGGCTATAAAATGGGTCACTTTTCTAGTAAGAGTCTACTTTCTCCCTGTATATAGGAAAATATAATGCAATGCTAAGAGATACTAAAGAAAACTTAAATAAATTGGAAAATATTGATAGTCATGGATTTGAAGGTATAACGTTGTTATGATGTCAATACTACTTAAATCAATCTGAATGCAGTGTAATCCCCACCAACATTCTAATAGCCTTCTTGACAGAAATTAAAAAGTCAATTCTCAAATTTATATTTTTGAGCCAAGGATCCTGGATAACAAAATCAATCTTGAAGAAGATCAATTAAGTTGATGGACTAAACTTTCTAACCTCAAAATATACTATAAAGAAACATCATTAAAGCAATATGATATCAATATAATAATATTGTTTGTTGTTGTGTGTCATTGAGTTGGCACCAATTCATAACTGACACTCCAGCAGAGTCCTTGCATGGGAAGAGATTGCCCGTCCTTCTCCCAAGGACTAGCTAGTGGCTTTGAATTGAGTGCCTTTGGGATTGCAGTGCAGCTTCTAGCCATTAGGCCACTAGAACTCCCTATGTATATCTATCGCATTTGGGGTTTTTAAAATAAGAATGCTAATCTATCCAATGGGAAATAAGTATTATAGGCAAAAGATAAATACTATTTCATACACAACCTGGTATTATTAGTAATAACAGACATAAATCTATGGCTAGAAACATAGATTCAGTCACCAAGGCTGCCTGGCAAGATGAAAATGCACACACACATATACATATATACATATATGCATGAGAATACATCTGAGGCCATAAAGGTTTGACAAACATTATTTCTACCTACATATCTATATGTGCTGTAACTAGGTTAATATATATAGTACAGCAAATGAGGAAAATTACAAAAGGCTTTTAGCAATAATAAAATAATTTGAAGGTATGAGTTTCTAGTTCTACGATCTCAAGACCATGGTCTCAGGGGACATTAGTGTCAATTAACATAACAATATCTCCAAAAACAATGTCCTACAACCTACTTTGAAGAGTAGTGACTAGGGTCTTAGAAGCTTGCAAGCAGCTATCAAAGTGAAACTAGGGCTCTCTCCATCTGGAGGAGGAAGAGGAGCAAGAAAGAGGAGGAGGTGGAGGGCAGAAGGAGGGGGAGAAGAGGAGGAGGAGGAGGAGGAAGAAGAGGAGGAGGAGGAGGAAGAGGAGGAGGAGGAGAAAAGATCATTAGTTTTAAGAACTTAGGGACAACATGAACTTCAGTCACCATAATCTTGAGACAAAAAGAATTAGGGGTTGTTGGCTATCTTATATCACTCCGAAAGGGATCACAACAGCAAATGTTTGATGGAATAGGAGAAAAATGTGGAACAAAATTTAAAGTCATAAAAAAAAAAAGAAGACAAGGCTTACTGGTCTGAAGTAGACTGACAGTTCTCCTAAGACAATAAGGCCTTCAATCACTCTTCCAGCCTGACACTGAAATCACTTCTGTGATTCAACTTTCAACCAAACAATAGTCAAGCATTTAAGAGGATCAGTGACACTGAGGAAGAACACATTTTTAGAAAAATCAAGCATATAAGATTAAAAGGGAAACATTTGCCCAGAGATAAAGCTCAGAATTCAGAAAGGCATTGGAAAGAAGGACAAATGGAAATAGGAAACACATGGAGAATGTGCAAAGTATGCTAATACAACGTGGAAATTGTAAGGAATGGCATGAAAAAGTGTGTACACAAATTGTTGCATAGAAAACAAATTTTCTCTGCAAACTTTTACTCAAATGCCAATTTTATTTTTTTATTTAGATTTTAATGAAAGCTTATAAAGAACTTGGATTTCTATTCATTCATTGTGGCACATTTTCCTCCTTACACCCCCTACCCCCCAGTTTGCTTTTTTCGTTGGAAAAAACTTTTTTTTCATTTTTATACAGTACCCCACCCCAGACCATTTTATTATTCAGTTCTGAGTCTTGCCATGTCAATAATACCTAATCATATATTCCTTTTATACAATTCTCTCCTGCGTCTATTTCAACGTAGCTTCCCCCAACCCCCATGTCAGTCTTGTTTCATAGCAGTGGTATTATGCAATATTTGCCTTTTTGTGACTGAGATATTTCACTCAACATAATATCCTCCATGGTCACCAATTTTGCATATTTCATAATTTTTTTTCGATG
This sequence comes from Elephantulus edwardii, assembly GCF_000299155.1. Taxonomy (NCBI): domain Eukaryota; kingdom Metazoa; phylum Chordata; class Mammalia; order Macroscelidea; family Macroscelididae; genus Elephantulus; species Elephantulus edwardii. The sequence continues at coordinate 1,513,973 of NW_006399972.1, forward strand.
CTGCATAATATTCCATTGTGTGATTATACCATAATTTCTCTATCCATTCATTTGTTGATGGGCACTTAGGTTGTTTCAACTCTTTGTTATTGTGAACAAAACAGCAATAAACATGCTGTGCATATATCTGCTTGGGTGGCAGTTATGGTTCCTTTAGGATATATTCCCAGTAGTAGAATTGCTAGGTCAAATGATATTTCTAGTTCCAACTTTTTGAGAAAGTGCCGTACTGCATTCCATAATGGTTGCACCATTTTGCACTCCTGCCAACCGTGAATAAGAGTTCCAGTTTTTCCACAACCTTGCCGGCATTTGTTGTTTACTGCTCTGTTGAATTTTGCTATTCTTACTGGGGTGAGATGATAGCTCACAGTTGTTTTGAATTGCATCTCTTTTAGAGCTAAGGATTTTAAATATTTCTTCATGTGTTTGTTCACCATCTGAATGTCTTCTTTAGTGAAGCGTCTGTTCATAGCTTGTGCCCATTTTGCAATTGGGTTGCTTACCTTTATTTTATTGTGGTGCTTGAGTATTCTATGAATTCTAGATATAAGTCCCTTATCAGACATGTCATTACCATTTTTTTCCCCAGTGTGGGGCTTTACTTGTGGGAGAAGTTTTTTTGATGCACATAGGGATTTGATTCTTAGAAGATCCCATTTGTCTTCTTTATCTTCTGGTTGTAGGTTTTTCAGGATGCTGAGAAGACAGTTCATGTTGTAGATTAGTGCTACAAGGGTTTTACAAGCTTTTCTCTAATGAAGTTTAAAGATCTTGCTTTTAGTCCTAGGTCCAAAATCGATATTGTGTTTGTTTTTTTGTGTGGTGTGAGGTGTGGGTTTTGTCTGAGTTTTCTTCAGATGGTTTTCCAATTTTGCCAACACCATTTGTTTAAAAGACTGTCATTTCCCCAATTTATTGATTTCATCTCCTTATCAAATATCAGTTAAACATAGGTGGATGGCCTGATTTCAGAGTTCTCGATTCTGTTCCATTGAGCAGTACCATACTGTCTTGACCACCACAGCAGTGTAGTAGGGTTTGAAATCAGGGAGTGAGATGCCTCCTACTTTGTCTCACTTTTTAAGAAGTGCATTGATTATTCAAGGTCTCTTTCCATTCCAAATGAAATTGGAGATTGCCTTTTCCATCTCACTGAAGAATGAAATTACTATTTGTATTAAGATGGCAATGAACATGTAGATTGCCTTTGGTAAGATTGTCATTTTCACAATATTGAGTCTTCCTATCCATCAGCAAGAGATATCCTTCCATTTCTCCAGGTCTCTTTTTGTCTCTTGTAGTAATGTTTTGTAATTTTCTTTGAATAGATCCTTTGTATTTCTAGATAGATTTACTCCGAAGTATTTAATCTTGTGATTAGCTATTGTGAAGGGTATTGTTTTCATAGCTCCAGTTCTGTATTGTCTTTTTCATTGTAGAGAAATCTGATTTACTTTTGTATGTTGATCTTGTATCCTGCCACTTTGCTGAATTGGTTAACTATGTCCAGTAGTTTTCATACTGAGTCTTTAGGGTTTTCTAAGTATATGATCATATCATCTCCATACAGAAATAATTTTACCTCCTCTTTGCCAATTTGGATACCTCTTGTTTCCTTCTCTTGTCTTATTGCTACTGCTAAGACTTCTAATACAATATTGAATAAGAGAGGTGATATTGGGCATCCTTACCTAGTTCCGGTTCTCAAAGGGAATTCCTTTAACCTTTCTCCATTGCTAACAATGTTGGCTCTAAGGTTTGTGTATATACTTTTTACTCTGTTGAGGAAATTCCCTTCTATTCCTATTTTGTTGAGTGTTTTAATCAGGAAAGGATGTTGGATTTTATCAAAGGCATCACTTGATATGATCATGTGGTTCTTATTCTTTGCTTTTTTAATGTAATGAATTACACAGATTGTTTTTCTTATGCTGAACCATCCTTGCATACCTGTAATGAATCCCACTTGGTCATGGTGAATTATTATTTGATGTATTATTGGATTCTATTGGCCAGGATTTTATTCAGGATTTTTGCATCTATGTTCATGAGAGATATTGGTTAATAGTTTTCTATTTTGGTGGTGTCTTTACCTGGCTTTGGTATCAATGATATGTTTGCATCATAGACTTAGTCCAGAAGAATTCCATCCTTTTCCATTTCTCAAATAGTTTATGTAGAAGTCGTGACAGTTCTTCTCTGAATGTTTGATAAAATTCACTTGTAAAACCATCTGGTCCAGGGCTTTTTTTGTCTGGAAGTTGTTTTATGACCTCTTCAATTTCTTTTTTTGTAATAGGTCTGTTCAGGTGTTCAATTTTTGTTGTATCCATTTAGGTAGTTTGTGATTTTCAAAGTTTTTGTCCATTTCTGCTAGTTTTTCATATTTGTTTGAGTATAGCTTTTCATCATATTCCATTGGTAACCTTTTTATTTTAGTTGGTTCTGTTGTGACATTGCCTGTTTCATCTTTTATTCAGATTATTTGTCTCTTTTCCTTCTTTTCGTTTGTTAGTTTGCTAATAGTTTGTCGATTTTATTGACCTTTTTAAAGAATCAACTCCTAGTTTTATTATTTCAATTGGTTTTCTGTTTTCTATTTCATTTCTTTCTGCCCAAATTTTTATAATTTCAGTGTTTTATTTTGGGGGTTTTCTGGGGGGAGAGTGTCGGGAGTTTTTGTTGCTCTTTTTTCAATTTGTTGAAAATGTTGAGTTAGAGAGTCAATGGTTATTTTTTCCTGTCTTTTAATGTGTTTGCTTATTGCTATAAATTGACCTCTGATTAATGCTTTAACTGTTTCCCAGAGGTTTTTGTACATTGTGTTTTCACTGTCATTTCTTTCAAGAAAAATTTTCATTCCTTTTTTATTTCTTCTAGTACCCACTCATGTTCAAGCAAGGTGCTGTTCAGATACCAAATGTATGGTTTTTTCTTCTTTATCCTCTCATTATTAATTTCTAATTTTGTAGCATTGGGCTCTGAGAAGATGCTTTGTATTATTTCTATGTTTTTTAAATTTATTAATGCTCACCTTTTGTCCTAAAATGTGATCTTTTCTGGAGAATGATCCATGCACATTGGAGAAGAAGGTATATTGTTCTTTTTTGGATGCATTAGCCTATAATATCTGTGATGTCAAGTTGATTTATTGTGTGATTTAATTCCTCAGCATCTTTGTTGAGGTTCTTTCTGGAAGTTCTATCTTTTCTTGAGTGGTGTATTGAAGTCTCCAACTAATAGTGTTATCCATTTCCTTTTAAAGTTTTGTTCATTTTTGTTTTATATATTTTACAAGTCTTTTATTTCGTGCATAGATATTTATTATTGTTATCTCTTCTTGTTCTATTGACCCTTTAATCATTGTGTAATGACTTTCTTTGTCCTTTATAATGGTTTTTGCATTGAAATCTATCTTATCAGAGCATAATATCTCTACTCCTGCTTTTTTCTGGTTGCCATTTGCTTGAGATATTTTCCCCACCCTTTTATTTTTAGTCTATCTTTATCTTCCTTTTTTGAGTGTGTCTCTTGTAGACAGTATATTGATAAATTTGGGGGGTTTCTACAATCTGCTACTCTTTTTCTCTTCAGTGGTGCATTTAAACCATTTTACATTAAGTGTGATCACTGAGAGGCAAGATTTTGTTGAGATCTTTGTGGTGTTGTTCCTATTTACTTTGGTCCATCCTGCTTTCTGTGGTACCTCTGTAAGAAGGACATCTCTCAGTGTCTCCTTCAACGCTGGTCTTGTTTTTACAAATTCCCTTAGGTTCTGTTTTTCTTGGAATATCTGATCTTTAGTTCATATTTAATGAACAATTTTGCTGGGTACAATATTCTTGGTTAACAGTTGTGTTCTTTGAGTGTTCGATATATGTCACTCTATTGTCTTCTTGCTCATATGGTTTCTGCTGAGAAATTGGCACTTGATCTTATTTGCTCTTCCTTATAGACTACTCTTTGTTTCTTGCTCATTGCTTTCAGGATTCTCTCCTTATCTTTGCTTCTGGCAAATTTGACTATGGTATGCCTTGGTGTTTTTCTTTTAGGGTCTATTCTTTATGGTGTTCTCTCAGCTTCTTGGATATATATATTCTCTCATTCTTCATAAAGCCTGCGAAGTTTTCTTCTAGTAATTCTTCCACAACTTCTTCAGTGCCTTTAATTGCTTCTTCCTGTTCTGGGATTCCAATGTGCATGTTATTTCTCTTGATATTGTCCCATATTACTCTTAGATTTTCTTCTTTTTCCTTTTTTATTTTATTCCACTGTTTGTTCTAGAAGATTAGTGATGACAATTCACTGGTTCTGTGTTCCATCTCTTCAACCCTGTTCATGTGTCCCTCCATCATGTTGACAGCATCTGAAAAATTGGTTGTTGTATTGTGGATTTTAGTTTACTGTTTTTTTCAGAGCTTCTAATGCCTCGACTAATTGATCTGTATTGTTTTGTATTGTTTTTTAAGCTCCTCCCAGTTTTTGCTTGCAGCGTCCTGTAATTCTTCAAGTTTGTTTTTCACCCATTGAAAATATTCAATCATTGTTGTTTTAAATTCTGTGTCAGAAAGTTTCATCAGACTTTCTGGCTTCAAGAATTCCATTGATTCTGTGTCACATTTTTTGGGGTGGCATCTTGCTTTGGGCTTGTGTACGGGGTGGATAGCCTGCTTCCTACATGACATTGCTAAGGCAGAGTTTTTCACGTCTGAGGCAATATCAAGTTCTTGAACTGAAGTCACAACTCCAGAAGAGGTTAGGGCAGCTACTCAGCCTGTTTCTCTCTGCCTTCTGGCCCAAGGGAAGGTGTGCATCAGTTCAGTAGAGAAAAAGCCTGTGAAATCAGCCTCCTCTGTCAGACAACTGCAGCAGCTAGGGTAGCCCAAGTTGACTGGGCTAAAGGCGGCTCTGATGGACTGAAAATGCAAGGCAGAGCATGAGGACCTGATTGGAAAACCTGGAAGCTTTGGTTTTTCCTTCAAGAATGAGCTCCAGCTGTCTCGCTCCCTTCTGATTGAGCTTAAGGAGTCCCACGTGATTCAGTCAAACAGCAGTGATCCTCCACAAAGTACCTCACTCAAGTTCCAATGTCGTTCCTAGCACACTTAGCTCCCAGCGCACATGGCGTCAGAAGAGGAGGTCCCAGTGTCAGCTGGTAGCCTCAGGAGAGCTCTTCTCTGGTTTAGTAAAGACATTTTGCTTTCTTCATGGATGATATTCTTAATATCCACAATTTATCTGGTTTTCTATCACTGGTGTTCAGTATCTCAAAGCTATGGGGAGAAGGGTGCAACAATGAATGAATGGAATCCTAAAATCTCTGTAGATGTTCATTGAAATGAAAAATAAACAACCTAAATTTAAAAAAGGGAAAAAAAAGATGATCATGAAATTCACATGAATGCATTAAAGATCGTATCTTGGTTCCTGTGGACTTATTTTCATTTTCTTCAGCCTCTGTTTGAATCTGCATATGAATCATTGAGGATCTGATCCACAGTCTGCCCTGAATGCCAATACTGAGCTTTTCCAACTATTTCTTCCACAGATGTAGCCAATCTGTTTCCTGTGCAGCCTATTAGGTGAAATCCACATTTAAAGTTGTCTTTTGTGTCTTTTGGAAAAAAATATTTGCAATGAATAAGTCATTATAAATACAAAATTCAATGATTCTATTTCCATCTTCATTTCTATAACCAAGCCCAAGTTTTCCAACTACTGTTCCTTCTTCACTGTTTCCTACTTTTGCATTCCAGTCACCAGTTATCCTTAATGCACCTGATTGCATGTTTGGTCAATTTCAGACTGCAAAATTTGGAAAAATTTCAATTTATTCCTCTTTATCTCTAGATAAAAAAGCATATATTTGAATAATAGTCCTGCTAACTCTCTTCCTTTTATGTTGTTGTTTTTGTTGTTGTTGTTGTTGTTATGTGCCGTGGAGTCGTTAGCGACTCATAGTGACCCTATGTACAACAGCCCTAAACCCTGCCCTATTCTGTGCCAATCGCATGGACTCTGACACACCCATCCCGATTA
>NW_006399972.1:1523874-1532627 GCF_000299155.1 Elephantulus edwardii
GGATAGCAAGACTCAATGTTGTGAAAAGAGTTCCATTTAATTTTTAACAATTTTCAGTTTTCCAGTGTTCCAGCTATGTACAATCCATGTTCCAATTATTAAATGATGATTGTTATTGAGTCTGCTCATTTCAACTGAATTTCAATCTGGGCTCTACAACTACACTACTATAACTATCCGCTTTGCTTAGTATTTATAGGGTTTTCAAAAGTCTGTTATTTAGGAAGTAGATGGCCCATCCTTCTTCCTAGTCTGTCTTAATCAAGGAACTCCAAAAAGGAGATTTTACCCATAGCATATTTCAGTATTGCAGTGAACAACTTGAATTTGTTCTTTAGTTCCTCCAGCTTGAGAATTACTGAGCTAGTTCCCCTGTTTTGATTTTCATGATAGAGAGAGAAAATATTGAAATTGTAAATGATTTCATCTTACTTGGATCCACAATGAACACCTTTAGCACCACAGTCAAGAGATCAAGAGATATCTTGCAACGGGAAAGTCTGCTGTCAGGGATCTCTCCAATTATTGATAAGCAATGATGTTAGTTTGAAGACTAAGGTGTGCCTGACTCTAGCTATGGTATCTTCAGTCACTTGCTATGCATCTGAACACTGGGCAATGAATAAGGATGTTGGAAGAAGAATCAATGTGTTTTGCTGTGATGTTGGAGAAGAGTACCGAGTACACAGATTGCCAAAAGAACAAAGAGGCATAACTTGGAGAATGTGCAGCCAGAGTGCTCTTTGAAGGCAAAAATTATAAAGCTTCATCTCACCTATTTTGGGTTAGGTAAGGCTATTCTTTGGAAAGGAGGATATTTGGGGAAAGAGAGGAAGATCCTCAAACAAATTGATTGATACAGTGACTGAAACAATGGGCTCAAGTATTCCAGAGATGATGAGGATGGTACAGGATATGACAGTGAGTCATATTTGACTGAATGGCAATGAACAAAAACATTGAAATATGGGACAGCTTTCAAGAGGAAAGAAAGAAGAGTCTTCCTCATCTTTAACTTCATAGAAGGAGGAGTAGGGTCTACAGGACATCAGTCTGTATTAGCAGTGGGCAGAAGACCCCTTTCAGGTTTGTCAGTAATGGTAGCCAGGGACTATCTAGTTCTGTTGATGTTCATGTGGTCTTAATGGATGGATAGGCCTTGGGCTTTCTTAACTCTTCTTTTCTCCAGATGGGAAAAAAATCAACAGTTTCACTTTAGATGTTTACTCATAAGTTTTTAAGACCCTAGACTACTCTGCTAAGCAAGACACGGCATTGATTGCCCTGGTAGACTATGTATGTCATGTAGATGTCCTCCAAAAGTGAACTATAGCACTAGTGAAGAATGCACTTATTAGAACAGTTAGCTATAAGAAAAATGGATAGAATTAACCCCAAAAAATAAAGTTCAGAAGGGAAGAAAGGATAGAAAAAAAGAGGATGAATGAAAATGATGAACATGAAGAGGAAGTAGGAAGAATGCTGTTGTACTGTGGGGATTGCAATCAGTGTCGTGAAGCAAAAGTGTTGAATTTTGCTCAACCTGAAAAAAAAATACTGACGTTGTGAACATTGTTGAATTGGAAATCTATTATGTTCTGTAAACTTACACCTAAGGATATCAGGACAAGAATTGACACCTTTGAGATGTGGTATTGGAGAAAAGCACTGAACATCCCATGGATGGCAAGGAGAACAAAGAGATATGTCTTGGAGAGGGTGCAGCCAGAGTGTTCTTTGGACCTGTTGATAGGAGGCGCTCTTCCTTGGAGAAGGACATGAAGGAGAGGAAGATTCTCAACCAGGTGGACTGACATGGTGACTGCTGCAATGGGCTCTTGTGTGTCAGGAAGTGTGAGGATGGCACAGAATTGAACAGGATTCAGATCTTTGGTTTATAGGCTCACTATGAGTTGTACTCGACTTGTTTATACCTAACAACAACAACAACACAAATTTCAAACCACAATAAAAAGTCTTTAACAGTAACTCAAACCCCTCTGGAGCACAGTTCTACACTGACACACAACGCGTCTCCACAAGAACAGCTAGTTTTAAGCCTCCCACTTCTTTTACACTTCGAAGTTTCAGTCTCAGATAATTAGCTTGCCTCCCTTTACTTGTTATATAAGTATTTTCAGAAACTAGTTCTTTTTTCTGGTTATTAAGGTCCTGGACAAATCATTGTCTCATTTGATCCCTAACAATAATTTTACAACACCTGGGGTTTCATCAATTTCTCAAAACCCCTCAAAATGAAGTGAATTCTATATCCAGTTAAATGTTTAAGACAAGGGCATGCCTTATAACACTTTCAGAAGATGAGGTAATCATGGAATCTAACAAATGATATGAGGCCGTCCCAGTTCTCCACAAGTTGGGAATCGTAGTGCTAAACAGCACGTTTGACCTCTGGAAGGAAAGTCGACTCCCCCTGGTGACTAATTTACAACCTGGCAGTAATTTTTCCGCTGGGAGACTGGATCAACAAAGCTCCTTCTTGGTGTTGTCCCAGGGCTGCAGTGAACCAAGCAGGGGGTGATCGAGGCTCACTCTTTCCTCAGACAGAGCACTCCCCAAACTCCAGCAGGGGGTCTGTTTCTTCTGAAGTAAAGCTGCTCAATAACTTTGACCGCCAAAAGCTAGTTAGTTCCAAGAAACATTTTGAGAGAGACAGAGGTTCCTGTTTGCTCAGTCTTAAAGAAGCCATCAGCTATTGTTCAGCAATTTTAATAAGTTTAAGATGAGAAAGGGGATATTTGTCTTCTCTGCTCTGGCCTGCCTTGTCCTTCCTCCACCATAAGAAGAAATTTCTTCTTAAAGATACCTTTCCTGACCATCTCCAACTTCATTATTCCCTCCTATGACATAGTTCTTATTGTTTCTTAATTCTACACTGTTGAATTGGCTCTGATTAATGATGAACGTATGTCGATAAAAAGGAATGAAACATTACCTGGTCCTGGGACATCTTCATGACCTTTGATATTGAGCCTATTATTGTGGTTATTATATTAATGTAGTTTATTAATGGTTTCTCTCATTTTCATGGACCTTTTACTTTCTTAATAAATAATGGGATTTTTTTCTAGCAATTCTTCTTCCCAGATAACATGCTCAAATTAAGCAAGATGAAGTTTTGCCATCCATGCATCTGAGCAGCACTTCAGTTTTACTTTTTCTAAATAGTTCTACTCTCTATTCATTATCATCTTACTTGCTTACTTTTTCAGTCTTCTCTATATGAGCACTAACTCTAGAGGGCCCTGGAATCTCACTCATCTCATTCTTTACTTTAACCCCAGATGCTGATACCATGTCTCTCTCTGTCTCTTTGTCTCTCTCTGTCTCTCCATCTCTCTCTCACATTGCAGTCAAGTTTGAACTGACTCATAGCTTACCTTCCACTGGTTCTCCAGGCTGTAAATCACCTGGGAAAAGATTGTCCATCTTTCTGCCATGAATCGGCTGGTGGATTGGGACAACTAGAGAGGCATAACCTTTGGTTAAAAGAACAGATTTCTATGGACTAGGTCCAGAATGCTCTGAAACCATGCCTGACACAGAGAAAAGGTTCAGTAACACACATACGGATTGGTTAACTTGCCTAAATCACAAGCAGGTGAGCCTGTACGCTCAGAACCATGTTCGATGTGTTACATAGTGTTGCTTGAATCAAGCAGTAAAATATCAACCTACAAAATATTACTTTCCTGAACATTCACTCTGGCCTAAACAAACAGAAGGAGCCCTTAGGACTTACCTTCCAAAGGTGATTTAGTAGAATCATTGGCACTGGTGTAAAATTTTGGAGAATAATATCCCATGCACAGATGCTATTTTTAAGAACTTAACACCAGGAAAACTCTTCTGGGGCCCACTCTGTGGGAATGAGGCCTTTTTCCATGTCATGGGTGATGTATGAACTGATGGTTTATGAAAGGTGAAGCTCAGACTAAGTTATCAGACTTTTTCCCTCTGAGTTATAGCTCAGCAAGCAGACTTGACCGATTACATTCATGGACAAGACTGAGCAGTCTATGGGCTTGTTTATATTTCCAAAGAGAAGGGACAATATGGCCCAGTTTAGTGCCGACACCCCAGAATAACTAAGCAAATTTTCTTTCCATGCCAAGTCAGTGCTTGGGTACATGGAGCTGAATTTATAGGAAGCTAAAGCTTGAGAAAGCCCATCACTCTGCCATGTTGGTTTGGAGCCAAATTGCTTTAAATGCTGTGAATTAGAAATCTCTAGAAGGTTTTAGTTTGGTTGGTTGCTTTAGAAGCTGAATAGGATTTCTATTTATATATTCTAACTAGATTTCTGGCATATGTGTGTGTTGGGTGAAGCAGCTTGCAGTAGTCAGGGAAGTTCAAAAGGTCGCTCAGACCCATCTGACAAGTAACCACCTCACAGAGGCCAAGAGACTCAATAATTCAGAGTCCAGAAGGCTTTCAGCTCATCTGTAGACTTTTAATGACAACATCCATCACTGGCCTTAGGATTTCAAGGACAAAAGATCGTCTAGAAAAGGCAAGTTGACCTGCTGTATGGGCAGCTCCAGAGATGGGAGTACACAGAGCCAAAGACACAGGACTTCCTCCTCTGAGAACAAAAACAAATACTTGAAGGAAATAAACAGTACAAAAGATTTAGATCCTTTTTTATTGCTACAACTTCTGTGTTAATGAAAATTGGAAAAGTTCCAGCAAAATCTGCCTCCCATCCTTCCTTTCACAGAAATAAATTGTTTTTAGGACCCAATTGAAGTGGCATTCCTGCATCCATCTTCTCTTATGATAGTGCTTCTTCATTTTTGTGGGGGAAGGTGGATCAGGGAGCCTCTCATGAATACCATGGGCCTTCCAACCAGAGATTCATCAAATTATTTCAAAGATTCCTAAACCCCATTGGGAAACTATTCATAGGTCCATTATGTTTGCCTCTATTTCTGGAAACATTGGTATAAAAATGTTGCCAAGAAGTGATTCCATAGAGAGAACAGTGGGAGAGAATGAAGAGAAACTTCTCTGGACAAAATTCTGTCCTTCTCAAAAACCAGTTGCCCAACACACATTTACAAGGTTAACTATATTCCAGTGACTTCTCAAAAAGGAAAATGGAAAAACACCTCTACTGTTAAGCTACCATAAGTGACTCTATGATGGAATTCAGTCATTGTATTTTCCTTCTATCCTTCTGTAGTATCTCTCCTTTTGCAATTACAAGTGATTCAAACTTTATTGCTAAAAACAATAGCATTGATAGGTATAGCGTATGTTGTTGTTGTTGTTGTTAGGTGACATCAATTCAAGCATGACTCATAGAGACCCTATGAACAAACGATCTGAACCCAGTCCTGTCCTGCATTCCCTGAGACACAAGAGCACATTGCAGCAGTCATCAAGTCATTCCACTTGGTTGACCCTATGATTTGTTGACCCTCCACCCTTCCCAACATCATGTCCCTCTCCAAGGAATAGCAGCTCCTAGCAAAATATCCAAAGTATGTGAGGCAAAACTTCATTATTCTTGCCTACAAAGAGCACTCCTGCTGTACCCTCTCTAAGACATATCTGCTCATTCCCTTGGAGGTCCATGGATATTCAATGTTCTTCTCCAACACCAAAGCTCAAAGACATAAATTCTTTTACTGTCATCCTTATTCATTGGTCAGGTCTCAGAAGCATAGCTAGTAATCTGAAAGACCATGGCATGACCTCAAACTGACATCACTGCTCCTCAAAAATTTGTAAAGGTCCCTAACTGCAGGTTTCCCCAGTGCAATGCATCTTCAACTTTCTTGGATCCACAATTATCACCCTTGTTCAAGCAGTCAGGAAATAAGGAGTTGCATTGTACTGGGAAAATCTGCAGTTAGGGACCTTTCCAAATTATTGAAAAGCAGTGATGCCAGTTTGAGGACTAAGGTGTGCCTAATACAGGCCACAGTCTTTCCAATTACTAGCTATGCCTGAACAATGAATAAGGATGTCAGTAAAAGAATTTTTGCCTTTGAGCTTTTGTGTTGGAGAAGAACACCGAATATCCAGACTCAACAGCACCTAACAAAAACAACAAAAAGGTGGCCTAGTGGCAAGAAGCTGTGCTGCAATCCTGAAGGCATGTGAGGTGAGGCCATCAGCTGCTCTGCCGGAGAAGGATGGGCAATCTCCTCCTATGCAGTTATCTGCCACTGAAAACCTGCTGGAGGATCCGCTATGGTTCAGTTCCGACTCTGTGGTGCATAACAACAAGTCTTTACAAAAGCAGAATGCTTTACCTTCCTCCCTCAGACCAGATTATCTATATCAACAATCAGTCTTATGGTTGGCAGATGAATACCTGCACCACAGAGCCACCAGAGTTCCCTATCAGGCTGAGGAAATGAGAGAAAAAAACTCTTAAAAAATATACTTACCCCTTACACAGATGTGCCTGATTCAGGCAATAATCTTCTCAACCACTTATTATGCATCTAAAAGCTGTTGTTGTTTGTTGTTAAGTGTTGTCAAGTCATAGGCAACTCATAAAAACCCTATGAACGAAAGACCTGAACACTTGTATAACTTTCATCTTTTCTCCAGGTTCATAGGGTTCCTGGAGGCAAGCTCTTTTGGAAGTGGATGTCACTCTGTCTTCCAAGCTTGTTTTAATTGGGAGCTCCACCAAACACTGTCCACCATGGATAACCATTATCACATTTGACACATCAATATCACAGTGTTCAGCTTCACAGAAACCATGAGTTACCTCTGTACAGCAAGTGGACAGACCAGTGCTATATGGCCTAGAAGAATGTTTGACCGAAAACAATTAAAAACAGGTCTGAGGTCCACGGATTAAAATCACCCATCTTTGGCTTGGTAGCATCACTTTCTGTCCACTAGGCCAACTGATCTCTATGCTGTTTTTGTTAAGTGCTGTTGAGTCATAGGCAACTCATAGTGACCCTATGAATGAAAGACCTGAACACTTGTATAACTTTCAACCTTTCTAGACAATAAATAAAGATGACAGAAGAAGAATTGACACTGAGGTTTTAAGACTATAATCATCAGATTGTACAATTTGATGGGTGGGGGTGAGGGAAATGGAAAGAATTTGTTCAAATTTGTATTCCAATTTGTAAAGAAACTAGTTGTTTTTGTTGTGTTGTTAAGTGTTGTCAAGTCGCAGGCAACTCATAGCGACCCTATGAAGGAGAGTCCTCCATGCTTGGGTGCCTTCCTTCCTCGCTCCAGGTTCATAGGGTTTCCAGAGGCAAGCTATTTGGGAAGTGGATGCCACTCCTCCTTCCAAGCTTGTTTTCATCGGGAAGCTCCACCACACTCTCTGTCCACATTTGACACATCAGTGTCACAGTGTTCAGCCTCACAGCAACCACAAGTGACCGCCGTACGGCAACTTGTACACCAGGGCTATACGACCTAGAGGAATGTCTAAACAAAAACAGTGAAAGACAGGCCCGAAGGCCACGGATTAAAAGTCACCCACCTTTGGCTTGGTAGTATCGCTTTCTGTCCACTGGGCCAGCTGATCTCTCTCTCTCTGTAAATAAACTAGTAGAAAAGAAAAATAAATTTTGAAAAAACTTTATTGTTCAAAGTGACTTTTTTACACATGAACTTACTTTGACATGTGAATAGGTGGAAATATGTGAATAGGGTTTGTGTTAACCTGTCCAAAAGATAGTTGGTCAATCTTACCAATCCATAAGGGGATTAAACTGAGTGGATTAATAGGCAAAGAAGAAAAACTTCACCACCAACAAAGAAGCAAGAAGAAAAAGTAATGTGTCCTTCAGGACCAGAGACTCTTACACCAGCCAGAATATGTCCTATGGGAGGAACAGCCATAACAGCCACCGCAAGGGACCAGAGATCTGACTTGAGGCAGAGTAGGCCTTGGAACTGCTATATCATTGGACCAGAGCTTTTGGCCCAAGTTTGAAGAAGGGTTGTGTCATCTGCGTAACACTGATTGTTAATGAGTCTTCCTCCAATCCTGATCCCACACTCCTCTTCATAAATTCCAGCCCCCTGAATGATCTGCTCTGTATATAGATTGAAAAGGCATACAGATAGGATGACTCTCTGATGTATACCTTTTCTGATCCTGAACCATGCGGTGTTTCCCTGCTCTGTCGGACAACTGCTTCCTGGTCCAAGTATAAGCTTCACATGAGCATAATTAAGTGTTCTAGGATTCTCATTCTTCTCAAGGTTAGCCACAATTCTAGGTAATATTCTATTGTTGTTGTTGCTACATGCCATTGAGTTGCTTGCAACTCATAGTGACCCCTTGTACAACAGCTCAAAATACTGATCTATCCTGAGCCAATTTTTTTGTCTCTGACACACCTACACCCATTACCAGAGTCACTGAGTCAGTCAATCTCATCCAGCGTCTTCCTTTCTTGCACTGTCCTGCCGCCCTCCTAAGTACTATGTCTTTTTCCAAGGACATGTACCTCTTTGCAACATGCCCAAAGTATGTCAAACTGAGCTTCATAATCTTTCCCTCCAAGGAGCAGCCTGGTTTTGCCCTATTTAGGACAAATCTGTTTGTTCTCTTAGCAGTCTATCCTTCTCCAACACCACAGCCCAAAGGCATCAATTCTCCTTCTATCCTCCCTAGTCATTGTCCAGTTTTCTGATGCATAGCAGGTAATTGCAAACACCATGGCCTACATCAGGCACACTTGAGTCTCCAGACTGATATTGTTGCTCTTCAGTACTCTAGAAAGGTC
>NW_006399972.1:1533187-1534316 GCF_000299155.1 Elephantulus edwardii
CTGCATAACATGGGTTGTTGATGAGTCTTCTTCCAATCCTGATGCCACATTCCTTCTCATAGAGCCCAGCCTCCTGATTGATCTGTTATGCATATATATTGAAAAGGTATGGGAATAGGATATAGATATATATTGCTACTAATCTGAATTATCGCTTTTTTAGTTCCCCATTATGGTTCTTTGTGATCTGTGAGTTACCATATTGTGCTTTGGGATCAGTAAAACAGTAATATTGGTACTAGGGTGCATAGAAAGAGGTGTGTGGGATATAGCTGACCTCCCGGGAATTAGTTTTGTGTTGTTCATGCTGTCAATGTGGACAGTTTCCCTTTTTGAAGTTCGTAAAGGTAAGATACACCCATCTCTATGTGGTTCTTGCTCTTTTTATAGATACCTTTAAACGATGGTGCTGGAAAAGAGTACTGAATATTCTGTAGGCTGGCAAAAGAAAAATCAGATATACCTTGGGAAAATTGCAGCCAGAAATCTCCTTGGAGACAAGGATGGTGAAACTTTCTCTCATATACTTTGGGCATATTGCTAGAAGAGGCCATTCTTTGAAAAGGGACATTATGATTGGAAATTTTGAGGGTCAATGAAAAAAGAGGAAGACCCTCGTCAAGGTTAGTAAACACTGTGATACTGATGTGTCAAATGCAAAAATGGTCACCCATGGTGGACAGTGTTTGGTGGAGCTCCCCAATTAAAACAAGCTTGGAAGCAGGAGTGACATCCACTTCTGAAATGGCTTGCCTCTGGAAACTCTATGAAATTGGAGGAATAATTAAAGTTATACAAGTGTTCAGACCTTTCATTCATAGAGTCACTATGAGTCATTTACAACTTGACAGGGCTTAACAACAACACCAACACAGAGAGAACTCTGTGGGACAGGTGGATAGAGTGTTATGCTACCAAGTCAAAGGTGGGTGATTTTAATCTGAAGCCTTCAGGCCTAGGTTTAATTGGGGTTTGTTGGGTTTTTTCAAACATTCTTCCAAGTGGTATAGCACTGATCTTTCCATTTACTGTATAGAGGTAACTGGTGGTTGCTGTGATGCTAAGCATTGTGACACTGATGTGTCAAATGTGATAATGGTTACCCATTGTGGACAGTGTCTTGTGGAGC
>NW_006399972.1:1535366-1536373 GCF_000299155.1 Elephantulus edwardii
CTTCCCTGTCTATGTACTGCTCTAGCCATTTTTTAATGATCTTCAGTGATATTTTGCTTGAATGTGATATTACTGATATTGTTTGATAGTCTCTACATTCAGTTAAATCACCTGTCTTGGAATTGGGAACAAATATGGACCTCTTCCAAGGCATTGTTGAGAGAGCTGTCCTCCAAATTTCCCAGCATAGACTGATGAGGGCATCCAAGGCTGCATCTGTTAATTGAAACAAGTCAATTGGCTATGAAGAGGAGTGTGGCATCAAGTTTGGAGGGAGACTCACTTGCATTATGCAGATGATACAACCTTGCTTGCTAAATATGAGGAGGACTTAAAACACTTTTTTGCAGAAGATCAAGGAATACAGCTTTTGGTATGGATTGAATCTCAATGTCAAGAAAACAAAGATTCTTACCTCTGGACCAATAGGCAACATCATGATATATGGAGAAGAGATTAAAACTGTTAACACTTCATCTTGCTTGAATCCACAATTAACACCCTTGGTACCAGCAGCCAGGAAATAAAAAGATGCATTGCACTGGTAAATCTATAGTTAGGAACCTTTCCAAATTATTGAGGAGTAATGATGTCAGTTTGAGGACTAACGTGTGTCTGATTCAGACCATAGTCTTTCTGATCACCTGCTATGCTGAACAACGAATAAAGATGACAGAAAAAGGATTAACGCCTTTGAGCTGTAGTTGTTGGAGGAGAGCACTGAACATCCCATAGATGGAAGTGAACAAACAGATATGTCTTGAAGAAGGTGCAACAGGAGTGCTTTTTGAAGCCATGAATTATGAACTTCATAGCACATACTTTGAGCATTTAGCTGGGGGCGGGGATCCTTGAAGATCAACACGATGTGGGTAAGGGTGGAGGGTCAGTGAAGGAGAAGAAGACCCTCAGTCAGGACTGCCACAATGGGCTCTTGTGTACCAGGAAGAGTGAGGATGGCAAAGGATGGAACAGGGTTCAAATCTTTTTTTTAATTATTATTAAAT
>NW_006399972.1:1537826-1541913 GCF_000299155.1 Elephantulus edwardii
AGACAGTGCGATTGGCACAGGACAGAGCGGAGTTTAGGGCTGTTGTACATAGGGTCGCTATGAGTCGCAAGCGACTCGACGGCACATAACAACAACACATCATCTGTGACTGCTACTACTCCTAATTAGCCTCTCTGTCCATGCAGATCAGCCAGGCTTGGCCTCATTCGGTTTGTGAAGAAAATGCCTATAAAGGAAGGCAGTTGGTATCTGCTTGTTCTTTCCTTACCCCTCCCAGCTGCTACACAACACACCTAATGAAAATTTCTTTTAAAATAAGCCCGATTATATGAGTTTATCCTGTCTTTTCTACTGAGATAATATCAAAATCACTATAGCCATTCAAAAATGGTAATAATTTGCTAATACTTTTTAGCAAAATGGCCTATTTTACTATTTGTTACAAAAAGTTTTCTGCAAAAAAATATTATAAAATCCCAATGTACAAAAATTTAATACTGTGAATGAAGATGATAGAAGGATAAAGTTATCATCACGTCTATTCTGCGGATAGAAGCAAAGTTTGGCGAGAGACAGCAACTCACTCAAGTTCACACAGCTGGGCTTCTGACTTCCAAGTGCACATCTTCCTTTTATATCGCTCAGATTCTACAAGGAATAGTGAAGCCCCATAAAGCACTTCTTTCATTGTGAACCATCTGGGGGTTCCTCTTTGGGGTTCATTCTAGTCTACATGCCACACACCCCTGCAGGTGTAATGAATTCTCAGCTCCAAGATGCTTAGATGTTTGCTTCCTAGAGCGTAAAATCACAATGTGTTTGTCACCCCCTTTTCTTCAAAGGAGGACTTAGGTCCTTTGACCCTCATAAAAGCAAACTTTTCTGAGGATATATGTCAGATAAGACTGAAGTTTGCACTTCTTAAAGAGGAAATCCCAGAACAACTTTTGCTGGTCTTTCAAAGTTTTCTTTTTACAAAATATATCCATTAGTACACATGTTGGAACAGCAGAGCACAGTGGTCAGGAGAACTGACTTAATGCCAGGTTGCCTGGGTCACCTCTTACAAATTGGGTCACACTGGGCAAGTTACTTAACCTCCCTGTGCCTCAGCTGCCCAATCTACACTGGGATTGGTGACTCCTCAGGTTATGAGGAGAGCTATTCAGTAAGCTGCAAATGAGTTGGCCTCTAACTCATGGTACCTCCGTGTGGATAAGATTCCATGTCATTCCCATGATCAGTTCTAGACCCTTTATAATCAATTTGGCTCATCAACTAGGTCTGTCGTTCTATCTTAGCCTGCAATCTCTGTTGAAACTTATTTAGCTTCATAATGTGCAAACCTTCACCGGCAATGGGTGATGACTATATAAGACATTCCTTAGCCGGTATCCAGCATGGAAGGCAAGAATTCTACTACTGAACCACAACTGTCTTCCAGGAAGATGATAGATGATAGTAGTTAACATTTGTAAAGCACTTAGAAAAGAACCCAGAACATAGCGAGGGTTAAGTAAGTGTTGGTTAAACAAAACATGCTTAAGCTTGGGGATATTCATAAGCCTTGTGATAACGTGGGTATAAAAGTGTGTGTCTCTGTGTGTGTGTGTGTGTGTGTGTACATAGACACATTTATATTCAAAGTTTTTTTATTGTCAAGAACTCTCTTCAGTCTTAGAGCCTCATGAAGGACAAAGTCCAGGGCCAGCCCTGATAAGACAGGCTATCTGAAAACTTTGGTCTCCTGAAGTGCAGTGCAGACAAAGCTTGTCTTTTCTACAGACCAAACCATTCACTCAAATCTCATCCCTTGTGGTGTTTTTCCAAAAAGGTAGTTTATCTATCCCAGACACCGCCTCTTTCTTCATCACGCAAAGTCAATCTTATCTTGAGGGACAACCGAGAAGATCCAAACCCCAATGGCCTTTGATCCACAGTTTTCAGGACACTCTGAGAGGCATGGCTGGTTCTCCATCATTGTGTGAGGCCTCTGAGGAGACTGAGGGCTTAGTGGTTCACAGAAACCCTATCTCCTCCTTCAGCACATCTGCTTGTTTTCTCACTGACAGGTCTTCTCCCAGACAGGGTCATGGCAACATGGAGGAGTTCCCCGCTACCTCATTTGGATAGCAAATGAGTATTTCTACACCTTCACAGGAAGAAAGGTCACTGCCTTAGATTAACAACTCATTACTCCTCCTACCTCATCAATCTGGAGAATTGCTCTGCTGTGGAGTTTGGGCCAGTTTTAATTGCATTGAAAATGAGAGGGAAGCATAAACTACCCCTTCTTGTGAATAGGCAAAGTCAAGCCTTGATGTAAAAAATGTGGTGGTTTGTTTTTTTTTTAATTGAGTTCAATACAAAGGCCAAACTGAATTTTGGCAAGCCTGACCCCTGATTTATACAAGATTCCTGAGCAGTCTGTATATGAGGAAAAGAAAAAGGCAAACTATAACCCAAGTTACTGCTATGTCTAAAAGACCAAAATTTTTCATTTTCTTACACCTCACCCTCCTTCACCTCCTCAATCCAATTTCCCATGTCCTTCCCACAAAGCAACTTCCACACTACTGCCCTGGGAAAGTTGGGATCATATGTTGTAAAGAACAAGGCTTTTTCAGTCAAATAAATCTGGGATATCAAGTCTTTTTCTTTAGAATACTCACGTTATTGCTTTGCACTTTGTTAAACAGACGTCCAAGAAATGTGTTGTCTTCTCATTCCCTTAAGCACTGGAATACAAGCTCCGTGAGAGTCGAGTCGTTTCTGTTTAGCTAGTTCTGGTTTGGGTTTTCTTTGCTTACTCATTTGATTGTTTTGTTCTCATATTGTTCATCAAGTTCCAGGTTCTGCAATAGCCTATATGAATATGCTATAGAAACAAAACATTTGATATATTTAAAACATATTTGTTCATTTACTTAAAGCAGAAACCTGTTGATTGATATAATCAATCCACACACATCATATGTGAAGTGCAGTGAAAGATAAAAGTAATACAAACAGTGATTTCTACTCATAGGAAATTTCATTTTGGTGGCACAGTCAATAAGAAACCCAAGGAATAAAGGAACCAGAGTGTCCTTTAGAGACAAGGATGTTGAAAGTTGGCCTCATATACTATGTTAGGAGGCATCAGTCCTTGGAAAAATATATTTTTCTGGGAAAAGCAGAAGCAGAGGGTCAAGGAGAGAGAGAGAGAGAAAAGCCTTCAATGAGATGGATCTACATAGTGGCTGACTTCAACTATGGGCTGGAACTTGATGCAGATCATGAGGGTGGAGAAACATAGGGCAAGGTTTCTATCTCCTGTTAATGGTGTCGCCATGAGTCCTTGTTAACTCAACAGCACCTAACAACAACAGCAACACACAAGACCACGCTGTTGTTGTTGTTGTTGTTGTTGTTGTTAAGTGCTGTCAAGTTGAGCATGATTCACAGCAACCATATGAGATCAGAACCCTGTTCTATAACAATTGATTCTCTGATATTTATAGTTTCCAAAGGCTGTTGTCTAGGAAGTGGATGCCAATACTGCTTCCTAGCCTGTCTTAATCTGGGCACTCCACCAAACACTGTCCACCATGGGTAATCATTTTGGCATTTGACACACCAGTGGCACAACAATCAGCATCACAGCAACCCGAAGTTACCTCAGTATAGTAAACTCACAGTCCAGTGCTGTACCACTTAGAAGAATATTCTTCCCAAACACAATAAACACCAAGCCCGAGGGCCCAACCAACTTTCTTTTTTTTCTTGATCATTACTTAGCTTTAATCATGGCATAGAAAAGATTGGAAATATTGGTTGAGATAAGTCGCATTAGTAAAAAAAATTTTTTAGAAAATGTATGCTTTATTTGGTATTAAGAGGTTTGAACATATTCTTTTGCCCCCCATTAATTCACTTGTACACATTTTCCTCCCTGTCACCCCTCCCCCAGCAGAAAAAAGTTTACACCTGACAAGACCACACTAGAGAAATTGTCTTAATTATGATTTTCATGAAAGTTTACAGAAAAATTGGATTTTCATTCATTCATTCATTGTTGCACATCTACATCTGTGGAAGGAACCGCTGGAGAAGCTCAATATCAGCTGTGAAAACTAGGCCGGGG
>NW_006399972.1:1543860-1570888 GCF_000299155.1 Elephantulus edwardii
TGACTGGGGTAATCAGGATGGGTGTGTCAGAGACAGTGCGGTTGGCACAGGATAGAGCAGGGTTTAGGGCTGTTGTGCATAGGGTCACTATGAGTCACGAACGACTCGACGGCACATAACAACAACAACAACACCCCCCGGACCTAGCTGACAGAAAGTGATGCTACCAAGCCAAAGGTGGGTGATTTTAATCTGTGGCCCTCAGGACTGGTTCTAATTATTTTTGGTCAAACTTTCTTCCAAGTGGTATAGCACTAGTCTGTCCATTCACTGTACAGAGGTAACTCGTGGTTGCTGTGATGCTGAGCACTGTGACACTGATGTGTCAAATCTGATAATGGTTACCCATCGTGGGCAGTATTTGATAGAGCTCCCAATTAAGACAAGCTTGGAAGCAGGAGTGGCATCCACTTCTGAAATAGCTTGCCTCTGGAAACCCTATGAACTTTGAGAAATGAAGAAATTTATACAAGTGTTCAGATCTTTCTTTCATAGGGCCGCTATTAGTCGTCTACGACTCAATGGCACTTAACAACAACAACTTGCTCCCACTTCATTTTAAGAAAATTCATTTATCGTTGCATAATTTTCTCCCTTCCCCATCCCTCACCCCCACCCCAATCCTCTTTTCTATGCACCTTTTATTTTGGCTTTTGTTGTCATACAAATAATGCCTAATTATATATCCCTTTTAAAATGTCCTTGCCTTCATCTGTTCCAATACGATGTTTATTATTTACCCCTTCTTTTCTTAGTTTCCTCCCAACCTCCATATCAGTCCTGTTTTATAACAGTGGTATTATGCAGTATCTGTGCTTTTGTGGTGGACATATTTCACTCGGCATAATGTCCTCCATAGTCATCCATGTTGTATAATAATTTATGAGTTCCTTAATTTTTAGTGCTTTGTAGCATTCCATTGAGTAATATACCATCATTTTTCTAGCACAAGAAAAATCTTAAGGAAGGAGAATATGGAATATTAAATGGTGCTTTCTTTTTAGATTATATATCATACATTTTCTGTGCTACATATGCTACATCTACAGCAGCATCCTACTTTTTCCAACTTGCAAAAACTTTCAGTTCAGAGAGATTAAGTAACTCCCACCAGACAACTTGGATAGTAAGCAGAGGAACGAGAATCTAGGCTACTTGGGACACTTCCCTTTCATGATGGCTAATTGGGGCAAGGTCTATTCAATCCTGGAAGAAAAGTCTAGGCTGATGGGGAGACTGTGTGAGCATGTGAGCAAAGTTACAAGACCTCATTAAAGCAAAGTGTGTTACAGATTTTAGGGCAAAAATAAAGATGTCATTAATTTTATAAAAATATAATGCATAAGAATGATTGCATGCAACACAATGTGAATGAAGAATAGTGTGAATCATAGTGTACACAAACTTTGTAAGCAAACCAATAAAAAAAAATTTAAGATGCCTTTGCTGGGTCAAAAGCCAAACAAGTCTTAATCACAACCCATTTACAAGAAACAGAATAAAAATATATTCTACACCAGCATCAATTAGTGTGAGATAGCAATAATTTTTTGAAAGAGTAAAAGTTCACAAATCACACTCATTTTTTGAGATAATCATTTATAGGGACCAATTACCATTGATTCTGGAAATTAATCTTTTATAATATTTAAGCAAACCCTTATCGATACCTTCACCCTGGTTTTGGGGAAGATTTCCTCCTCTTCAAGCCCCCCTAACCCACACTAATCTATACAATCTATATAATATATCCTATTCTAGATTGTTAATTGAAACACAATAATGTCTGATTGTTCACTTCAGATTGAATTTCCCTTCACCTTTTCCAACCCAGGAATTACCTGTTTGTTCTTTTCATACACTGCTGGTCCCCTTCACATTCTCCTGTAACCATCCTATTTTTATAAAAATGGTCTTAGAAGACGCTGTGGTATTAGAGCCATTATAGACAATGTCAGATGGATCTCAGCTGAAAGCAAAGAGTAACAGAAGAGTGTCTCTCTGTGTTTCATGGACTATGCAAAAGCAGTTGACTGTGTGGATCACAACAAATTGTGGCTAACCTTGAGAAGGATGGGAATCCCAAGACACTTGATTGTGCTTAGATGAAACCTATACTTGGACTTATGCTTGGCAGTTGTCGGAACAGAGAAAGGAAACACTGCATGGTACAAAATCAAGAAAGGTGAATGCCAGGGATGCATTCTATCTCCATACCTTTTCAATCTGTATTTGGAACTGTTCATCTGGGATGCTGGCATCCAGAATGGAGGAAGACTTATCAACAACTTGAATTATGCCCGTAACATAACCTTACTTGCCAAAACTGAGGAGCACTTGAGGCATTTACTGCAGAAGGTCATGGACTGTAGTATGCAATAAGAATTGAAATTCAATATCAAGAATACAAAGATTCTCACAAGTAGACCAATTGACAGCACCATGATAGATGAAGAAAAGATTGAGGTTATTAACAATTTCAGCTTACTCAGCTCCACAATCAACGCTCCTGACACCAGTAGTCAAGAATCAAAAGACTAATAGCATCTATGAAAATTGGCTCTAAGGAACCTCTCCAAAGAGCAAAGAGCAAAAGAACAACAATGTTAGTCTAAAGACTAAAGTGTGACTGGTTCAGGCCATGGTCTTCACAATTACTTGCTATGCATCAGATAGCTGGACAATGACAAAGGATGACAGAAAAAGAATTGATGCCTTTCAGTTGTATTGCTGAATAAAAGTATTGAACATGTCATGAACCACCAAAAGAACAAACGGGTCTGTCTTGGAGAGGGTGGAACTAAGCTGCTCCTTGGAGATAAGGATTTTGAAGTTTCGTCTCACCTACATTGGGCAAGTGGCCATGAGGGACAAGTCCCTGGATAAAGGTGAGGGACAGTGCAGGAGAAGAACCTGGATGAGATAGATTGACACAGTAATTGGAGTAATGGGGGTAGGTGTGTCAGTGATAGTGAGACTGGCTCAGGATAGGGCAGAGTTCAGAGCTACTGTGCATAAACTCAATGGCACATAATAACAACAACAACAATATATAGTTATTTATACATATTCAGTCATTAAAAAATAAATGTAAGTTAACCATACTTACCAGTATGAGTTAGCAACATCCATTGAATCAAGATAAATATCATTAGCATTCAGTAACTGATTAACACAAAACCAAGTGGAAACTGAATATGATTTACAATTCAAAACAAATTGCAAGGTACCCAGTTACCTAAGTTTTGAAAGACAATTGTTATTGTGTATACTTAAGACACCACCATTACAAATTTGGGGTCCTTGCT
This sequence comes from Elephantulus edwardii, assembly GCF_000299155.1. NCBI lineage: Eukaryota > Metazoa > Chordata > Mammalia > Macroscelidea > Macroscelididae > Elephantulus > Elephantulus edwardii. The sequence continues at coordinate 1,547,169 of NW_006399972.1, forward strand.
GTTCACAAACAATTTAACAATAAACCCTGGTGACTTGAATTGCCTTGCTGGTCATTTTTTTCTTTTTCTAATTTTGTGTTGGTTTGCTGCCAAATGGCCCCGTGGTGAGAGTCTTTGTTTTCTTGATGTTAAGCTTCAAACTATGTTGAAGGCTGCAGCCCTTGAACTTCTGCAGCAAACACCTAATATCCTCCTCAGTTTCGGCAAGCAAGGTTGTATCACTTGCATAACGCAGGTTGTTGATGAGTCTTCCTCCAATCCTGATGCTACATTCCTCCTCACAGAGCCCAAACTCTCAGATGATCTGTTCTGCATATAAATTGAAAAGATATGCAGATAGAATGCATACCTGGCATAAAATTTACCTGATTTTGAATCATACACTCTTTCCTCACTCTGTTTCTGACCACTGGATCCTGGTCCAAGTATAGGTTTCACATAAGCATAAACAACTGTTCTGGGATTGCCATTCAAAGTTATCCTTAGTTTGTTGTGATCCACACAGTCAAATGTCTTTGTATAGTCAATGAAACACAGATATATATTGCACTGGTACTCTCTGCTTTCAGCCAAGATTCATCTAACCTTAGCTATAATGTTACTAGTTCATGGCCTCTTTTAAATCTAGCCTGTACATCTGGCAGTTCTCAGTTGATATGCTGTTCCAGATATTTTGGATAATTTCAGCAAGCTCATGCTTGCATGTAATATTAAAAATATAGTTCAATAACTTCCACACTTTTTCAGGTCACCTTTTTCTGGAATGGAAACAAACATGGATCTCTTCCAGTCAGTTTGCCATGTAGTTGTCCTCCAGATTTCTCACCACTGGGCTGACAGGCAGCATCATGATAAATGGTGAAGAGACTGAGACTATAACTTCAGTTTGCTTGGTTCCACAACCAGCAATCTTGGCACCAGCAGCCAGGAAATCAAAACATGAATTGCATTGGGAATATCTGCAATCAGGAACTTAGCCAGAGTACTGAAGAGTAGTGATGTCACTCTGAAGATAAAGGTGCCCCTGATCCAGAAAATGGTCTTTGTAATTATTTGCTATGCATAAGAAAGCTAGACAATGACTAGGGATGACAGAAGAATTGAGATGATAGAAGAATTGATGCTTTTGAGTTGTGGTGCTGGAGAAGAGTATTGAATATACTATGGACTGCTAGGAGAACAAACAAGTTTGTTTTGGAGAGGGTGAAACCAGGCTGCTTCTTGGAGGCAAAAATTCTGAAGCTTCCTCTGACATATTTTGGACACGTTGGAAGGAGGGACCTTGGAGAGGGAAATCATGCTTGGGAGGGTGGAGAGATAGCACAAGAGAGGAAGACCCTTGATGAGATGGATTGATTCAATGACTGGAAAAGTAGATGTGTCAAAGATTATGAGGTTGGCTCAGGATAGAGCAGGGTTCAGAGATGCTATGCATAAGGTCACTATGAGTTGCAAATGACTCAACGGCACACAACAATAACAACAACGTTGGTTTGCTTATAAATTCATATACATTGTGTTTCACACTATTCTTCATTCGCATTGTTTTTCATACAATCCTTCCCATGCATTATATTTATAAAATTAACCACCATTAGATCTTGACCATAATTATCCTGTCTTTTCAACTCTCCACTGGATCCTTTCTATTTCCTTCACCTTCCTTCCACCCACCTAACTGTGCAACCCTCTGGTTTTGTCCCTACCCATCTTCACCCCTTTGCTCCATCTCCCTTCCAACCTTGAGTCCCCATACATGTTTTACTAGTTGTTGTTGTTACATGCTGTTAAGTCACCCGTGATTCATAGTGACCCTATGTACCACAGCACTAACTCTACTCTATCCTGTACCAAACTTATTGTCTCTGACACAGCTACCCCCATTACCTCAGTCACTGAATCAATCCGTCTTCTCATCACGGGTCTTCCTGTCCTGTGCTGTCCCTCCATCTTTCCAAGCATGACGTCTCTCTCCAAGGTCTGGTCCAGCCTTGCAATATGTCCAACGTATATCAGACGAAGCTTCAGAATCCTTGCCTCCAAGGAGAAGCCTGGTCTTACCCTCTCTAGGATGAACCTATTTGTTCTCCTAGCGGTCCATGATATATTCAATATTCTTCTCCAGCACCACAGGCCAAAGACACCAATTCTCCTTCTAACATCTTTAGTCATTGTCCAGCTTTCTGATGCATATCAAGTCATTGGAAAGACCATGGCCTGTATCAAGCTCACCTTATTCTCCAGACTGACATCTTTGTACTTTGGAGAGGTCTCTGACAGCAGACTTACCCAGTGCAATTCGTCTTTTCATTTCCTGGCTGCTGGTACCAAGAGTGTTGGTTGTGGAGCCAAGCAGACTAAAGCTGTTAGCAATCTCAATCTTTTCACCATCTATCATGGTGCTGCCAATTGGCCCAGTGGTGAGAATCTTTGTTCTCTTCATGTTGAGTTCCAATCCATACTGAAGGCTGCAGTCCTTGACTTTCTGCAGCAAGAACTTCAGGTCCTCCCCTCATTCAGTAAGCATGGTTGTGTCATCTGCATAACACAGATTGTTGATGAGTCTACAACCAGTGCCTCTCAGATAATCTGTTCTTCATGTAGATTGAAAAGGTATAGGGATAGGACACACCCCTGGTGTACATCCAGTGTTTCCCTGCTCTGTTCTAATGATTGCCTCCTGGTCTAAGTATCAGCTTCGCATAAGCACAATCAAGTGTTCTGGGATTCCCTTTCTTCTCAGAGTCAGCCACAGTTTGTTGTGGTCCACATAATCAAATACCTTTCCATAGTCAATGAAACACAGATAGAAATTCCTCTGGTACTCTTTGCTTTAAGCCAAGATCCATCTAACATTAGCTATAATATCCCTTGTACCTCAGCCTCTTCTAAATCCAGACGGCACCTTTCTATTTTTACAATAATGGTCTTATGCCTTATTTGTCCTTATGAGACTCAGTTAGTCCACTCAGCATAATGTTCTCCAGTTATGTAGTATATTTCTACATCATTGCTCCTAATTTCTACATAGTATTCTGTTGTGTGAATGTACCATAATTTCTCAATCCATTCTGTTTTGGTTGGACATTTGGGCTGTTTCCATGTACTTGCAATGGTGAATAACACTACTATGAATGAACACTGGTGTACAAATCTCCATTTGTGTCTCTATTTTAATTTCCTTGGGGTATGAGCTGTGGTTCTGAGGAAGAAAACATGGACTGCTAGGAGATCAAACAGGTTCATCCTAGAAAAGATGAAATCAGAATGCTTCTTGAAAACAAGGATTCTGAAGCTTCATCTGACATAGGCATGTTGCATGGAGGGACTATCCTTGGAGAAGGACATCATGCTTGGAAGGGTGGAGGGCCAGTACAAGAGAGGAAGACCTTTGACAAGATGGATTGACTCAGTGACTGGGGTAATGGATGTGGTTGTGTCAAAGACAACAAGGTTGGTGCCGTATAGAGCAAGGTTTTTGGCTGTTGTACATAGGGTTGCTATGAGTCACAAGCAACTCGACAGCACATAACAACAACAACAACAACATATTCCTAGTAGTGGAAAGGCTTGGTCATACAGAGTTTTTTTGTTCAACTTTTTGAGGAAATGCAAAACTGCCTTCCAGAGTGGTTGTATCATTTTACAGTTCCACTAACAGTATATGAGAGATCCCAACTCTCCACAACCTCTTCAACATTTATTGTTTGCTGGCCTGCTAAACGTTGCCACTGCTACTGGGTGGGGTTAGATTGTTTTCTTTTAACAAAGGTTTAAAATGAAAGGCATCAAATATTTGGGCTTTTCAGGTAGAGTCATTTTGTTTATAGGAATCTTAGTCAGGTGTAATTGAAATATTCTTCTCTCCTTTAAGTCCCAGGCTGTGCAGTGGGTTTGCTAAACTAAGATTCAGAAAGAGTGGAAGAGAGTAGTCTGTAAAAGGGAGAAATATTGTCTCTTATCTTCCTGCTGACAGCTGAACTGTGTGTGTACAGATGGAAGGAGGGTGTGAGCAGCTTCACCGGACATCAGACTGTCCCAAATGGTCCCCCTAGGCTGTCACACAGCTTGCCAACAAGGTTTTACAGGGAGATTTTTACAACACCTCTTCCCACCTCAATTTATTCTTGTCTTTGACTATAAAATGGAATAAGAGTCACAGGCAGTGACAAGTGGACACCCATGGGGCAGCCACTGAGATCTCCCTTGCTCATCCTTTTTAATAAGGAGTTTGAGAAAGTAGCCTGGGAACCCACAGAAGCATTTCAATGGCTCTTTCCTCTCAGTAATTTCCCTTTGGTTCCATTCTTCCCCCCCCGCACTACTCTATTTTTCTTTATGATGTCTTCCAAAATGCTAAGCATCACTTTGCTTCTGTAAAGCTCTAACACAAAGACAAATCTTTGTTTTCTTCAAAAGGTGAAAATCCTGAAAATATAAATTATGCATACATGTAAGACTCTGCTTTAGACTGGCAGTTCTTTTTTGCTCTTGACAGAAGTGGGCTTATGAAGGTTGTTGTCACCTAATGTGGTAAGTAACAAAAGGCCGTGCCAACTAGGCTTCATTGGACATCCTCCCTTACCAGACAATACAGAGTCCTTATTAATGTTTAAAATCCATTTTAATCATAGAATAGATATAATTGTAAATTACTTAACTGTTCTATTTTCTAGGTTATATGGACAATAACAACAGAATTAGTTCTGATCAACTACTGGGTAAGGAGTTGGGATGCCAACCTAAAGACAAGATGATTAGAATCCACCAGCTGCTCTGCCCATATTTGCAGCCTCTGAAAGCCTGCTGGAGGGTCAGCTATGAGTCAGTTCTGACTAGATAGCACATAACAACAGCATAAAACTTTGCTGACTCTCTACTTTCCCCAACATAGTGTCTTATCCAAGGACTGATGAAAGAGAGGAAGGCCTTCAACAAGATAGATTGGCAGTGACAGCAATATGGGCTTGAGCTTAGCCACTGAACAGGGGTTGTCAGGATGGAGCAGAGTAGGACAAGATTTAGGGCTGCTATAAGCCTTGATGGCACAATAACAACAATTTTTTTAAACTTTCTGGCTGGCTGACATCGTGGTGGCAGTCTCACCTTGGTGGCAGTCAGGCAAGGGAAGTTTCTGGGGTCTGTTTGTTGTGTGTTTCTGTTCTGACTGGGGGCAGAGGCCGAGATCTGCTCAAGGGTGTAAAATCTCCTTGATGAGGTAGTGGGCCTGTGGACTGGGCTGGGCTGGCCTGAAGTCTGAGGCCTTTGAAGTCTCCCTCCACTCTGGAAGTTGGCTGGCTGGCTGACGTTGTAGTGCTGGTCTTGCCTTGGTAGCATTTAGGCAAGGGAAGTTTCTGGGGCCCATTTGTTGTGTGTTACTGTTCTGACTAGGGATAGAGGCTGAGGCCTGCTCGAGGCTGTGACTTTAAAATCCTGTAGAGCCCTCGTGCCTGCGGCCCTCGAGCCTGTTTATAATTGTTTTTGGTCAAACATTCTTCTCGGTAGTATAGCCCTGGTCTGTCCACTTGCTGTGCAGAGGTATGGGGTGGCTGTGAAGCTGAACACTGTGATCCTGATGTATCAAATGTGAGAATGGTTACCCATGGTGGACAGTGTTTGGTGGAGCTCCCCAATTAAAACAAACTTGGAAGACAGAGTGGCATCCACTTCCAAAATAGCTTGCCTCCAGAAGGAAACTCTATGAACTTGGAGAAAGGATGAAAATTATACAAGTGTTCAGGTCTTTCATTCATAGGGTCGCTGAGTCCCCTACAACTCGATGGCACTTAACAAGAACATTAAATTACAACATCAACAGTACCTGGATAGGAGTTCTTTTTATTTTTTTCTCATTTTCCTTTAACTAGTATATCATTCTTAAAAAAAAATATTTGATAGAGGTTGACAAATAGTAGTTACCTAAAATTCTACCAAAAGTGACAATAAGATGCTTTCGGTGGTCAAATCCAGTTCTCTGCATGGGAGGGGAAAACTCTGCCATTGAAACACTATTGTTCCCTTAACTTTTATTACCCTTGGTACATAATTGTTGTTGCTGTTATGTGCTGTTGGGTCAGGTATGGCTGATAACGATCCTATGAAGGAAAGGTCTGAACCCTGTTCTATAACTATCATCCTTTCTCTAGTATTCATAGGGTTTTCAAATGCCTTATTTAAGACGTGGAAAATTTCTACCTTTATGTTTTCTTGGGAGGCTTTCTCCCACCCCTCACAAGTATGTGCTGGAATCAGGTCAGGAGTAATGAAAAGGACATTCATCAGAGTCCTGTAAATGATGTCCAATTTTTAACAAGTAGAATTCATTGACCTATCAAAAGATTTAGAAGACCATCAACACATATCAGAATATCTGCAGAGCATGTTAACACATCCTATCTAAGTATGGTATTAGTTTTACAAATGCCCCTGATTATACTGAGGAAGTTCCTACTACTCCTAGTTTTTATCATGAAATTACCTTGGGTTTTGTCAAATGCCTTTTCTGCATCAGCTAATACAGTCATGTGATTCCTTCATTTTATCAATGCTGCACATTACATTGAAAAATTTTCTTATATTGAATCACCATCACATTCCTGGAATAAATGTCACTGATCCTAATTCATAATTTTTTATAATTCATTGCTGTATTTGGCTTGTTCATATTTGTGGAGATTTTTATATCTATAGCCATAAGGGATATTATTATTGCTGGATGCTGCCGGGTCAAGTCACAGTGACCGTAAGAACAACAGATCTGAACCCTGTCCTAACTGGTCCTATCCTCATCATATCTAACACTCTTAAGTCTATTGCTTCATTCAACATGTCTATACACCTTGTTGAAGGTCTTCTTCTCATTTGCCGACCCTTCACCTTTCCAAGTATGATGACCCTCTCCAAGGAGGAGCAACATGCCCAAAGTATGTGAGACAAACTTCATCATCTTTACCTCCAAGGAGCACTCTGGCTGCACCTTCTCCAAGACATAGCTAATTGTTCTTTTGATTGTTGTTGTTATGTGCCATTGAGTCAAGTACAATTCATAGTGACTCTATGAACAAAAGATCTGAACCTTATTCTATTTTGTGCCATCCTTACACTTCCTGACAACCAAGAGTCCAGTACAATGTGTTTCCTTATTTCCTGACTGCTGGTACCAAGGTTGATAATTGTGGATCTAAGCAAGATAAAGCTGTTGACAGTTTCAATCTCCTCTCCAGCCATCATGATGTTTCTTATCCAGTGGTAAGAATTTTTTTTTCTTGACATTAAGATGAAATCTATACCAAAGGCTGCATTCCTTGATCTTTTGCAGCAAGTACTTCAAGTCCTCCTCACTTTCAGCAAGTAATGTTGTGTCACTTGTATAACGCAGGTGATAAGTTTCCCTCCAATCCTGATGCCACATTTCTCTTCATAGAGTCCAGCTTCTCAGGTAATTTGCTCAGCATATAGATTAAATAGGTATAGAGAAAGGAAACAACCCTGATACACACCTTTCCTAATTTTAAACCATTAAATGTTCTTACAGTGTTTGTTGCTACTGGAAAGGACTAAACTCTTTGACATGCAGTCTCTGCTATGGACCAGTGACTGCTGTATTTGAAAGGAGAAATCCTTTAAAATAGAAAAATTTATTCTTTTTTAGTATTTATGGGGGCAGATAACTTGTGATTTTAGTCTATAGTTCTCTCTTTCAAGATACAAATTGATATAGACATAAACATCATGTGATTATGATCTTAGCTTGAAGAATGACTGAATGGCCCTTTTGTGGGATGCCTAGCACGAGAGTAATGATATTTACATATTGTATAGAAATGAAGAATCATGACTAAAGATGGAAAATGTGGGATATTAAGTTATTGTCCCCAATTTTTCATCTCTTTTTTCCATGCATCCATTCCCTGTCTGGGGCCTCATCTTGTTCTTGAGTTTTAGGCTTAGTTATGTTAATTTTTGCGGTAAATTGCATTGTGCCACTGGACACATGCTTTAAGAAGCCTCACAAACTAGCTAATTCCAATTGTCTAAAAATGTGTGAAACTTTTTAGTCAGAGTCACCACAGTAGACCTATACTGAGAAGCAGAGCAGTCCCAGCCACCCATTCCAACACAGCCTGAATCAAATGAATTCCCCATGACCTAAGATATATGAATATTATTTGAAGTACTGGGCTTTGATACACAGAAAACATCTTCTTATATAATGGAAGTTCTGTACAAAGAGTAAACTTAATGTGACATCTAAGTGGATCATTAAAGCTTGAAGTCAATTTAGGCAGCTGAAAAGGAAGTGTGTTACAGTACAAATGTGATTTGATGGTCAATTGTACTCGTTATTCTTTGTTTAAGCCTCAGGACCCACTCTTCGACTTGCCTTTTTTGCTTGATAAGACTTACCCTTGAAGACACTTGTGCTGATTCATCGCTGGATTTTAGTTCAGTTTGGACAACCATTATTGCTGCTAGATGCCGTCAAGTCAGTTCTGACTTACAGTGGCCCTATGTACAACAGAACTAAATAAGACTTAATCCTGTGTCAGCTTTACAACTGATGCCATATTTAATTCATTGTTGCAGATACTGTGACAACCCATCTCCTTGAGGGTCTTGTTCTTTCCTTCTGACCTCTATTTTGCCAACCACGGTATCTTTCTTATCTAGTAATGTTCTGATTATTAGCATATTCAGAATACATAAGAGGAAGTCTCGTAATCTTTGTTCTAAAGACTATTTAGATTGTACTTCTTCGAAGACATAATTCTTTTTATTCTGATCCTCCAGAGTGTATTTCATAGTCATCACCAACTCCGTAATTCAAAGGTATTAATTCTTCTTTAAATGAACTTTTGGCCAATAGTATGTAACAAAAGGAGAAAGAAAGGCAGGAGAAAAGAGAAGCTGGAGGTGTTATCCCCCCTTTCCAACTTTGTTGCCACGCTTCCTCCAACTCTTTTTTACATTCCCTCCTTGACTACGGTGCCCACTCATGCATGGTAGCTTATTCGCTTGACTTTCAATGGACCTAAGGATTCAATGTCCTCCCCAGGAGTAACAGTTTTATCTAATCGTGGCCTCCTTGTCCCCTCAACCCTGATCACAGCAACTGAAGCAGCCTCATCATGAGTTTTTATTTGGGGTGAATATCATTTCCTACCACATCTGATTGGCTGTTGTTGGGTGCCATTGAGTTGGAATAGAATCCTAGCTTACCCTCCAGTGGATTTTCAAATGTAGTTAATTACATGAGAGAAAATTGCTCATCCTCTAACAGAGTAGCTTATGGATTTGAACACCATTCCTTTGGTAATGGAGCAAAGCTTCCTACCACTATGCCACTAGAACTACAGTTACCTTAATTTAGGTAGTAATGGTAGAGAGGAGCTCTGGTGGCCTAATGGCAAAAAGCTGCACTGCAATCCTGAAGGCTCATGGTTTGAGTCCACAAGCTGCTCTTCAGGAGGATGTGCAATCTCCTCCCTCGTGATTAACTGTTTCTGAATACCGTCAGATGTGGAACCTATACTTGGACCAGGAAGCAGTCATCAGAACAGAGCAGGGAAACACTGCATGGTTCTAAATCAGGAAAACAGTGTGTCAGGGATATGTCCTGTCTCCATAGCTTTTCAATCTATGTGCAGAACAGATCATTTGGGAGGCTGAGCTTTATGAGGAAGAATGTGGCATCAAGATTGGAGGAAAATTCATCAACAACCTGCATTATACAGGTTACACAACCTTGCTTGCTGAAACTGAGGAGAGCCTGAAGTGCTTGCTGCAGAAAGTCAAAGACTGTAGTCTTCAATATAGATTGCATCTCTCAACACAAGAAAACAAAGATTCTCACCACTGGGCCAATTGGCAGCTCCATGATAGATGGAGAAGAGATTGAGATTTCTAACAACTGGAGCTTGCTCAGCTCCACAATCAACACTCTTGGCACCAGCAACCAGGATATCAAAAGATAAATGTACTGGGAAAATTTGCTGTCAGGAACCTTTCTAGAGTACTTAGAAGCAAGAATGTCAGTCTAGAGACTAAGGTGTGCCTGATCCAGGCCATGATCTTCACAATTACTTGATATGCATCAGAGAGCTGGACAATGACTAAGGATGACAGAAAAGTAATTGATGTCTTTGAGTTGTGGTGCTGGAGAAGAGTCTTGGACATTCCATGGACCATAAAGAAAACAAATAGGTCTGTCTTGGAGAGGCTGAAACCAAGTTTTTCCTTGGAGGCTAGCATTTTTTAAGCTCCATCTCAAATATTTGGGCACATGGCCAGGAGGGAACAGTCCTAGGAGAAGGATGCATGCTCAAAAGGGTGGAGGGTCAGTGCAGGAGAGGAAGACCCCAGATGAAATAGATTGGTACAGTAACTGCGGTAATGGGGTAGGAGTGCCAGAGTCAGTGAGACTGGCTCAGGATAGGGCAGGCTTCAGAGTGGTTGTATATAGGGTTGTTATGGGTTGCAGGCAACTCGACAGTACTTAAAAACAAAATCAACAATGGTAGAGAACTCTAGTGGCCTAGTGGTATGAACCTGAGCTGCAAACCTGACTGCACGTGGTTCAAATCTGCCAGGTTCTTCCAAGGAGAAATTTGGGCAATCTCCTTCCTTGCTACTAACTGTTTCTGAAATCCCAATGGAGGGTCAGCTATAGGTTATTTCTGACTCAATGGTATTCAATAACAACAACAACTATGGTAGAGATACACAAAAGGAGTAAAGAAGTATTTAGGTGATAGCATTGGCAACAGAACTTAGATACAGAAGAGACCTGGGAGAAAAGTATAGGTATTATACTTATACTTAGTAAATGTGGGCTGATATTTGAATGGATGGTGATACCACTGCCTATCCACAACACTTAAAGGTGCTTGTGCAAAACCTTTGCCTTGGACAAGAGGCTGTTGCATGAGTAAAGCAAAGGAACACTGCATGGTTTAAAATAAGGAAAGATGTGCATCGGGGTTGTGTCCTTTATCCGTGCCTATTTAATCTATATGCTGAGAAAATTACTTGAGAAGCGGGACTCTATGAAGAAAAATGTAGCATCAGGATGGAAGGAAGGTTCAATAGTAACCTTCGTTATGCAGATGACACAACCTTGCTTGCTGAAAGTGAGGAGAACTTGAAGCACTTGCTGCAGAAGGCCATAAACATTGCAGCCTTCAATATAGATTTCATCTCAATGTAAATTTTAAAAACCCTCTTCACTACTGGACCTAAAGACAACATGATAGACAGACAAAGGGTTGAGAGTGTCAACAACTTCTTACTTGGATTCACAATCAATATACTTGGTATCAGCAGTCAGGAGATCAGGAGATATATTGCACTGGAAAAGTTTGTAGATAGAGACTTCTTCAAATTGCTGAGGAGTAATGATTTCCGTCTGAGGATTAAGGTGTGCCTGATTCAGGCCATGGTCTTTTCAGTAACTTTAGTCCATGCATCTGAGAGTTGGACAATGACTAAGGATGCCAGAAGAAGAATTAATTTCTTTGAATTGTGGTGGTGGAGAAGAGCGCTTACTATAACATGGACTGCCAACAGAACGGATATACCTTGGACAGGGTACAGCCAGAGTGCTCCTTGGAGGCAAAGATGATAAAGTTTTTCACATACTTTGAACATGTTACGAAGAGAGGTTATTCCTTTGAAAGGGTCATTTTGCTTGGGAAGGTGGAGGGATGGCAAAGGAGAGGAAGACCATCAACCAGGCAAATTGACATAGTGACTGTGGCAATGAGCTTGAGTGTGTCAGAGACTGTGAAGATGGCACAGGATAGGACAATGTTCAAATATGTTGTTTCTAGAATCTCTGTGAGTTGTTCTCAACTCGATAGCACCTAACAACAACAAACAAGTCAAAAATTAGGAGTTACGAGGGATGCTAACAGTTTACACAATTGGCTGCTAACTGAAAGTTTGAAAGTTCACCCAGAAGTCTGCCCAGATGCACTTTGGAAGAAATACCTAGAAATCTACTTCCGAGGAATGTATTCATTGAAAACTCTATGGAGACAGACCTGCTCTGACACATGTGAAGTTGATGTGAGTTGGAGCTAATTCAATAGCAACTTACTTTTAAGTTGAAAACAGAAAAAAATTTGCTTGCATGTTGTAGTCACTTAAGAAACATGATGGTTGAGTGTCATCAAGTTGGTCCAGCCTCATAGCAAGCTTGTGCTCTTTCAACAAAACGCAACAACTGCCCAGTCCTGTACCATCCTCACAAACACTGTCATATAGTTCAACAGTTGCCTTCATTGAAGAGTCAGTAATTCTCTAGGTCTCTTTAGAAAAGAGTTCCAAAACATGTGTCCTCGATTAAACAGATACCATTTGCTGACTGTGTCTGTTTTCAAGACATTCAGAGCAGTAATTAATCAGACAAATGAAAAAACACAGACCTCCTCTTTTTATCCAATTAGTAGAAACCTCTGTAAATCTAGGGCACTGAACTGTTTGGTTTCCTTGAAATGCATTGTAATGAGTGACTGGTTTTATATCTTATAAAATATCAATATTTACTTTACACTTACAGCTAAATTAAAGAAAAACAAAATATATTAGTTAACTGTCACAGAATGGACAGACACTACTATTGGATTGCTACTGCTGGGTACCATTAATGAGAAGATGCACTCCCCAGACTTTGTCCTTCTCACCAATGGGTCACATTTTAGTCTTCTTCTTTGTGTTTCTGCTTCTTTGTCTCCCATTCATCATCCACAAGTCTTTAAGGGTTTTTTCCCCACTGCTAAATCTTTCCCTAAAAGTCCCAGACTATCCTCTTTCCTTCATATCCCTTCACTACATTAAAAGTATAGCTTTTAGTATCTTTTTCAGGAAATCCTACCAGAGTCTACCACCTGAATTTTCTTCCTTCACTCACGTGAGTAAAGAAAAAAATTCAGGTAGTATTCTTTCTCCACACCTTTTCAATCTGTGTGCTGAGCAAATTAAACAAGAAGCTGGATTCTATGAAGAGGAATGTGTCATCAGGATTGGAGGGAGACTCATCAATAACCTGTGTTATGCAGATGACACAACCTTGCTTGCTGAAAGTGAGGAGGACTTAAAACACTTGTTGCAAAATACCAATGAATGCAATCTTCAGTATGGATGGTGTATCAATATCAAGAAAACAAAGAGTTTTACCAGTTGATTAATAGGCAACATCATGATGGCTGGAGAGGAGATTGAAACTGTCAACAGCTTCATCTTGTTTGGATCCACAATTTACACCCTTGGTACCAGCAGTCAGGAAATAAGGAGACACATTGCACTGGGAATATATGCAGTTAGGGACCTCTCCAAATTATTGAGGAGCAATGTTGTCAGTTTGGGGGCTAAGATGCGTGTGATTCAGGCCATAGTCTTTCTGATCACTTGCCATGCATTTGTGAGCTATACTATTAATAAAAATGACAGAAAAAAATGGATTCCTTTGAGCTGTGGGGTTGGAGAAGAGCACCGAACATCCCATGGACGGCAAAAAGAGCAAACAGATATGTGTTGGAGAGGGTGCAGCCAAAGTGCTCTTTGGAGACAAGAATGATGAGATTTCACCACACATACTTCGGGCACGTTGCTAGAAGGGGCTATTCCTTAGAGATGAACATGATGCTGGGAAGGGTAGATGGTGGGCAAAGAAGACGGTGACTACCACAATGGGCTCTGTGTGTCCAGAATTGTTAGGATGGCACAGGATAGAATAGGGCTCAGCTCTGCTGTTCTTAGGGTCACAATGAGTCACACTCAATTCACTGGCACCACATACCAGGAAGAGCCATTCTCAATCTTAGTTTGAACTAGCCAGATATTTAGGTAATTGAATAGTTCCATCCAGAAGAGTGCCCTATATCCCTACTGCATTCTGCATGGCCTCAAACGCTCCACTTGATAGAATAATGCTATACTGAAGGAAACTTAGAAACAAACCCAAAAAACCACAAATGAGCAAAATCAACTTAATATCCTATTTTAAAAACAATACAAGCAAGGAACCCAGGGAAGAAACGAGAAGAGTGCTGTTACATTGAAGAGATTGCAACAGATGTCACCAAACCAAATGGGTGTAAGATGTTGAGTGGGAAATGAATTTGTACTATAATAATTCACCCAACTTGCAATAAAATGTTTATGTATATAATAAAAGCAGAACATGCCCACTGAGAAATATAAAGAAGAAAATGAAAATACCTTATCATCCACAGACTTGTTGACATTTTTCTACAGTTCTTCGAAGGATTTCTTGCTTGTGTGTTTGTTTTAAATCCATACATGATAAAAAAAATACCACCCAAAACACAGCACCATATATAAAAAGGAAAACACAGCATTACAATTTTGAAAACCTCCAGTACAAAAACAATAGTAGTACACTATACTTTAAAAGTTAGAAAATAGAATTATTTATTATTTATTAATTAATTATTAAGAGGAAACGATTAGCCTTCATAGTACCAGGAACATAAGCAAGCAAGTTTCCTGTGAAAGAGGAGAAGCTATCCATGAATTTCTGATTACTCACATGTGATGCTGTGAGCGTGAAGGTGATGGTTCTAGTACTCTGTGAGCATCATGGATTGGAGCTGGCTATTGATTTACATGTTCCCAGGGCCTCTGAAGCATCTGGACACTAACTAAGGACACTGATGATAGGCAGCAAATGGCATTCTTTGATGAACCCAAGCCAGAAAATATCATCCACTTCTGAGTGTTCCTTAGTCAGAGAAAAGGCAGAACATTCCATAACCCCAGATCAAAGGAGAAAGTAGGCTCACAAGAGCCCAAACAGTGTACTGACATGGTTATGGTTTCTTCAGAGCTTCCAGACTAAAATGGAACAGAAAGGGCAATCTAGAGATCTGCTCGAAAAAAAAATCTACCCACGAAAACCCTATGCATTGCTATAGTTCATTCCCCAGCTGCTCATGGACTGGTGAAGGACCAGACAGCGTTTCACTTCATTGTGTTACCATTTAGCTGGAGGCTGACTCGACAGAAGCTAACAACAACTGAAATGTAAGCTTGGACCAGGTCCTGGATGAATCAGCTTTATGAACGAAAAGCCCAGTAATTTCAATTTCTCCAGACTCAGGGAAGAGATTGAGCTCTATTAACACAGGCACACAGATTTCATTTGTTCCCTCTTTGAGATAGATTGATTCAGTGACTGGGGTAATGGGGGTAGGTGTGTCAGAGACAGTAAGATTGGCACAGGATAGAGCAGGGTTCAGAACTGTTGTACATAGGGTCACTATGAGTTGCAAGCACATAACAACAGCAACAGTGTCATGCATGTTGCTGTGATATTACAAGTTTTGCTACAAAAATTTCAAATATCAGCAGGGTCATCCATGGTTAACAGCTCTCAGCAGATATTTTGCAAAATAAAATAAGACTAGGAGGAAGAATCAACAATGTACTTGAGAAGTAATTGGTCTGGGAAAACTTTATGAATAGCAGCAGAAACTTGTCAGATATAGTGACAAAGACATGATACTTCTCAGGTTGAGAGGCACTCAAAATATCACTAGAGAAAAGCTAGCTACCTCTTAAAACCAAAGATAATTTTGATGATGTTGTTAAGTACCATTCTGTAAACTACAACTCATAGTGACCCTGTGAACAACGGATCTGAACCTTGTCCTATCCCACCCATCTTCATAACCTCTAATATACTCGATACACTATTATCAAGTATATTATACCATTGGTAACAGCTGCTGTGTCAAACCATCTTTCTTTCTATGGCCCTACACCTTTCATAAAATGATGTCTGTTTCTAAGGACTGGTGCCTCCTAACTGCATGCCCAAAGTATGGGAGGCAAGTATCCCCTCTCCTTGCCTCTAAGGAATACCCTGATAATCCTTTCTCTGAGACATATGTTTTACTCCTTTAGCAGTCCATGAGCTAGTTGATATACTTCTCCAAATCACAACTCAAAGGCTTCATTATTCATTATCCAACTTTTAGATGCATGGCAAGTAATCAAAAAGACCATGACTTGGATCCAATGTACTTTAGTCTTTAAACTGACATTGTTTGTCGTCAGCATTTTAGAGAGGTCCTCAACAGCAAATTTTCCCAATGCAACATTTCATTTCTTGACTGCTAGTATCAAAGATTGATTGTGAATCCAAGTAGGATACAGTCTTCTCTCTAGCTAACATGATGTTGTCTGTTGGTTTAATGGTGAAGAGTTTTGTTTTCTTCATGTTCAGATATAATCCATATAGAAGACTGTAGTATTTCAAGTCCTCTTCAATTTCAGCAAGCAAAAATGTGTCATCTGCATCTTCCTGAGTCATCTTCCAATCCTCACGCCACATTCTTTTTTATATATCCCAGTATCTCAAATTATTTGCTCAGCATGCAGATTGAATAGGTACAAAGAAAAGATACAGCCCTGATGGATCCCTTTTTAAAAAAAGTATGCAATTAATTATTTATTCATTGCAAATACTATTTTTTAAAAAAACCACAGATGACAACCGTACACAAGTACCACACCTGATGGAAAGTCACACAGAAGCCCAACTTAATTTGTGAAGAATACTATGTGGTTAGGCATTGTGCTCCTTTCCCTCCTTTGTTTCTTTTTTTAAATTTGTTTTCTTACAAAGTTTGTATACATTGTGTTTCACACTATTCTTCATTAACATTACGTGTCAATCATTCACATGCATTATGTTTTATAAAACTAATCACCACTGGACCTTGCCTATCATTACCCAGTCTTTTCAGGTACCCACTGGATGCTTCCTATTTCCTTCCACCCTCCCTTCATCCACAGAAGTGTGCAACCCTGTGGTTTCGCCCCTACCCATCTTCACCCTTCCGCTCCCACCCTTCCCTCCTTGAGCTCTCATGCATGTTTCACTAGTTATCCTTCTATTTTTACAATAATGATCTTACACAGTATTTGTCCTTTTGAAGCTGAGTTAGTTCATTTAGCATAATGCTTTCCAGTTTCACTTAAGTTACGCAGTATTTTTCCAAATCATTGATCCTGAGTACTTCATTGTATGAATGTACCACATTTTCTCAATCCATTCATTTGTGGTTGGACATTTGTGCTGTTTCCATGTTCTTGTAATGGTGAATAACACCATGAACATTGGTATACAAATCTCCATTTGTGTTTCAGTTCTAATTTCCTTGGAATGCATGCCTAGTAGTGGAATAACTGGGTCATATTGAGTTTCTGTGTTCAACTTTTTTGAAGAAACACCTAACTGCCTTCCAGTGTAGTTGTTCCATTTTGCAATCCCACCAACAGTGTATGAAAGTTTCCACCTCTCCATATCCTCTCCAACATTTATTGCTTGCTGCCCTACTAAACTTTGCCACTGCTACTGGGGTGAGATGATATCTTATTTTGGTTTTGATTTCCATCTCTCTAATTGCCAATGATGTTGAGCATTTCTTCATGTGTCTGTTCACCATCTGAAAGTCTTCTTCTGTGAAAAGTCTTTCCATTATCTTTTGCCCATTTTGTAATTGGATTATCAGTCTTTTTTTCTTCTAGATGCCTGAAAGTATTCTGTAAACTTTTGTTATGAGACCCTTGTCTGAGATGGTATAATGCATTCTTTAAAAGAAATTAAACTACAAGCACAGTCAAGAGGAGATAACATAGATGAGTGAGACTTTCTAAAGATTAAGTTGCTGTGTGCATCAAAAACTCTCTCCAGGAGGGTGAAAAACTGACTGGGGAAAAAAATATTTGGCAATGACATCTCAGCCAAGGAACCTCCACAAGAAAAAGACTGACAACCCAATTCCAAGAGGGGCAAAAGATATGAAAAGAATTTTCACAGAGACTGCCAAAATAACAAACATGTCTTAGAGAAGGTGTGGCAAGATTGCTCCTTGACAAAGAGGACAAAGCTTCATCTCACATACTTTGGACATGCCGTTAGGAAAGGCTGGCTGGGAACATCATGCTTGGAAAGATGGAGGGTCAGCAAAAAAGATAAAGACCTTGAACCCAATGGACTGGCATAGTGATTGCTGTGATGAACTTGAGTATGTTTGAAATAATGAGGAAAAGAATGAGGATAATACACAATAGAACGGGGCTCAGATCTGTGATGCTTAGGGTCGTGATTAGTTAAATTTGGCTTGACAGCACCTAACAATAGCAACATCCCACTTGAGTTTGAAAGTCATCTTTAAAATAGATTTGAAGTATTGAACACTAATGATGAAGGACTAGATAGGTTGTTGTAAGATATCAAGGACATCATCCATGAAAAAGTAAAAGGTCATTACAAATACAGAGGAAAAATAAAAGACAAAATTGGTTGTCAGAAGACATTCATCAGTATTAAAACTGCACTAGAATGGAGAGTTCAAAACAAAAGGAAGAAAAGCTGAAGTAAAAGAGATGAACAGAAGATTTCAAAAGGGAGGTCAAGAAGACAAAGCAAAGTATTATAGCAAAATGTGAAAAGAGCTGGAGTTTAAAAAAGCAGAACTGAAAAGCAAATTCAAACCTTGAATTGCAGTACTGAAAGAAGAAATATCAATGACGTCGATGGAGTAAAGCTTTCAGGATTGTCGTGTTCTTCTACAGCACAACTTAAAAGGAAGAGGGAAAGCTGCAAACATCCATTAACTATTGGAACACAGAAAGAATCTAGAAAAATAGGAAAATGTCAAAAATGAAATTGAGCACACATAGACATCCTAGGGATTTGTCTCATATGATTTGATATTGTGTATGTTGTGATTTAGTGTGGTATGTTGTATTAAGCCATGAAGATGGCTGTGACTAATAACTGTTCTACTTATGAAGAACAGAATGAAAACCTGCCTGATCCATGCATAGACAATTGTCGCAGTCATTGTGTCAATACATCTTGTTGAGGGACTTCTTATCTTTCATTACCATTCTTGTTTTCTCAAGTTCAATGATCTTTAAAAAAGTTAAACATAACTAGCACCCATAGAAGGAGCTCTGGTGGCCTAGTGGTAAGAAAATATGCTGCAATCCCAAAGGCATATGATTCAAATCTACCAGATATTCCACAGGGGAAAGATGGACAATCTCCTCCTATGTGATTTACTGCCTCTGAAAATCCACCAGGTCAACTGTGGGTTGGTTCTGACTCGAAGGCATACAACTACTACAGCAATATCCATAGAGAGTTGTGCAGATAACACAAAGGTGGTGTTTCTCTAATAGTTCAAATTCACCAGTGGTTTCCTGGGAGAAAGATGGCCAATCTCTTCCTGTGTAATTTATAGCCTCAAAAAACCTCTTGGAGCACAGTTATGAGTTGTTTCCAACACAATGATACTGAAGATTTTTTAAAAAAATACTATACAGAACAAAGCAGGGAACATAACAAAGTTCAAAATTGAGAAAGGTGTACACCAGGGATGTGTCCTATCTCCATGCCTTTTCAACCTGTATGCAGAACAGATTATCCGAGAGTCTGGGTTCTATGAGGAGAAGTGTGGCATCAGGATTGGTGGAAGATCTATTAACAATCTGCATTATGCAAATGACACAACCCTGCTTGCTGAAACTGAGGAGGACCTGAAACACTTGTTGCAGAAAGTCAAGGACTACAGCCTTCAATATGGATTGAAGGTCAACACCAAGAAAACAAAGATTTTCACCATTGGGCGGCCAATCGGCAGCATCATGATAGATGGTAAAGAGATTGAGATTGTTAACAGCTTTAGTTTGCATGGCTCCAGAATCAACACTCTTGACACCAGAAGCCAGGAAATTAAGAGACAAATTGCACTTGGAAAGTGTTCTGTCAGAGATGTCTCCAAAGTACTGAAGAGCAACAATGTCAGTCCGGAGACTAAGATGTGCTTGATCCAGGCCATAGATTTTGCAATTACTTGCTATGCAGCAGAGAGTTAGACAATGACTAGAGATGCTAGGAGGAGAATGGATGCCTTTGAGTGATGGTTCTAGAGAAGAGTACTGAATATACCATGGACTGCTAAGGAACAAACAGGTTCATCCTAGAGAGGGTAAAACGAGGCTGCTCCTTGGAGTTAAGGATTATTGAGCTTTGTCTGACTTACCTTGGACATGTTGCAAGAAGGGACCAGTCCTTGAAGAAGGACATCATGCTTGGGAGTGTGGAGAGACAGTGCAAGAGAGAAAGACTATGAGATGGATTGACTCAATGAGTGGGGTGTGGGGGTAGGTGTGTCAGAGACAATAAGATGACACAGGATAGAGCGGAGTTTAGGACTGTTGTACTTAGGGTCACTATGAGTCGCAGGCAACTCAACAGCACATAACAACATACAGAAAATGGAAATTATCCAACAATATCATTAATATCAAATCCTAAGTAAGGAAAATATTGCTGAAGATCATTCAAAAGCACTTTGATCAGTACAGTGACAGAGAACTGCCAAAATGTCAAGCTGGTTTTAGAAGAATCACCGGAGATACATTACCGATATCAGATTAATTTTGACTGAAAACAAAGAATACCAGAAGAATGTCAATCTGTTTTTTTTTTTGACTATGCAAAGACATTTGACTATGTGGATTATAACAAAAATTGTTTAACATTGAGAAGAATAGGAATCCCAGAACAATTAGTTGTGCTCATATAAAACCTGTATTCAGACCAAGAAGTTGTCTGAACAGAGCATGGGAACACAGCATGGTTTAAAATCAGAAAAAGTGTGCACCAAGTTTCTATCCTTTCTTCATACCTATTTATCCTGTATGCTTAACTAATCATTAGATATCCTGGACTTTATGAAAAATAATATAGATAGCACCAGAATTGGAGGAAGGCTCATTACACAACCTTGCTTGCTGAAAGTAAGGAAGATTTGAGGCCCTTGCTGCAAATGATCAAGAACTGCAACCTTCTACATGGATTGCATCTGAACCTCAAGAAAACAAAAATCTGATGGTATAAATCACACAGGAGTTGACTGTCCTGCAAAGCAGTCGGTGATTTAGCATTGCAATTCCTTATCCATTAGGTCACCCTATGATTGTTTTTGCTATTGTTGTTGTGTGCAGTCAGACTGGAAACAACTGATAACTGACCCTCTAGTGGGTTTGCCAAGGCTATAAACGGTAGGGGAAGAGATTGTCCATCTCTATCCTATGGAGTAGCTGGTGGATTTGAACTACTTGCCTTTGGATTGTGCAATTTCTTACCCACTAGGTCATCCTTACTATGGCTGTTATTTTCATGTGCAATCAAGTTGGAGACAACTCCTAGCTGACCCTCAAGTGGGTTTTCAGAGGTTGTAAATCACATGAGAATAGATTGCCAGTATTCTTCCATGGAGGAACTGGTGAATTTGAACCACATTCCTATGGTTTGGCAGCACAGTTCCTCACCACTAGGCTACCAGAGCTCCCTGTTATTAGTTTGATTATTATCCTCATTTTACAAATAAGGACATTAATGACCAAAGAGATTAAATGACTTATTCAAAGTCAGTAGAAGGGAATATGGAACTTTTATTGCCAAAATCTACGGTCATAACCATTATTCAGGTCCCACTCATCGCAGTTAAGTCAATTCTGTCTTATAATTGATCATAAAGTTTCCTAACCTGTAATCTTTTTGGAAGTATGATGCTATATCTTTTCCCCATGAACAAATGTTGGGTTTTAATCACTAACATTTAAGTTAGCAGAAAAGAACCTAACCCCTCTATCAGTAAGCTCTCCTTATTAGTCATGTACACCTTTAACTAATTTGATCCACCTTCCCAATGGTTAAACTGGAGTTTATCCAAGCAATCAAATATTAAGATGTAATCAGATATTCTCAAAGCAGTTTTACAAAGAATACCATGAAGTAAATAAAATATGAATCAATATATTTATCAAAAATTATCAAAGTGTAATTAGGGTGAGTAATCAAATCAATCAAGTATTAATATGCATTAGCATTTTCAACATCTAATTATAGAGCACATAATCAAATATAATGGCAACAGGAGTAATAGCAGTCAATCTTAGAAGGCGCTCATCTGAAATTCCAACCTTCTTATCCACAGCCAAATCCAAACTCTAATATTATAGGTACCACTCAGGACTTTTCCCTGGTCCTGCATGGACTCTTCTAATCAGGATGCTCCTATAATTTATCACTGAAATATGAGAGGATTCTATTTATAACTGTATTCAGAACACTCAGGCAGACATGAATGTATGGATACCACACCTGTATTTAGTTTGGTTACATTTCATTAATTCCATTTGATCGAATTAAATCTGTAACAAGAACTTACCATATTGTTGTTATTGTTGTTATTTACCTTCTAGTTGGCTATGACCTGTTGTGACCTTATGCACAACAGAACAAAGTAACACTGTCCAGTCCTCCACCATCTTAATATACATATGTAAGTTAATCCTTCATTTTGGACAAAATTGATGCTGAATATTAAAAATATATAAAAAAATAATGAATCTGCTAAAACTGCCATTGTCTACAACCAATTGAGTATTTTTAAGTGCCAACTGCTTGTTTTGCATTTAATATGTATTTTATTTAATTCTGAAGACAATTAAACACCAAACTAGATATAAAGAAACTAAGACTAAGAAAGGCCAGCCACATTTTGTGGGTGTTTGGGGAAAGTATTTTTACTAGATAGCCAGCAAAGGCCTTTATTGCCAGGTTAAGGAGTTCTACCACAGACCACAGGGACTAATAACTTGAAACCAGGGCTAAAAGTAGATAATTCTGTCTATAATATGAAGAACCAAATAAAAGGGTTGACTGGTAAGGTGATCAATGACTGAAGTATTTAGTGATTCATGAAAAAGATAGAACCTCTGAAAAAAAGAATTCCTTCATTTTAAAAAAATGAACAATAAAACAATTTTTTGCCTCGTATTGTCTACTAAAAAAATACAAGCAAATAGATATTAGCAAATTAAGCTCCTATGTAATAATCTCTGTAGTGGAACAAAAATTATGGAAGGATATAGATGAGCTTGCTGTAAAACAAACCACCTTAAAACTTAGTGTCTTAAAGTAATAACGATTTTATTTTAGCTCATGATTTATGGTTCATAAACTCAAGTAGTTCCTGTTAACTAGCATCCATGGAAGTCACTAAGTGGTGTGTTACTGGTGCATGAGCTGGTCAGGAGAACACACAATAAGTCACTTGCACGTTGGCATAGATGGCTAGATTCACTTGTCTTGTCTACTGAAATGCTATATGTGCTTTATCCACTGCTGTAGAGGTGGGAATTTAAATTTTTTACGTGGCAGCTCAGGGCTCTAGAAGCAAATGTTCTAACAGATAAAGCAGAAGCTGCATGATATTTTGTGGTCTAGCTGTTGAAGTCAGTGTCACTTCCTTCCTACCCTATTGAAGCTGTCACAACAGCATCCACATTCAAGGACAGATAAGGAAGTCCTCACCTCTCTACAAAAGTCCAGAAATCAATTATGTCAATGGAAGCCATTGTGTCAAAGAAACCACTGTACCAATTCTGACTCATGGCGATCCAATGTGTGACAGAACCGCTAGAAGCAGATTGCCAACCATTTCTTCCTAGGTTCTTCTGGCAGACTTGAAACTAACATTGTGACTCTACATTAAAAGCATTAATCATTTGCACCACCCAGGTACTTATAGAGAGTACATTCAAAGAAGTTGTGGTTTGTTGTGTTGTTATGTGCCGTCGAGTCGCTTGTGACTCATAGCAACCCTATG
>NW_006399972.1:1575283-1599799 GCF_000299155.1 Elephantulus edwardii
ATGAGCTTTGTGAAGATAAAGGGATATCATCTGTGAAAAGAGCAAAATACCATTTCAAAAATAAGAGAGAAAGAAAAGACAAAAATGGTTGTCAGAAGAGACTATGAAAGTTGTCCTAGAGCACTGAGAAGCCAAAACAAAGGGAAGAGATGCTGAACAGAAGATTTCAAAGGGCAGCTCAAGAAGACAAAGCAAAGTATTATAACAGAATGTGCAGAGAACTGGAATTGGAGGATAAAAGGGGAAGAATTTACTCACTATTTCTCAAACTGAAAGAATTGAAAAACAAGTTCAAGTCTCAAGTTGCAATACTGATTACTGAGAGATGCTATGGGCAAAATATTGAATGATCCAGGAAGTATCAGAAGAAAGAGGTAATAGATAGACTGATAATACCAAAAAGAATTGGCTGACACTGAAATATTTCAGGAATATCATATGATCAAGAACCAATGTTAATGAAGGAAGAAGTTGATGCTGCACTGAAGGAACTGGCCAAAAATAAGGCCCCAAGACTCGATAGGATACCGATAGGTGTGTTTCTAACAGATGCAGCCCTGAACGTGCTCACCAGTCTATGCCAGGAAATTTGGAAGACAGCTACCTGGCCAACTGACTGGGAGAGGCCCATACTTATTCCCATTCCCAATAATGGTGATCCAACAGGATGTGGAACTGTCAAACAATATCAGTAATATCACATGCAAGCAAAACACTGCTGACAGTTATAAAAAATGTCTAGAATACTACATAGAGGGAGAACTCCCAGACATTCAAGCTGGATTTAAAAGCGGCTTTGGCACTAGGGATATCATTGCTGGTTTCAGATGGTTCCTGGCTGGAAGCAAAGAATACAGAAAAATGTCTACTTGTGCTTTGTTGATTACGCAAAGGCATTAGACCATATGGATTATAGCAAATTATGGCTAACTTTCAGAAGACTGGGGATCCTAGAACATTTGATTGTCCTCATAGGAAGCCTATACCGATCAAGAAGCTGCTGTGAAAAAAGGGCAAGGGAACACTATATGGTTTAAAATTAAGATGAGGTGTCTCAGAGTTATATCCTTTCTCCATACCTCTTCAATGTGTATACTAAATAATCTGAGAAGATGAACTCTATGAAGAAGAATGTGGTATCAGGATTGGACAAAGCCTTATCAACAAATTACATTATGCAGATCTCATAACCTTGCTTGCTGAAAGTGAGGAGGACTTGAAGCATTTTCTGCAGAAGATCAAATAATACAGCCTTCAATATGGATTGCACCTTAACCTTAATAAAACAAAAATTGTTAACCACTGGACTCATAGGCAACATCATGATAGATGGAGAAAAGTTTAAAGTTGTCAATTACTTCATTTCACTTGGATCCACAATCAACAGACTTGGTACCAATAGTGCAGAAATAAGAAGACTTATTTCATTGGAAAAGTCTACAGTCAGGGACCTCTCCAAATTATTGAGGAGCAATGATGTCAGTTTGAAGACGAAGGTGCCCCTTATTCTGGCCATGGTCTTTTCAACTATTTGCTATACCTCTGAGAGCTGGCAATAAATTAGGATGGCAGAAGAAGAATTAATGCCTTTGAGTTGTGGTGTTGGAGAAGAGTACCAAATGGACTTCTCATGGACTGACAAAAGTACAAATAGGTATGTCTTGTAAAAAGTGTAGCCAGAATACTATTTGGAGGCAAAAATGGCAAAGCTTCACCTCACATACTCTGGATATGTTGCTAGAAAAAGCTATTTCTTAGAAAGGGACGTTGAATTGGGAAAGATGAAGGTTCAGTGAAAGAGAGGAAGATGCCCAACAAGATGGGTTGACATAGTAACTGCAGCAATGGGCCTGAGTGCCTCAGAAATTATGAAGATGGCACAGTACAGAACAGGATTCAGTCTGTTATTATAGGGTCCCTGTGAATCATGCTCAACTTGTTAGCACCTAACAATAACCTTTTAGATCCATTGCCATCAAGTTAGAAATGACTCATAGCTGATCCTTCAGTGACTTTTCAGAGGCTGTATACTACATTGGGAGGAGACTGCCTATCTTTCTCTCGCAGAGTAGCTGGCAGATTTGAAATACCTGCATTTGAATTGGCAGTATAACACCTTACCAGATTTATCTTTTATACATACTTAATATTTATTTTTAGCAAATAATCCAAGAAGCTGGAATATTTGAAGAAAAATGTATACCAGGATTCAAGGAAGACTCAGCAACAACCTGTGTTTTGCAGATGGAACAACCGTGCTTGCAGAAAGTGAGGACGACTTTAAGTATATGCTGCAAAAAATAAATAAATCAACCAAAGACTACAGTCTTCAACATAGATGACATCTCAAGGAAAACAAAAATCCTCAAATCCTCACTGCTGGACCAACAGACTACAACATCATGATAGGTCAAGAAAGGATTGGAGATGTGAATAATTATCCCCTCAATTGTGACAGATGAAGGAAAGAACTATTTAAAAGGAATATATGATTACTCACTATTTGTATGA
This sequence comes from Elephantulus edwardii, assembly GCF_000299155.1. Lineage (NCBI taxonomy): Eukaryota > Metazoa > Chordata > Mammalia > Macroscelidea > Macroscelididae > Elephantulus > Elephantulus edwardii. The sequence continues at coordinate 1,577,795 of NW_006399972.1, forward strand.
CAACAGTCCATAAAAAAAGGTGCATAGCAAAGTGAACTGGGGGAGGGGCAAGCGGAAGGGAGAAAATTATGCAATAATGAGGCTTTGGCTTTATTCTTTGAGACCCTAGAAGTCATGCCCCCCCTCATTTCATGCAGCTTTCCTTCCAGTGTTTCTTCCAGCTGATCTCCAAGCTACTCCAGGGATAGTGCTTATCTTTGTGTGTGTGTGTGTGGAAAACCAGAGATGTAGCCCCTTTGACCTGTTTCCTGCCTTTAGAATTTCAGCCGGGCTTTTGCTCTCTAACTTCAGCCCCTTTAATCTAAACTGATTAATCTAAACTGATTTTATACTGTGGAAAATAAAAGTGAACTGGAGGGATAGGGAAGAAGATGTGCAACAATGAATTAATGAAAAAATCCAACTTTTCTGTAAACTTTCATTAAAATCATTAAAATTATTTCTTTTATATTTTATATTTTTAAAAGAAGACAGTATTCATCTATGTATTTTGCATAACGATTCTATCAAGTCTAGAGGCTCTGTTGTCATGTTATTAAAATCAGTTAAGCAAAAAAAATCACAGAAAAAGATGCTAATTATTTCATTTTTTCATTGTACTTGGATCTACAATCAATACTCATGACAGCCACAGTCTAGAAATCAGAAGATGTGTTGCTGCTGTCAAAATCCTTGGCAACATTCCACAGAACGATAATATCTATCAGTCTAAAGAATAACGTGCACCTGGTCCAAGTCATGGTATTTTCAATCGATTCCTATACATCTGAATATTGGACAATGAATAAGGAAGGCTGAAGAATCAATACCTTTGAATTATGGTATTGAAGAAGAGTTCTGAAAAATCTCATGGGTGCCTAAAAATATGAGCATGTCTTGGTGGAAATGGAACCAGAGGCAAAGATGGTGAAACCTCCTCTCACATGACTTGAGCATGTTAACAGGAAGAACTAATCCTCAGGAAAGACGTCCTACTGGGAAAAGTCAGAGGAAGATCCTCAGCAAGGTGGGCTGACACAGTGACTGGGACCTTGGGCTGGAATATCAGATAGTGAGGTTGGGACGGGATGGGGCAAGGTTCAGAACTGTGCTTCTTAGGGTGCCTTTGAATCATAGTCAATCAGATAACACATAACAACAGCAATAACTTTTCAGTCAAATTAATCTGAACATCTAACAATAAATTAATAAAAATAAGTCCATTTTCCAACAACAACTTATCAAGCACTTACCAACTTGTGCAATGTTGTGTTGAATTTTGAATTGCAAACCACCTTTGCAATTAATCTTTGCTTTTACCAGTGAGCCACTATGCTTTTTTTGTTTTAAATCAATTGGTTCTTTCACTTTAACTTTTCTTTACTTTGATTCTAAATGGACATATCATTGAAATTCTTTATTTGATATAGTGGTGGAACTTTCTTGTTGTTGTTGTTGTTGCAGTTCATAGAGTTTCTGGAGGCAAGCCATTTTTGAATTGGATGCCACTCCTGCTTCCAAGTTTGTTTTAATTGGGAAGCTCCAGCAAACACTGTCCACCATGGGTAACCATTATCACATTTGGCACATCAGTGTTACAGCAACCACGAGTTACCTCTGTACAGTAATTCACAGAACAGTGCTATACCACCTAGAAGAATATTTGAAAAAAGAAATATGAACCAGGCCTTACACATGAAAATTAATATATTAAAAGAAAATAATTTGTTTGTGTGTGATTGAAAATGCCCCACTTACCACAAATGGCACAAGTAACGTATTTCACATAAGTGAAACAATTTTGAGAAGTATGACAGTCTTTGCTGTCATTAAGCTTTTACATCTGAGGGAAGAGAACGGAAAGAGAAATTTTCACAGGAAATGGATAAATGGTCAACAAGGCAGACTGTAATTAAATACCAAAGTGTATGACCCAACTGGGAAAGAGCATGTGAGGTCAGAGAAGCTGAGGGGGAATAGAAGAGCTGACTGGTAAGGGAGAATTTATCCAGAATGAATACACTGAATTGGAGATGGTTCCTCCAAAGGCTATGAAAAGCTACAGGGCAAATGGTGAACTTAAGCTCTAATACTTCTGCCCCTTCAGTCTCAGCTGCTTTTAACCTTTGCCATCTATATTTGTTACCTAGGGCTGCTGTAACAAATACTACCACGAAGTGGGTAGAACTATACAGAAATGTATTGTCTCACAGTTCTGGAGCATTTAAATTCATACTGTCCATAGGGCTGTGTTTTGTCCAAAGGATCCAGGTAATAGAATCCTCATTGCCTTTGAATAGTAACCAACTTATAACTGACACACCCAGCCTCCAGCCAGTTTTTAGAGGCTGTTAATTGCAAGAGAGGAGATTGTCCATCTTTTTCCTATGGAGCTGCTTGTGTATTCAAACTGCTGGAGAGATGCCACATTCAGGTTAACAGCATAACTGCCGATGGGCAAGGCCAAAGTGTTAACCCCACTGGGAAGATTTTTTTCTTCCTCTTCCAGTTTCTGATAATCCCTAGTATTCTTTGACCAGCAGCTGCAACCAAACCCTGTTTCTGTGTCTTTTTTCTTTTATAGGGAGGCAGATCATAAAGAATGATCTATGATAGTGTCTTTATTGTCTTACAAGAAGAATACCAAAGTGGGCTCTCTGCTCCTCATTGATCAAGATTGCCCTCTCTTCTTGTGCAGCCTCAGCCGCATCCCTGAGACACGATGGTGAAGGTCGGAGTAAACGGATTTGCATTTGGCCGTATTGGGCGCCTGGTCACCAGGACTGCTTTTCACTCTAACAAAATGGATATTGTCGCCATCAATGATCCCTTCATTGACCTCAACTACATGGTCTATATGTTCCAATATGATTCCACCCATCGCAAGTTCAATGGCACTGTCAAGGCTGAGAATGGGAAGCTGGTCATCAATGGGAAAGTTATCACTATCTTCCAGGAGCCAGATCCCGCCAACACCAAGTGGGGTGATGCTGGTGCTGAGTATGTTGTGGAGTCCACTGGTGTCTTCACAACCTTGGAGAAGGCTGGGGCTCACTTGAAGGGTGGTGCCAAATGGGTAATCATCTCTGCTCCTTCTGCTGATGCCCCCATGTTTGTGATGGGCGTGAACCATGAAAGGTATGAAAACTCTCTCAAGATTGTCAGCAATGCCTCCTGCACCACCAACTGCTTGGCTCCCCTGGCCAAGGTCATCCATGACAACTTCGGCATTGTAGAGGGACTCATGACCACAGTCCATGCCATCACTGCCACCCGGAAGACTGTGGATGGCCCCTCTGGAAAGCTGTGGCGTGATGGCCGTGGAGCTGCCCAGAACATCATCCCTGCATCTACTGGCACTGCCAAGGCCGTGGGCAAGGTCATCCCTGAACTGAATGGGAAACTTACCCCATAGCTTTCCATGTCCCCACCCCCAATGTGTCAGTTGTGGACCTGACCTGCCGTCTGGAGAAAGTAGTAAAGCAGGCATCAGAAGGGCCCCTCAAGGGTATTCTGGGATACACTGAAGAGAAGGTTGTCTCCTGTGACTTTAATAGTGACACCCACTCTTCCGCCTTTGATGCTGGGGCTGGCATTGCCCTGAACGACCACTTTGTCAAACTCATTTCCTGCTATGACAATGAATTTGGCTACAGCAACTGGATAGTCAAACCTGATGGTTCACATGGCCTCCAAAAAATAAGATCCCCTTGGACCACCAGCCCCAGCAATAGCACTAGAAGAGAGAGAGACCCTCAGCTGCTGGGGAGTCCTTGCCCCAACTTGATCCTCCCACACACTGAGAATCTCAGCCCTGACACAAGTTTCCATCAAATCCCCCTGAGAAAGGGGAGGGGCTTGGCGAGCCCATCTTGTCATGTACCATCAATAAAGTACACTGTACTCAGCCAAAAAAAAAAGAAAAGAAAAAAAAGAAGAATACCAAAGTGGATGGCTTCAGTAAATAGAAATTTATTTTCTCACAGTTTAGAAGACTGAAGTCTGAGTTAAGGGTTCCAGCTCTTTTGGAAGGCATTCCCTCTGTGTCAGTTCTGGAGGAAGGTCTTTATATTCTTTTAGCTTCTGTCCTCCCTGTATTCCTTGGAGATTGTCATGTATCTTGGCATCTATCTTTTCTTGGATCTAGAAGTTCCCCTGTATATGGACCTTGAGTCCAAAGATGTGCTCTACTCTTTTCTTGGTACAGGTCCACTTCTTTCTCTTCTTGATTCATTCTCCTTTATAAAATACAGGGTATTCCAGATCACACAGCAGGGAAACTCACCTTCACAGGAACAGGGCTGTGATGGGATTGAGAGGATTGCATTCTAGCCTTAATTTATTTTTTTTACAACTGATTTGCTTATTAAATCATGTTATTGTGTACCATCGAGTTAAGATTACCCATCTTTCTCCCTCAGAGTAGCTGGTGAATTCCAACCAAGTACCTTTGTGTTGGCAGCACAATTCCTTACCATTAAACCACCAGAAGCTCCCTTGTTAGGTCTTGTTGGGAACTGTCAAGTCAGAACCAATCCATAGCTAAACCCTCCAGTGAGTTTTCAGAGGCAATTCATTGCTTAGGAGGAGAATTCCCACCTTTCTTCTGTGAAGCAGATGGTAGATTCAAACTTCATACCTTCAGGATTGCAGAGTAGCTTCTTAATACTAGGGCCACCAGAGCTCTCTAAGATCACATGGAATCATTATATAGCTCCTTAGGTCATAGGAGAGCATTATATTACTGCCATGTTACATCGTTGTGTCTAAAACACTGAAAAATATGGTCCAGTCAAGTGAACTCATGACATTTTGCAAGTCACAATTCAAGCCATGCATCTATTAAGACCTCATGTTCATTGATAGCATCTTCTGTGCCTATTTTCAAGCACAGGCATTGTCACCCCAAGTAAGTGTTGAAATACTAAGCCTCATAATTCATCCAATGGAAGTAGGTGTGTCAGAGACAGTGAGATTGGCTTAAGTTAAGACAGGGTTCAGAACTATGTGATTCACAAGTGACTCAACAGCACAAAACAGCAACAGTGTAATATATCTTCTATTATATAACTGGCTTTCAGATATTTTGTTCATAGGGTTGCTATGAGACATATGACTTGATGGCAACTAACAACAGCAACATTATATAACTGTAATCTACTTCCTAAATAACAAGCCTCCAGAAACTCTATGAACTTTGATAAATGTCAATAGTTGTAGAGGGGCTTCAAGCCTTTTGTTCATAGGGTCGCTATGAGTTGTACTTGACTCGAAGGCTATCAACAACAACAATAATGCAATTATCTTCCATAATGCAATCTTATGTAACACAATCAATCAGGCCCTCCAAAACCTAATCACCCCTGAGTAATAGAAAAAGCAGCAGATTAACACATTTGTATAGTTAGTAAAACTCAGGTAAACATCTTTCTGGTATTCTTTGCTTTCAGCCAAGATTCATCTGACATCAGTAATGATATCCCTTAGTTCCACATTCTCCTCTGAATCTAGCATGAATTTTTTACAGTTTCCTGTTAATGTACTGCTGCCAGAGGCATATCTATGGAAAATAGTGCTTCTGGCAAGCACTGAAATTGTGTCTGTCTAACACCCAATAATAACTTTATAATGATAATCTAATAACCGTACCATCATAAAGCTCAAAAATAGAAGTCAAGTTCATCCATCTCTTATTTAACACATCATAGCACTACGTAACAGTTACATTGGTAGTGTCATTGCTTTTATTGCTGAAAATTGGTTTAAGATGTACTTAAACTTTGTGGTTTTGTTGTTGTTGTTATTTTTTTTTTTAGTTACTTGGAGCAGGGCTGCTAACCAGAAAGCCAGCAGTTTGAATTCATCAATCACCATGTGGAAAAAAGTGGACAGCCTTGGAAATACAATGGAAGGTAACGGTGAGCCAGACTCTATTCAATAAGCAGAGGGTTTGGGTTTTCTTTTTTTTTTATTAATTTTAATGAACATTTACAGAGATTTTGGATTTCCATTCATTCAATGTTGCACTTTTTTCTCCCCGCCCCATTTCGCTCCTCTCTTTCAAAAGCAAAAGTAAACTTCTTCGTGGGGTTGGGTTTTCGATTGCTCTTTGCATACTCAGCAGGATGAGATCACTCAGTCCGCCTTGATGAATGGAGGCTCTCAAATAGGAAAGATTCTCCCCCAACACAATTAGCTGATTAATTTGCTAACTGACCTCCCAAAGTCAGAGACATAATTATGAACAATAACGCTTATGGCAATTAAGCTGTTGAATGATCACTTACAAATGACAAAGGAAACAGTGACAAATAGAATCTGTTCATTGTCCACCCCTCCATATACCGTATCTGCCATGCCTTAGACCTCCAAACGCTGGAACCATTTTTCAATTATCTTCAGTAAAATTTTACTTGTGTGTGATATTAATAATATTGTTCTATAATCTCTGCATTTTCAAGTCGCCTATTTTTTTGAATGTTGTTATTGTTAAGTGCCATTGAGTCATAGACGATTCATAGTGACTTTATGAACAAAAGACCTGAACACTTGTGTAACTTTCATCTTCTCTCCAAGTTCATAGAGTTTCCAGAGACAAACTATATCAGAAGTGGTTGCCACTCCTGCCTCCAAGCTTGTTTTAATTGAGGAGCTCCACCAAACACTGTCCAGCATGGGTAACCATTATCGCATTTGATACATCAGTGTCACAGTGGTCAGCTTCACAGCAACCACAACTTACATCCCTATAGCAAATAGACAGACCAGTGCTATACCACTTAGAAGAATGTTTGACCAAAAACAATTAAAACCAGGCCTGAGGGTCACAAATTAAAATTGCCCACCTTTGTCTTGATAGCATAACTTTCTATCCACTAGGCCAACAGAGCTCTCACATTGTTATTGTTGTTAAGTGCTGTCAAGTCATAGACAACTCATAGCGAACCTATGAATGAAAGACCTGAACATCTGTATAACTTTCATCATCTCTCCAGGTTTATAGAGTCTCAAGAGCAAGCTATTTTGGAATGGACAAAGTATCAATCTCTTCCAGACAGTCAGCCTAGTCATTGTACTCCAAATGTTTTGATGTAGCCAAGTGACAGATTCCAGCATTGTATCTGTTTGCTGAACCATCTCCTTTTTTTTTATTCTGACAATTCCTAAAGCCTTATTTCCCCCCAAAGAAACTTAAACTTGTTCTTTCAATACCATCTGTTCCTGATCGTATGACACACTGTTGACCAATTCTTTTTAAAACAGTAACAATATATTTTCAATGCTTCCTCTGTTATTCAATGTTTTGGCCTGTATAATCTATAAATATCGCATATCAAGACTTAAATTTTCTCCTCAGTTATTTTAGTTTGAGAAACACCAAGACTGCTCTCCTTTTTTTAACACATTTCCTTTTTTAATTGATATTTTAAGGAAAGTTTATAGAGAACTTGGACTTCCATTCATTCATTATTGCACATTTTCCTTCCTGCCCACCCTTCCCCTCCCAGTTCACTTTTATCTTTGAAAAGAAAAAAAAATCCATCATTACTTGTGTTACTTTATTTTGTGTACTCAAGTGTCCCTTTATCATTTCCTATTTAAATCTTTTACACCAGTTTATTCCAATGGATAGAGCCCCTCTACACCCAAGAGTACATTTCAGAGCCTCTTCTGACATGGACATACTCTTTTTATTCTTTCTTTCCTGTGTTTTTAAGGACACTTTGCTTTCTTCATGGATGATAGTCTCTGGTCTCTAGTCATTAGTAATCAATATTTCAAATCTACTTTTTCCATCCTGTGTTTTATTAATGAAATATGTTGTCCTATCGCACCACACAATAAAATCTCACCCAGACCCAGACCCTCCATCCTTTCCCTCATTCCCTTAGCCAGCGCTGCACAAGAGCTCCAGGATTCCCTGCCCACTGGTCATTATGGAGTGTGTACATTGAATAGCAAACAGGGTTGTATCATCTGCATATCGTAGATTGTTGATAGATCTTCCACCAATCTTGACCCCACATTTCTCCTCATAGAGCCCAGCCTCCCGGATAATCTGTTCTGCATACAGGTTGAAAAGGTATAGAGACAGGACACATCCCTGGTGTATGCCCTTCCCAATTTTGAACCATGCAGTGTTTCCTTGCTCTGTTCTGACGACTGCCTCTTGGTCCCAGTAGAGGTTTCTCATTTCCACGATCAAGTGTTCTGGTATTCCATTCTTCTCAGAGTCAGCCACGGTTTGTTATGATCCACACAGTCAAACGCCTTTGCATAGTCAATGAAATACAGATAGACATTCCTCTGGTACTCCCTGCTTTCAGCTAAGATCCATCTAACATTAGCTACAATATCCATAGTACCATGATCCCTTCTAAACCCAGCCTGGACTTCTGGCAGTTCTCTGCTGATGTGTTGTTCCAGTCATTTTTGGATAATCTTCAGTAGAATCTTGCTTGCTGAAACTGAGGAGGACCTGAAGCACTTGCTGCAGAGAGTCAAGGACTGCAGCCTCCAATATGGATTGAGGTTCAATGTCAAGAAGACAAAGATTCTCACCACTGGACCAACTGGCAGCATCAGGATGGATGGTGAAGAGATTGAGATTTTTCACAGCTTCAGTTTGCTTTGCTCCAGTCAACACTCTTGGTACCAGTAGCCAGGAAATTAGAAGACGTATTGCCATGGGAAAGTCTGCTGTTAGGGACCTCTCCAAAGTACTGAAGAGCAATGGTGTCTCTTTGGAGACTAAGGTGCTTCTGATACAGGCCATGGTCTTTGCTGTCACCTGTTATGCATCAGAGAGTTAAACAATGACCAAGGTGGATAGAAGGAGAATTGATGCCTTTGAGCTGTGGTGCTGGAGAAGAGTATTGAGAATACCATGGACTGCTAGGAAAACAAACAGATTCATCCTGGGAAGGGTCAAACCGGGCTGCTCCTTGGAGGCAAGGATTCTAAGGCTCTGTCTAACATACTTTGGACATGTTGCGAGGAGGGACAGGTCCTTGGGGAGGGACATCATGCTTGGTAGGGTGGAGGGACAGAGCAGAAGTGGAAGGCCCTCTATGAGGTGAATTGATTCAGTGACTGGGGTAATCGGGATGGGTGTATCGGAGATGGTGTGATTCGCACAGGACAGAGCAGAGTTTAGGGCTGTTGCACATAGGGTCGCTACGAGTCACAAGTGACTTGACGGCACATAACAACAACAACAACATTGAGTAGCCATGTGGAAACCACTCAGGGTTTTTGTGGAGAAAAAATAACAAAACTGGAAAGAGTTGATCCAACTCCCAAAGGGATTTATTCGAGGACTTTGGCTACTTGCTCATTATTGTTGCTGTTATGTGCCATCAAGACCTTTGCAACTCATAGCAAGCTTATGTACAACACCTCTGAACCCTGCTCTATCCTGAGCTAACCTTATTATCTCTGACACCTATCCCCATTACCCCAGTCACTGAATCAATTAATCTCATTGAGTGTCTTGCTCTCTGGTGCTGTTCCACCACCCTCCCAAGTATGATGTCCCTCTCCAAGTACTGGTCCCTCCTTGCAACATGCCCATATCGTGTCAGAAGAAGCTTCAGAATCCTTGCCTCCAAGGAGTAGCCTGGTTTTGCCCTCTCAAGGACAAACCTGTTTGTTCTCCTTGCAGTCCCTTGTGTAGTCAATACTCTTCTCTAGAACCACAGCTCAAACTTAACAATTTTTCTCAGTTTCTTTTTTTTAAATTATTTCTATTATTTTTGTGTTTGTGTACCATCAAATCAGATCTGACTGGTACAGGAGGATATTGTCCGTCTTTCTCCAGCAGAGCATCTGGTGGATTTGAACCATGTACCTCTGGGATTACAGTGCAGCTAGAGCACCAGAGCTCCCTAGCTCAATTTCTTCCTCATCAGGATACATTCAAGCAAATTCTTCCTGAGCATTTGTGTTTCACAAATACTGATGCACTCCCTTAAGCTGTTCTGGGATGGAAAATCCCTGGTACTTCTTACATGCAACCTGAGTAATGGGGAGTTTTGGCAACAGACTGCAGTCAGCCAGGGTGAGCTCACTGCTATCCGGAAATTTATTCTAGATGCCTTTATCCTCAGACTTGGTTTCATCCACTCCTTCTGGGAGGGAGGATACCAAGTAATTGTCCAAAATCTTTAGAGCTTTAGGAGACCCTTCTCTAGATTATTATTGACTACTGGGTTTAAATTCTTGATGTAGGAAGAAAATTTGGCAAATATGTCCAGACCAGCTGTGTTTGATTTAGGGTTCAAAGCTGCCAGTTTGGGGTAGCTGGCGGGGCACAGCATAGTCTCCAGGAATTCCTTGATCTTGTTGGTGTCTGTGTGCATTTCAGAGCTTTATAGCAGAAATGGGGGCTGCCCTCCCGGGAATAGCTTCTGCACAGCCTCTTTCCACCTCTTGAGGTCAACAAAGATGACATTAAAGGTGACTCTTTTGAGCCATGGCATCATGAACAGTCTCTGGTTGAAGGAACAGTTCCCAATCTTGGCCCCGTCACTGCCATCCTTCATGAACAATCCAACTTGTGGTTGTTCTTCAGCCTGGTTGAAATGGGGACCAGGAAGTGGCTGTTGCTGGGGGAATCCTCAATTATATTCTTGACACAGCCTCTAAATTTGTGTGGGATATACTTGATGTCAAAAGAAGATGGAAGGAGTAGATAGAGTCACTGTACCCAAAAGAACTGGATTACACAGAAGTATTTCATGTAACAACATATGAGGACATTGGGGAAGTCTGCTGTCAGGGATCTTTCAAAAGTGCTAAAAAGCCATGATGTCAGTCTACGGACAAAAATGTTCCTGATCTAGGCCATGCTCTTTGCAATTTTCTTGCTATATGTCAGAGAGCTGAACAACAATCAAGGATGACAGAAGAAGATTTGGTGCCTTTGAGATGTGGTGCTACAAAAGAATATTGAACATACCGTGAACTGCCAAGAGAACTAACAGGTCTAACCTTGAGAGGGTGAAACCAAGCTCTTATTCCCAGTGATTTGGAGCATTTCTTCATATGTCCATCAGCCGTTTGAGTATCTTCCTCTGTGAAAATTATTTCCATGTCTTTTACCCATTTTGTAATTGGGTTATCATACTTTTTCTTGTAGAGGCCCAAGAGTATTCTATAAGCTTTTGTTATGAGACTCTTGTTTGAGATAGTATTATCAAATGTTTGTTCCCAGTGAGTAGGTTTTCTTTTCACCCAGTTGGAAAAAGTTTTTTTATGAACACAGGGATTTAATTTTTAGAGGAGACAGGATTTTGGGGATTCCATCTCCATCTCCAACTCCATCTACATCTCACATACTTTGAGATTGTCTTTGGAGAAAGATAGCATGTTTGGAAGGATAAGAAGACTCCAGTTAGATGTACTAACCTAATAACTGGACTAATTAGGGTAGGTGTGTCAGCAACAGTGAGATTGACTCAGGACAGAGCAGGGTTTAGAGCTATTGTGCCTGGGGTCGCTATGAGTCCTAGTCAACTCAATGACACATTAATAACAACATACTCAATGTTATATTTTAGCTCTCATTGTCTTGCTTTATTTTCTTCTGCTTTGATTTGTACTTCCATATGAGCTAGTACTATCTCACAGTTGGCCCCTGGCCTCACTCTGCCTGATGATGTTAAGATTCTCTGTCATCTCTTTCCATGGATATCATCAGTTTGATTCCTGTGTGTTCCATCTGGCAAAACCCACTTGCATAGTCATTATTTTTGTTGTTCAGAAAAGAAGTCTTTCCAGTGAATAGGTTACTGGTCTTGCAAAATTCTATTATGCAATTTTTGGCATCATTTTGCATCATTGTGGATATATTATCCAACTCTCAATCCTTTTTGCTTCCAACTTTTACTCTTCAGTCACCATTAACTATCAATGCTTCTTGATTGTATGCTCAATCAATTTCAGATTGTAGGAGTTGCTAAAAACTTCAGTTTCTTCCCTTTTTTGACATTAGCAGTTAGTGTGCAAATTTTAATAATAGTCATTAACTGGTCTTCCTTGTATATGACAGGATATTATCCTATAACTCACAGGGCTATTCTGCTGGATAAATCTTCAAATACTCTTCTTAAGAACAAATGTGATGCCATTCCTCTTCATTTTGCCTTTTCCAGGAGAGTATACCATGTGATTTTTCAAATCCAAAATTATCAATACGGGTCTATTTCAGATCACCAATCTAGGATATCAATCTTCATGCATATCACTTAATATTTTAAAACTTCCAACTTTTCATAAATTCATACTCTATACAATCCATGTTCCAATTACTCCTGATTATTCTGCAGCTGATTCTTGTCCTTTTGAGTCATGCCACGTCAGTAAATGACCTCCTGAAAGCTTTCCTCTCCTCACGTCTCTAAGGTGGACTCTGCTTCGAGAGGCGGCTCTTTCTTGGCTGTCCTTTGACTGCCTTTCAACCTGAGGGGCTCATCTTCTGACAGTGTGTCAGGCAACATTCCGCAGTTCCCATAAGGTTTTCCCTGATCAATCCTCTCAGAAGCATATTTCTAGGTCCTTCTTCCATATTTATATTTGTCTGGAAGTTCCACTGAAACTTGTCCACCATGGGTAACTCTGCTGGTATTTGGGATTTTGGAAGCACAGTTTCTGCATCTCTACAACATGCAAGCCACCGCTGTACAACGAAATGACACACATGTGGTCTGACATATGAACCTAGGCAATAAGCTGTGGCTGGAGGAGGGGGTCCTGTGACTTTCTGGGTCCTTTGAGGTCCAATTGCACTTCTTAACTTCCAAGAGATTTCCCTGTGTACTTTGAAAAAAGCTGGCTGGATAAACTTGTAGCTAATGATTTCCAAATTGTAAGTTAAAAGAAGATATGAACCTGATAAGTGTGTGAGTGGAAAACAAGATTTTGAAGAGCACAGAGAATGTAGATAAATTTCCAGGTTATTATTTCCCAAGTCATTCCTTAATAAATCTATGTTCAGAAACCCCAGTTTAGGCAAACTTCTTTACTCATTGTTATTGTCATATACAATCTAGTCAGGACTGACTCCAGGGTTTTCAGAGGAAGTAAATCACATGAGAATTGATTGCCCGTCTTTCTCCAACCCAGCAACTAGTGGACTTGAACCAGGTGCCTTTGACTACACAGCAGTGCTGAAAGCTGGCTCCTCAAATGTTACCTCCCAAATGACAGAGAAGACAACCAGCCAGTCAGTTGTGAAGTCAGCCTGACTCACAGAGATCCTGTTTGTGTCAGAGTTGTTGTTAAGTGCCATCGAGTCAAATACAACACGTAGGAACTCTATGAACAACAGATCCAAGCCCTGACCTGTCCTGTGCCACCCTCATCATTTCTGACATTCTCCAGGCCATTGCAGAAGTTACAGTGCCAATCCACCTCATGACGGTAAAGTGATTGTTTCCAAGTAGAATTATGTCCAAGTAGATAGGATTTTTCAATGGCTGGTTTTTTATGAGTAGATCACCAGGCCTTTTTTCCCCAGGTGGCTCTGAGAAGACTCAAACCTCCAAATTTTTGTTTAGCAACGAAGCACATTAATTGTTTGCACCACCTAAGGGGCCCACTTATTTATATTCTTTGAACAACTTCTGCAAATTCACAAAGTTATGAGATTTAAGACTAAAAAAGAAAACTATGTCTCTGCTATCAAGTTGATTCTAACTCATAGCTATTCTGTAGTAGACTGCTTTGTCGTTTTCTTTTTTTATTGGTTTGCTTACAAAGTTCATATACATTATGCTTCACACCATTCCTCATTCACATTGTGTTTCATACAATCATTCCTTTGCATTATGTTTTATAAAATCAGTCACCATTTTCAGAGGCACAGTAGCTGGTGGACTTGAACATCTGACCTTTCCTGAATAGCTGATTTTTTTAACCATTGTGCTACCAAGTGGTTTTTTAAAATAAGTCTCCTAAAAATTATTTCTACCCAGTTTATTCTGACTTATAGCTGAACATCCATTGAGCTTCTGAGGCCGTAAATCATAATGCCCACCTTTCTTCCCCAGAGCCAATGATTGATTCAAACCACCAGAAATGGGCAGCCGTTGAGTTAGCAACACAGCTGTCTATACTCTAAGGCCACCAGAGTTCAGGGGTTAAACATTATTGTTGTTATTATTGCATACCATTGGTTTGGAACTGACCCATCGTCGACTGTTTAGCAGATTTTCAGAGGCAGTAAATCCGTTGGGATGAGATTTCCCATCTTACTCCCTCAGCGCTGTGGATGGATTTGAACCTCATTTAGGGAGTTTCTGGTGTTCTAGTGGTAAGAAAATGCACTACAATCCCAAAGGCAGGAGTTAGACTGGACGACACACGACAGCAACCACTGTGTTGGCAGAGCAGTGTGTTAAATTGAACCCTTAAATCATCCAGATCAATATCCCCTGGCACATGATACTGCAGATGAGCAAACAGGACTCATCCTCTCGCTGACCCCAGGCGTGGAAGGGAGGAGGCCGCAGGGTGAGGAAGGCGCAGACGAGGCCTGAGAGGCAGGAAGGGTCTTGGAAGCAGCTCAGGTCCAACCACCCACCCCAGGCGCACTTGAATCTCCCTGCACAGAACAGATCCAAGCAAAACACACTCCTTTCAAAACATGGAGAAGCGTGGATCCAGAGTGCGTTTCATCAGCTCCAAAGCCAATTACAGTCCATCGAATCTAACCAAAGCTGGTTTCCTCGGGTGGCCCACGTAGAGGCCAAAGGGCCTTCCTGTGGTTCCCACTTAGCTCCATCAGAACACAAAGTTCCCGGGCGTCCCTAGGGCCAGCAGTTCAACTCCTGAAGAGTTAAGCTGCTGAATTTTTTCGTTTCCTCACCTCTCCTGATAATTATAAATGTGACACGCCAGTGAACTACAGCAAATGGGGAGAGTTCATCACTCATCCACAAAGAAAACAAAAAAGGAACACTCTGTATTTTACTTTCCCCTATGTGGATGACTTTCACTGGTGCCGCAAGAACAAAGGACTAGTATTGGGGAGGGGGGCGCGGATCTTCATGTTCACACTCCTTCGTTTATATAAATCCGGGTTTGCTCCATCTCTGCAAAACTGAGCTGCCAGGAGCTCTGTTCATGGAGAATCTGTGACTGCCCTCTGGAGGATTATTGCTGCTACTGCAGGTGAAACTGGCATTTAAAGCGGCATTTCAAGCAAACGTACGAAAATATCATGCATTATTAATAGGAGGGTAAATTTGCGAAAACACTTTAAATGTAGTTTGTCACAAACTGATAGAAGATTCTCTGAGTATTCTGTCTTAACTACTGTGTGGCCAAGAGCCATATTTGTTCAAAACAGCCTTGTTTGCAATCATCCCAAATTGGAAAAAAATGTGAATGTCCTCCAAGACTAAAGTAAAACAGATAGACAGATATAGATTAGATAATAGATGATAGCTAGATAATAGACAGCTAGATAATAGATAGATGATAGATAGATAGATGATATAGATAGATATGATAGATGATAGATAGATCGATAGATAGATATAGATGATAGATAGATATGATAGATAGATAATAGATAGATAGCTAGATGATAGAGTTAGATAGATGATAGATAGATAGATAGATAGATAGATAGATAGATAGATAGATAGATAGATATAGATGATAGATAATAGATAGATAGCTAGATGATAGATGATAGATAGATAGATAGATAGATAGATAGATAGATAGATACAGATGGATATTGTTGTTGAGTGCCCTCGAATCACAGGTGACTCATAGCGACCCCTATGAAGGAGAGTCCTCAATGCTTGGGTGTATTTCATCCTCTCTCCAGGTTCATAGGGGATAGATAGATAAATAGATAGATAGATAGATAGATAGATAGATAGATAGATAGATAGATAAAGAGGGATGGGAGAGAGAGATAAATTGCCATCAAATAGGAACTCAACTCATAGCAGACCCTTCAGTGGTCATTCCTTTCTCCATTGTCCCTCTTCTTCACCATATATGATATTTTTCTCCAGGAATGCCTGCCCCTCACCCGCCAACAGGCCCAGATTATGAGAGTTGAAGTCCTGGGAGCATTTCTTTCACGACAATTTGTTCATTTTCTGGCATCCCATGTGTTGTTGTTGTTAGGTGTCATCAAGTTGAATACAATTGGTAATAACTCTATAAACAACGGATCTGAATGCTGTCCTATCCTGGGCTGTTCTCACCATCTCTGATACAGTCGATCCTATTGTTGCAGTCACCATCTCAATCCATCTCATTGGAGGGGCCTTCCTCTGTTTTGCTGACCCTCTACCTTTCCAAGCATGATGTCCTCTCTAAGGAATAGTCTTTCCCAGAAACATGGCCAAAGCATGTAAGATAAAACATCACCATCCTTTCATCCAAGGAACACTCTGGCTGCATACTTTCCTTTCCTGTTTGTTCTTTAGGCAGTTTTTCATGAGATAGTGAGTTCTCTTCTCCAACACCACAACTCAAAGGCTTTAATTTTTCTTCTTTCATTCTTAGTCATTGTTTAACTTTCAGATGGATAGCAAGTGACTGAAAAGACCATGTCCTCAAATGAACACACCTTAGTCTTCAAACTGACACCATTGCTCTTCAGTATTTTGGAAAGGTCCCTCCAGCAGCCTTGCCCAAAGCATTATGTCTCCTTATCTTGTGACTGTTGGTATCAGAAATGTTGATTATGGATCCAAGTAAGATTAAATCACTAATAATTTCACTCTTTTCTCCATCTATCATGATGTTGCCTATTGATCCAGGGGTAAGGACTTTGTTTTGCTTGATTTTGAGATGCAATTAATTAATCTTTGGTTTTCTGTAGCAAGCACTTTAGGTCTTCCTCACTTTCAGCAGGCAAGGCTGTGTCATCTGAGTAATGCAGGTTGTTAATGAGTCTTCCCCTGATCTTGATGATACAACAGCCCATAGCATATTCAATATTTTTGCAAAACTCACAATTCAAAGGCACCAATTCTTCTTAAGTCTTCTTTATACATTGTCCAACTTCAACAGGCATAAAAGGCCATCAGAAATGCCACGGATTGGGTCAGCTATGCCTTAGGCCTCAAAGTTATATTTTCGCTCTTTTGAACTACGAAGAGGTCCTTTGTAGATTCTCCCAAAGAAATACATATATTGCTGACTTCCTGGCTGCTGTCTCCTTTGGTGCTGATTGTGGATCCAAGCTAAATGAAATCCTTGACAGCTTTGATAATTTCTCCATTTACCATAATGTTGCTTGCTCTTCAGGTTGTGAAGATTTTTGTGATTTTTGGTTGCGGTCTTTTGTCTACATCAGTAAATGCTTCAAATCTTCTTCATGTTCAGTAAGCAAAGTTGTATCATTTACATATCTCAAGAAATTGTCAGAAATTCAAGATGCATTTAAAAGAGAACATAGAACAAGAGGCATCATGACTGATGTCAGATGGATCTTGGCTGAAAAGAAAAAAATACCAGAAAGATATTTACCTGTGTTTTGTTGACCATGCAGAGGCATTCAGCTGTGCAGATTGTATCAAATCATAGATTTTGAGAATGAGAATTTCAGAACACCAAATTATATTCATGTGGAACCTGGACATGGACCTAGAAGCAATTGTTTGAACAGAACAAGGGAACAACTGCATGGTTTAGAATCTGGAAAAATTTGTGTCAGTGTTGTATGCTTTATCCATACTAATACAATCTGTATGCTGAGTCCATAATCCAAGGAGCCAGACTCTATAAAGAAAAATTTGACATCAAGCTTGGAAGAAGACTCATCAAACAAACCGGAATAGGCAGATGGCATAATTCTTTAAATAGAGAACCTCTTTTTGTGTAATACACTGAAAACATTTGAAGAGAAATATCATTACGCTGAATTTAAATGATATGGGGAAACGAACTTTGATTTAACTTGGTTTGGATTCTGTGGATGTTTTAAAAGAATACATTTAGATTCTTCAGAGATAGCAGCTGCTTTAAATAATGTAGAATCCTGGTTCTCACACAGTTTCCTCATGATGTAGGTAAATGAGAAATTTTTGGAGCTTTAGAAACCTTCATTCAATGATAGGTTCAGAGCACAATCCACAAACTCGGATGAATATGAAGTTTAACTTTTACAGTTTCTGTAATGAGCCCCCCGTTCCACAAGGGGGCAGAAACGTAATCTGAGTGGATGCATCCTTGTATCTCTTGTTGGCATTTAAAGAAGGAAGATTACTTAGGCAAGCTGCCACTTGATTTTAATCAGCCCCTCTGTCGTCTAGAGCATCTCTGGTGACACCTTCTGCAAGGCCTCCATTCGGGCCCTCAGCGCAATCGTCTAGTGTCACCGTGGACACATCGTCCTAGGGTCCCTACCCCAGGCGTCTTCCGGTCTGGGGCGCCCTCTGCTGGTGATGGGCTACTGATGCGCCTGCTTCTGAGGAATTGCATGAGACTATCCTAATCAGGCTAGTAGTCTTAGCTCCTTCAAAGCAAGAAGAGTGAGACTTCAGCTCATTTATTCTGGACACATAATCAGGAAAGACCAGTTTCTGGAAAAGGAAAGACCCTCAGTGAAATAAACTGACAAAACAATGAACTCAGTGCATTAGTGCATAACAGGGGTGGGGGGAAGAGATAGGGAGGAAAATGTGCAACAATGAATGACACACACACACACACACACACACACACACACCCAAAAAAAACAACAAACAAACAAAACACAACCTACCCTATAATGGACCCAACACTCTTGGTACCAACATCCAGGAAATTAAAAGACGAATTGCATTGGGAAAGTCGTTTGTCAGAGACCTCTCTGTACTGAAGTACTGAAGAGCAATGATGTCAGTCTGGAGACAAAGGTACACCTGATACAGGTCACGGTCTTTGCAATTACTTGCTATGCATCAGAAAGCTGGACAATGACGAAGGATGACAGAAGGAGAATTGATGCCTTTGAGCTGTACTGCTGGAGAAAGAGTATTGAATTGATATTGATTGCTAGAACAAACAAGTTAGTCCTGGAGAAGGTGAAGCCAGGCTGCTCCTTGGAGGTGAAGATTCTTCATCTAACATACTTCAGAAATGTTGAAAGGCGGGATAAAGCCTTGGAGAGGGACGTCATGATTGAGAGTGGAGGGACGGTGCAAGAAAGGAAGACCCTCTCATCGGTGGATTGATACAGTGACTGGGGTAATGGAGCTAGGAGTACCAGAAACAATAAGATTGGCACAGGATAGAGCAGGGTTTACGTTAGGGCTGCAACAACAACAATGGACTCAGACATCAAGAAGATAGTGCAGGTTTTATAACATTTCACTCAATAATATAGTGATAATTTTGTTGTTATATGCCATCAAGTCGATTATGACAGTGCCATCGAGTTGACTATGACTCATAATGACCCTTTGAACAATAGCTCTAAATCCTGCTCTATCCTGAGCCAGATATACTGTCTCTGACACACCTACTCAGCTATTGTGTAAGGCCATCTCATCAGGGACTTCCTCTCCCAGGCTGTCCTTCAACCTTCCAAACATCATATCCTTCTCCAAAATCCAGTCCCGTCTGACCACATGCCCATGTTAGACGGAGTCTCAAAATCCTGGGCTCCAAGGAACACCTTTGCTTTACCTTCGCTGGGACACACCTTTTCATTCTATATGGTATATTCAATACTCTTCTCCAGCACCGCAACTCAAAGGCATCAATTCTTCTTCTGTCATCCTTAGTAATTATCTAGCTCACTGATGCATTGCAAGTAATTGCAAACGCCATGACCTGGATCACACGCACCTTAGTCTCACTGTTGCTCTTCAGCACCCTGACAAGGTCCCTGACAGATGATTTCCCCTATACAATTCATCTTTTGATTTCTTGACTGTTGGTCAAGAATGTTGATTGTGGAACCAAGCAAGCTGAAATTGTTAACAATCTCAACCTCTACTCCATCTATTATGATTTCTGCCAGTGGGCCCAATGGTGAGAATTTTCATCTTCTTGATGTTGAGCTTCAATCCACATTGCAAAATTCAGTCCTTAACCCTCTGTAGCAAATGCTTCAGGTCCTCCACATTTTCAACAAGTAAGGTTGTTTGATCTGCATAACACAGGTTAATGAGTCTTCTTCCAATTCTGACCCAATGTGTATTAAGTCCAGCTCCTCACTTCTTCTCATAAAGCCCAGGCTCTCAAATGGCCTGTTCTGCATACATATTGAAAAGGTATGGAGACAGGACACATAGCTTGTTTAATTGCATTTTGATCTATTGTGCATTGCAGATGTTGTGGAGTTGTTTGGGTTTTGTTAGGGGTTTTTTGAGGGGGTTGTTTTTACAAATTGAAGGCATGTAGCAACAATTATGCATCAAGTAAGTAAAGGACATCATTTTCCCAACAACCTCTGCTCTCTTAGTGTTTTTATGTTACATTCTGGCAAAAGTTAATTTTTTTCCTTTTTAATTTATTGAGATTTTAATGAAAGATTGCAGAGATGTTAGCTTTCCATTAATTCAATATTGCACATTTTCCTTCCTGCGCATTTCTCCCGGCCAGTTCACTTTTCTCTTTGAAAAGAAAAAAATTCTTTCATTGTTATACAATCTCCACCACAGACCACTTTCTATTAAGCTCTTAGTCTGGACTCTTTTCATGCAAATAATACCTAATCATACTTGAAACGCTTGCTGCAGAGGGTCAAGGACTGCAGCCTTCACTGTGAATTGAGGCTCAATATCAAGAAGACAAAGATTCTCACCACTGGACCAATTGGTAGCATCAGGATGGATGGTGAAGAAATTGAGATTGTTGTTAACAACTCTAGTCTGCTTGGCTCCACAGTTAACACTCTTGGCACCAGTAGCTAGGAAATTAAAAGACATGTTGCGATGGGAAAGTCTGTTGTTAGGGACCTCTCCAAAACACCGAAGAGCAATGATGTCACTTTGGAGACTAAGGTGCATCTGATACAAGCTATGGTCTTTGCAATCACTTGTTATGCATCAGAGAGTTGGACAATGACTAGGGAGTATAGAAGGAGAATTGATGCCTTTGAGCTGTGTTGCTGGAGAAGAGTATTGAGGGTACCATGAACTGCTAGAAAAACAAACAGATTCGCCCTGGAGAGGGTTAAACTGGGCTGCTCCTTGGAGGCAAGGATTCTGGAGCTTTATCTGACATATTTTGGACATGTACTAAAGAGGGACAGGTCCTTGAAGAGGGACATCATGTTTGGGAGGGTGGAGGGACAGTGCAGGAGGAGAAGACCTTCTTTGAAGTGTATTGATTCAGTGACTGGGGTGATTGGGATGGGTGTGTCAGAGGCAATGCACTTGGCACAGGATAGAGCAGGGTTTAGGGCTGCTGTACATAGGGTTGCAATGAGTTGCAATCGAATAGATGGTAACAACAATAACAACAACATATCCCTTTTAGACAGTTCTCTCCCTCATTTGTTTCAATGCATGTACATTATTTATAGCTCTTTTCTTAGTTTTCCCCCAAACCCCAATGTCAGTCCCATTTTATAAAAGTGGCATTATACAGTATTTGTACTTTTGTGACTGAGATATTTCACTCAATATAATGTCCTCCAGGGTCACCCATTTTGTATAATATTTGATGAGTTCTTTGTTTTTCAATGCTGCATAGTATTCCATTGTGTAAATATACCGCAGCTTATCTATCCATATGTTTGTTGATGGGCACATGGCCATTTCCAACTCTTTGTTACTGTAAAAAAAAGCAACAAAAAATATAAGTGGTTCAAAATTGGGAAGGATGTACGCCAGGGATGTGTCCTATCTCCATACCTTTTCAACCTGTATGCAGAGCAGATTTTCTGAGAGGATGGGCTCTATGAGGAGAAGTGTGGTGTTAGCATTGGTGGAAGATCTATCAACAGTCTGCGTTATGCAGATGACACAATCCTGCTCGCTGAAACCGAGGAGGACCTCATGCACTTACTGCAGAGAATCAAGGACTGCAGCCTTCAATATGGACTGAGGCTCAATGTCA
>NW_006399972.1:1600744-1611074 GCF_000299155.1 Elephantulus edwardii
CGAAACTGTGAACATTTCTTCATGTGTTTTTTCACAATCTGAATGTCTTCTTTGATGAAGTGTCTGTTCACATCCTGTGCCCATTTTGCAACTGGGTTGTTTACTTTAATCTTGTTATGGCATTCGTGTATTCTATAAATTCTAGATATAAGTCTCTTACCAGATATGTCATTACCAAATATTTTTTTCTGAGTTTGTGGTTTTCCTTTTTACCCTGTTGGAGAAGTTTTTGAATGTGCGTAGGGATTTTGTTCTTAGAAGGTCCCATTCATTTATTTTATCCTTTCCTGGTTATAGGTTTCTCAGGATGCTTGGAAGACTTGTCATGTTGTGGATTAGGGGTTCTAGAATTCTTCCAAGCTTTTCTCTAATGAAGTTTATAGTCTTTGGTTTTAGTCCCAGATCCTTGATTCAATTTGAATTGGATTTTGTATATAGTGTGAGGGATGGATCTTGCTTGAGTTTTCTGCAGATAGTTTTCCAATTTTGCCAACACTATTTATTTAAAAGGCTATAATTTCCTCATCTCTTTTTCAAAAATTAGTTGACCATAGGTAGATGGGCTGATTTTGGGGTTCTCAATTCTATCCCAATGATCAATGTGTCTGTCATGGAAGTGTAATTGGATTTGAAATCAGGGAGTGAGATACCCCCCTACCTTGTTTCTCTTTTTAAGGAGTGCTTTGTTTATTCGGGGCCTCTTTCCATTCCAAATAAAATTGGAGATTGCCCTTTACATCTCATTGAAGAATGAAATTGGTATTTGTATGGGATTGCATTGAATGTGTAAATTGCCTTTGGTAGGATTGTCACTTTCATAATATTGAGCCTTCCTATCCATGAGCAAGGGATATCTTCCATTTCTCCAGGTCTCTTTTTGTTTCTTGTAGTAATGTTTTGTGATTTTTTTTTAATATATCCTTTGTGCTTCTGCTTAGATTTACTCCCAAGTATTTAATTTTGTGATTAGCTATTGTGAAGGGTATTGTTTTTCTTAGCTCCAGTTCTGTATTCTTTTTGTCACTGTAAAGAAATCCAATTGATTTTTGTATGTTGATCTTGTATCATGACGCTTTGCTGAATTGGTCAACTATGTCCAGTAGTTTTCTTGCTGAGTCTTTAGGGTTTTCTAAGTATACTCTCATCATCTGCAGATAAAGATAATTTTATGTCTCTTTGCCAGTTTGGATACCTCTTATCTCCTTCTCTTGTCTTATTGCTATTGCTAAGACTTCCAATACAGTGTTGAATAGGAGAGGTGATGGTGGGCATCCTTACCTATTTCCTGTTCTCATAGGGAATGTCTTTAATCTCTCTCCATTGAGAACAATTTTGGCTCTCTGGTCTGCATATGCACTTTTTACTATGTTAAGGCAATTTCCCTCTATTCATATTTTGTTCAGTGTTTTAATCTGAAGTGTGTGGATTTTATTAAAGGCCTTTTCTGCATCAATTGATAGGATCGTGTGGTTCTTGTTCTTTGCTTTGTTAATGTGATGAATGAAATTGATTTGTTTTTTTATGTTGAACCATCCCTTGCATACCTGTTATGATTCCCACTTGGTTATGTTGAGTTATTTTTTTGTTGTATTGTTGGATTCTATTGGCCAGGTTTTTGTTCAGAATTTTTGCATATATATTCATGAGAGAGATTGGCCTATACTTTTCTGTTTTGGTGGTATCTTTACATGGGTTTGGTATCAGGATATGTTTGCTTCCTAGAATGAATCTGGGAAAATTCCATCTTTTTCTGTTTTCTGAAATAGTTTATGGAGAATTGGTGGCAGTTCTTCTCTGAATGTTTGATAAAATTCACTTGTAAAACCATCTGGTCCAGGGCTTTTTTGTTTGGAAGTTGTTTTATTACCTTTTTAATTTTTCTTTTGTAGTGGGGGGTCTGTTCAGGTTTTCAATTTCAGTTTGTGTCAGATTAGTTAGGTTGTGAATTTCTAAATATATGTCCATTTCCTCTAGGTTTCATGTTAGTTTAATTTTTCATAATATTCCAATGTTAGCCTTTTTATTTTAGTTGGTTCCTTTGTGACATTGCACTTTTCATCTTTTATTCAGATTATTTGTGTCTTTGCCTTTGTTGGTTTTGCTAGTGGTCTTTCAATTTTATTGATCTTTTTGAAGAACCAACTCTTAGTTTTGTTAATGGTTTTAATTTTTCTTCTGTTTTCTATTTAATTTGTTTCTGCCAAGATTTTTATAATTTCAGTTTTTTTAGAGGGTGTCTGCTTTTCTTGCTGTTCTTTTTCAACATGTTGGAGATGTTGGGTTAGAGAGTCAATGGTCATTTTTTTCCCTGCCTTTTAATGTGTTTGCTTACTGATATAAATTGACCTCTGATTACTGCTTTGGCTGTTTCCCAGAGGTTTTGGTAAGTTGTGTTTTCATTGTCATTTATTTCAAGAAAGTTTTTAATTTCATTTTCTTATTTCTTCTATTACCCACCCTTCTTCAAGCAAGATGTTGTTCAAGTTTCAAATGTATGGGTTTTTTTCTCCTTTATCCTTTTGTTATTAAGTTCTACTTTTGTAGCATTGTGATCTGAAAAGATAACTTAGTATTATTTATATGGTTTTTTAAAATTTATTGATGCTATCCTTGTGACCTAAAATTTTATCTATTCTGGAGAATATTCCATGCACATTGGAGAAGATATATTGTGCCTTTTTTGGGTGCATTAGCCTTTAAATATATCTATGAGATCAAGTTGGTTCATTGTGTGGTTTAGTTCTTCAGCATCTTTGTTGAGTTTAAGGTAGTTCTATCTCTTCTTGAGAGTGGTGTATTAACGTCTCCAACTACTATAGCAGTGTTGTCTATTTCCTTTTTCAATTTCATTAATGTTTTATATATATTTAATATATGTTTTATATAATGTTTTTATATATTTTTCAGGTCTTTCATTTAGTGCATAGCTATTTATTATTGTTATGTGCTCTTGTTCTAGTGACACTTTAAGCATTATGTAGTGACCTTTTTTGTCCTTTATGATGGTTTTTGTAGTGAAATTTATTCTATTAGAAATTAATATCACCACTCCTGCTTTTATCTGGTTGCCATTTGCTTGGTATATTTTTTCTCCACCCTTTTACTTTTAGTCTTTCTTTATCTTCACGTTTCAGATGTGTCTCTTGGAGACAGAATATTGATGGATTTTGTGGTTTTATTATCCATCTGTTACTCTTTTTCTCTTCAGTGACACATTCAAACTATTCACATTTAGTGTGATTATTGAGAGGCAAGATTTTATTGCTATCATTTTGTTGAGTTCTTTTTGGTGTTGTTGCTAGTTACTTTGATCCATCCTGCTTTCTGTGGCACCTCTGTAAGAAGGACTTCTCTTAGTATTTCCTGCAACACTCATCTTGTTTTTACAATCTCCCTTACGTTCTGTTTCCCTGGGAATATCTTGGCCTCTCCTTCATATTTTATGGATAATTATGGGTAAAATATTCTTGGTTGACAGTTGTGTTCTCTGAGTGTTTGATATATGTCATTCCACTGTCTTCTGGCCCGCATGGTTTCTGCTGAGAAATTGGCACTTACTCTTATCTGTTCTGCTTTAGAAGTTACTCTTTTTTTTTCTCCCTCACTGCTTTCAGAATTTTCTCCTTATCTTTGGTTCTGGAAAATTTGACTATGATATGCCTTGGTGTTTTTCTTTTGGGATCTATTCTATATGGTGTTTGCTCAGCTTCTTGAATTCTCTTATTCTTCATTATGCCTGGGAAGTTTTTTTTGTTTTTTTCTAGTAATTCTTCCACATATTTTTTGGTGCCTTTACTTGTTTCTTACTGTTCTGGTATTTCAATGATGTGCATGTTATTTCTCTTGATGGTGTCCCACATTATTCTTAGGTTTTCTTTCCTTCCTTTTTGGTTCTGTTTTTTGCTCTAGCACATCAGTGGTGACAATTCTATCTTCTGTTTCACTGATTCTGTGTTCCATCTCTTCAGTTTTGTTCATGTGTCCTTTTGTCATGTTGACATCATCTGAAAATTGGACCTCATATTTTAGATTGTGGCTTCTTGTTTTTCCAGTGCCTCTACAGCCTCGTTTGTTTTATCTGCATTGTTTTGGATTGTTTTTTTAAGCTCCTCCTTGGTTTTGCTTGCAGTGTCCTGTAATTCTTCTATTTGTCTTTCACTCATTGAAAATATTCAGTCATTGTTCTTTTAAATTATGTTTAAGAAAGTTCCATCAGATTTTCTGGCTTCAGGAAATCCATTGATCCTGTGTTACTTTTGGGGAGTGATATCTTGCTTTGACTTTTTGTAGGGTATGAGGTAGCCTGCTTCTTACATGACATTGCTATGGCAGAGTTTTTCATTTCTGAGGTCAGAAGGTTCTTGATCTGAAGTCACTGCTCCAGAAAAGGGTGGGACAGATACCCTGCCTGTGTTTCTCTCTGCACTTCTGACCTAAGGGAAGATTTGTTTCAGCTCAGGGCCTGTGAAAGCAGCCTCTTATATCAGACAACTGCTGCAGCAAGGCCCATACAAGGCTCTTCAAACTAATGGCAGTTGACTGGACATGAGGAGATGCAAGGCAGAGTACGCAGACCCAAGCACAGGGTGGGTGCATGCATGGAACTGGCAGAAGTGCAGATGCTTGCTGTGTGGGCACATGTGCGAGGATCTCGCTCAGATCCTGGCTGTCTGACCCGCTCCTAGCAGCTCGCTCCTGGCAGCTCACTCTCGGCATTCTATCTTAAAATATTTTTAACTTTTTCACAATTCTCTTGCACATCTAGGGAGTTCTGGGAACCTTGTAGATAAGAAGTTGGGCTGCCAACTCAAAGGCAGGTGGTTCAAATTCTCCAGCTGTTCTTTATAAGAATGATGGGCAATTTCCTCACATCTAAAAAGTCTGCTAAAGAGTCAGCTTCAAGTAAGTGCAGACTCAATAGCAACAAATATAGTATAATGTTGCACACCTATTAGACTACACTATAATAGATGCATAATTTTTATATGTACTGGAACCGCAAAATCCCCATGATTCATTTTATTGCCATAAAATCTCTACTGCAGTTGTCTGAACTGAACCCACAGTATCTCTTAGATATACCTGTTCATAGATTTCTATTAATCATTACTGAACTGATGACAACAACAACATTTCCATTTTTCTAGTGTACACAATCAATGTCTATGGTAGCAGCAGTCAAGAAGTTCAAAGACATACTGTATGGGGAAAATCTGCCATCAAGGACCTCTCTAAAGTGCTAAAGAGCAAGGATGTCATTTTCAATACTATGTTGTGCCTGATCCAAGCAAGACATGTTCTTTTTATTTACTTTCTAGGTCTCTGAAAGTTAGACAATAAATAATGAAGAGCAAAGGATAATTTATGCCTTTGAATTATAATTTTGGTATTAGAGGATAGTATTGAATACCCCACAGACTGCCAAAAGAACAACGTTTTAGAAAAAGTGCAACCAGAAGTGCTCCTTAGAGGCAAAGACAGTGAAACTTCCACCCACATATTTTGGGCATGTTATCAGGCAGGGAAACATTAAGGGTCAGAAAAAACTACATCAGGCAAAAGATGGGTAATCTCTTCTCATACAATTTACAGCCTCAGAAACCCACTGGTGGGTTAACTGCAAGTCACTCAGGCTCAGATGATGGCAATGAATCGAGTTTCCATCTCTGTATTGTTTCCTTTAATCTGTTCTCAGATACATTTCTTATTATTGTTATATACCCTTGAGTCAGAATTGACCCATTGCTGACCCTCCCATGGATTTTCAGATGAAGTAAATCACACAGGAGATTCTTTCTTCCATCTTTCTCCCACAGCTGGTGTATTTGAACGACTTTCCTTTGGATTAGCAGCATTTCCCGCAGCATTTCCCATTAGCCAGTAACTTTTGAAAGTTAGTATATACTCATAGAAACTTGTCAATCCTTGTTCCACAATTTCTATTTTAACACTAATTTTGGGTTTAATCATGTTGAGACTCACCAATCATTTTCTACAGTTTCCTCCTCTTTAAAAAAAAAAAGTTACACTGTGTTTAGTCTGCATGAGCTTTTTAAAAAAAATTTTCATTTTTTACTAGACTTGAAACTCTGGAAGACCCTCACCCAGGTGTGTTGACACAGTAACTGCAGCAATGAGCTTGAATGTGTTAGAGATTATAAGTGTGACACAGGATTGGGCTGGCTTCAGATCTGTTGCTCAATGGCACTTAACAACTACACATTATGATTGGCTAATATGGGCTCTGGTAGTAAGTTCTGGTGACCTAGAGGTAAGAAGTTGTGCTACAATCCCAAAGGCACATGGTTTGAATCCACTAGCTGCTCAGGGAGAGAAGGAAGGGCAATCTCCTGCGCAATTACTGCTTCTGAAAACCCACTGGAGGGTCAGCTATGAATGAGTTTTAACTTTGAAGCAATCAACAGTGGAACAAAAATAGAGCATATGTTGGTGGTAGACACTCTTGAGTCATTTCAAGTAACAGCAACCCCATGTGACAAAATAGCTCTGCCCCAAATGTGTCCTAGACTTCAATCTTTATAGAATCAGCTCACTAGATCTTTCTCCTCTGCAGTTAGCTGGGTAGGTTTAAATATGCAACTTTTTGGTTAGCAGTCAAGCTGTTGTGGCATTTATGCTACTTAGAGTATGTTCACTCCCTTCTAAGGTGGTCTAGTCTGTAGGCAGTTGTGCCCCTAATCCAATGACTGTGCCCTTCTGGCAGTTCCAGTCCACCAAAAGGATGATAAATCTCCTCTCAAGAAATTTAGAGCATCAGAAACCCTCTCATGGGTCAGCTATGAGTTGGTTCCAACTGAACAACAATGAGTGATGGTATGAAGGAGGGAGCTGGTGAAGCAGTCAGTAGAAAGTTGCTCTGCCAGTCCAAAGGCCGCACCTCTGTGGCAATTTGAATCCATCAGCTGCTTTATCTGTGAAAGAATGATGGGCAATCTCATCCTTCATCCCATGATATTAACAGCCTTGGAAACACAATGGAGATTCATCTGCACACCATAGCAATGAGGTTTTTTATCTGTTGGCATTTAAGAAGAACCCTGGTATACAGTGTACAAGAAAGCACTTGGCTGCTTTGCAAAAAGTGAGCAGTTTGAATCCACCAGCCTCTCTGTAGGAGACAGATGTAGCAATTGTCTTCTGTAAAGAATATAATGTTGAAAACCCTATTGGGAGGCTCTATTTTGTCATATAGGCCCAGTGTGAATCTAAATGTCTAGAGAGCGACAGGTATTAGACATAAGGTGCCCTGTGGTGCAGTGTTTAAGCACTGGGAATGCTAATTTAAAAGGGCATCTGTCTTCTGTCACATGAGGTTGCTATGAGTGGTGAAAGACCTCTTGATGGCATTTAACAACAATAATAAGTAAAGTATATAGAATAACTGCTCTATTAAACCCTCTATACTTTCATTTCTTTGTGCTTTTAATCATTTTCAACACTAGTTGGGCTTTTGTTTCTCCCTGAAGACCCAGCCCACCTAGAGGATATGGTGTGCTATCTTGCCTTTCTCGGAGACTTAAAGAGACTAAAGTTTGCCCTAAGTCAGCAAACTTTCTGGTTCTCAGATGATCTTGAGTTTTGAAATCATGAATCGGCAAGATATTGGTGAATTCAAGTTCTGCTTGGATGGATGGACCAATGGTTAAAAGAAACAAGGAATAATGAAGAAGGAGATGTTCAAAACGGAGCATGACCTTTAGCAAGTTCCTTATTCTCTCAGTGCTCTAGTCTCTTCATCTATTAAAAGGGAAAATGATCTCTGCTATATATAGCTTTAAAGGTGCTCTTGTGGCCTCGTGGGCAAGAATTTCAACTTCATACCTTTGTGTTAGCAGTACAAGTCATTGCCATTAAGCCACCAGAGCTCTCGAGGTAGGCAGTTCAAATCCTCCAACTGCTCTGTAGACAAAAGAAGGGCAATCTCTTCTTGTGCAATATACAGGCTCTGAAAACTCACTGCATGGTCAATTATGAGTCAGTTATGACTTGACAGCACATAACAACATACAGGGTAACGGCAAAGATAAAGCATTCAACTCTTAGTTGAGAGCCTTATATGATAACACGTTGCCTCCTTTCATTCACCACTATCATTCTGTGAGTACTGCTGAACAAAGAATCTTGTTGCTAAATCCCAGATAACTCCAAACCCCAAACCAACTCACTGCCTTCAAGTTCGTTATGAATCACAGTCAACCATTTACAATGCTAGCAATCTTTACAAGAGGAGATTGTCTTTCTCTCTCAGAGCAGCTGGGACTGACCAATCACTACATACTACACACCAAGAACTCCTCAGATCACTGCAGCCACAGTGAAATTATGAATGATGGTCAGCAAAGAAAGTAGAATCCAGAGCAACTGCTCGTCAACAAAGAGAAAAGGCAAGAGGAGAATTGCCATGTTGTCAATAGGACTGACATAAGAAACTTGGGAAACAGAGCAGTAGCAGAAAGCCGATCCTAGCACATGACTGGGGAAAAGTTAACACACAGCCAGAAACAAAAGGATGATCCACCACATTCATCGCTCCAGATGCCCTTTGCAGGCTGCTATAGCAGTGGGGCAGAGGCAGCCTGGAAGCGTCCCGACCTCAGGAGCTCAGCATACCTGCACTCAAACTCTTATTTGGCCCCCTTCTGGCCAAAGTCTAAAATAGGCCACTTGAATGGTTTCTTCGGTTTGTTTTTTCGTTTGTTTTTTTAACTCTAATCCCATTGGGACAGTTCCTCTCATACATTTCACCATTTCCTTAGTCAAAAAGACTTCATTATAAAACTCCGCTTCCTTTCTTTCATACATCTTTAGCAACACTATCTCATCCAGCCAATTAGATGATAATTAAAGAATTTCCTAAAACTCTGGTTTCTTGATGTCAGAGCCATTTGCTTGTCTCTGATGCATCTATTAGTCCATTATTTCCATTTAGCACTTCGCTGGTGCAGACTCTCAAATTACTAGATTTTATGCTTCTTCCTTAGCATTTAATGCAGTTCATAAATTTTACTTTAAAAGTTTAGGCGTAAATCATGCTAAAAGCCCAAGTTGCAGAAGAAAACTAGCAGCAAATCAAGCTTGGCGTATCAAGCCACCAACATCAATTCAACATTCCTGCACTTCAAATTAAGGCGTGTTCTCCCCTGTTAATTCAAGGCAATTTAAACTTTTTAGCAACATGCTCTGATTTATTTATATCAAGCCCCAAACTTTAAAAAAATTTAAAAATATTCACCCTCATTTTTGTTGTCATTGTTATTGCTGTTTAATTCCCAAGTCATCTGATTTATATGTACAAGAATCATTTCTGTACAGAAAAAGAAAATGCTCCTGAGAAATCATTATTGACTCCAGGGCAAGGTGAAAGGTTATAAGTTCAAAGCACTTGGGGGAGGGGGTAATCCATATATACATCTCCGACGCCCTGTGTGTGATTTAGCTGCATGTCAGTAGCATTTTCAGTGACATTTTTCTGACAAGAAGCAAAGCTATGTTTTATCATCAGTGCCTCTGGGTAAGATGACAAATCTCTCGCTAAATTAAGACCTAGACATTGACCTTAACCCTGTTGCCCCAGTTATAATCTTTGGTTGATAATGTGCTCAAAAATAGATGAATGGGTTTCAAGGACCTATCCATTGTAGATATATTTATTTTTTTCTTCTTTGGTAAATAAATATTCCACCTGTGAGTTGTAGGAGCTTAAAATCAAACATCAGTGGCCATTGTATGGCTCCTTTTAAAAGGCAAAGGATTTCTCTCAGACAACTTAATAATAATAATAATGGGTACTTTTCATCCTCAAAGCCATTTTTGAACATTAACTAATCAATCTGTCCAGCAACAGTGTGAGGTGGATGCATGAGAACCATTATTTCCATCAGGGAGAGAGAACTGATGGGGAAAGTGTCGTGGCTGGAGTCCCACCAAGGGCAACAAAACCCTGGACTGGGAGCCAGACCACCTAACCCTTAAGACTTTTCTCACTTCGGAACCTCCAGCCAAAGGCAAGAACTACAGTGTCAGTGAGGAAGATACTACAATATTCTCAGTGAGATTTCTTTTACCCAGTTTAGGAAGCAATGGTAACAATTAGAAAGAGAAGCCAAAGTATTCAGAGGGATCATCAGTCCTTAACAGAAGGTAGTCATTTAATTTGGATTCATTTTTTTTCTATAATTATATTTTATTAATTTTCATAAACATTCACAGAGATTCTGGGCTTCCACCCATTCATTGTTGCACTATTCTCTCTACCCTCCTCCCAGTTTGTTCTTGTCCAAATGCCACAGTGCTTGTCAAAGCCAGTTCT
>NW_006399972.1:1613424-1614878 GCF_000299155.1 Elephantulus edwardii
TCCATTAAGAACAATGTTGGCTCTTGGGTTTTCATAGATACTTTTTACTATGTTGAAGAAATTCCCCTCTAATCCTATTTTGTTGAGTGCTTTAATCATGAAAGGGTGTTGGATTCATTTTTTAACTCCTTCACAGGTTCCTTGCTGAAGGTGTGTTGGCTGTCACAGCGGAATTTACTCATTCACCACGTGCTGGGGGTCTGCCAGGAACTGTGTTAAGTTGGGGAGATAATAAATGAAAAAGAAAAGCGCCTCTCTGAATTTTCTGAGTGATAACGCTGAGACCACTAAGTCGTCTCAGTTATACCCTCTCAGTCCTCCTTCTCCATTTCTCCACCTCTCCATGTCATCCACTCCTCTGTTATTATCTTGGCAATTTCCCTTGCTCAGATGCCTGTCATCTCTCAGCACATTTCACAGAACTACTGTAATAGCCTCCAAGAGTCTGCTCTCCTGTTCTAGGATCTTGTTTTTGCTTCCAGAACCTCATGTCTGACACGCTTACTCTTTGCTTAAAGGCACTTTAGGCTCCAGAACTTCCAGAATCATAGGCAAAAATGTTCTGACTGGTGCTCTTTATTCCAAAGGAAAACAGATTCCACCAACTCCTCTTTGGGAGAAAGACAATCTTCTGTTCTGTATCATTACACACAGCAAAAACCATAGGATCTCATTATTATTGTTGTTATGATGTACCAACGAGTATGAATTGGGTCATAGCTGATCTTTTTGGTAAGTTTTCAGAGGCTGGAAATCATATGGCAGATAGTCTATGTGATTCTCCCAAGGAGAAGCTGTAGGAATTGACCCATTTGCCTTTGGGTGGACAGCAAAACTCCTTACCACTAAGCCACAAGAGTTCACTTTGTTGTTGCTGTTGTTGTTAAGTGTTGTCAAATGGAGCTCATAGTAACCCGATGAACAACAAACATGAACTCTGTCCCATTCTGTGTCATCTTCATCATCTCTAACACACCTGAGTCCATTGCTGTGGCAATTGCTGTGTCTACACATCTCGTTGGGGGTCTTTTTCTCTTACACTGACCCTCCACTTTTCCAAACATGATGTTCCTTTCAAAGGAACAACCTCTCCTAGCAACATGCTCAAAGGGTCTTAGAGGAAATCAACTGGGATTTTAGATGTGATACCAATCCAAAATCTAACTGCCCTTAAAGTGATCTTAGCTCACAGCAGCCCTGTAGGACAAATTAAAACTGCCCAGATAATTTGGAAGGCTGTAATTTTTTTACAGACACAAATTATCACAGCTTTCTCCTATGACTTGGTGGGTGGGTTTGAATTTCTTTAAACATAGAACCACCAGAATACCTTAAGATGATAGGATAGAAATATGTTCTTATTTTTCCCTTTTAAAATAATAGAATATCAGTTCCCCCATGTGAAAATATTTATTTTTCTTTTGGATTTTCTTTTTTTAATTAAATTTTATTAG
>NW_006399972.1:1615723-1617896 GCF_000299155.1 Elephantulus edwardii
CGTACATTATTGAACTCTTTTGGATTTTCTGATGCCAGTTCTTCACACATTTTGTTATAAAACTGTATTTATAAGCTGTTCTTGAACATATTCTGTTCAACTCTCTTATTTTGACATTTCTTCCCTTTGTTTTGGCTTCTTGATGCTTTAGTGCAATTTTCAAAGTCTCTTCTGACATCTATTTTGGTCTTTTCTTCCTCCTCTGTCTTTGTAATGACCTTTTGTTTTCTTCATTGACAATATGCTTGATGTCATCTCGCAGTTCATCTGGTCATTAGTCTTGATCATTAGTGTTCAAAGCCTCAAACCTGTTCTTGAGATGGTTTTTAAATTCAGGTAGGATAGACTCAAGGTTGTATTTTGCTTCTTGTGGATTTGTTTTCATTTTCTTTAGCTTCAGTTTGAACTTATACATAAGTAGTAGATGGTCTGTTCCACAGTCAGTACCTGATCTGCTATTCACAGCTGATAATGAGCTTCTTCAATGGTTTGGGGTTTTTTTCCCCCACACAGATGTAATAAATCTGATTTCTGTATAGTCCTTGAGGTGAGATCCATGTGTACAGTCATTGTTTGTGCTTTTCTGTAAAAAGTATTTGCAATTAATAAATCATTTTATGGAATTCAATAATTCTATCTCCAGCTTCATTTCTATCTTGAGTGCTAAAGAGCAATGATATCAGTCTAAAGACTAAGATGTGCCTGATCACTGTTCGCTATGCATATTAAAGCTAGAGACAGTGGAGAAGAGTATTTATTATCCCATGGACTGCCAAGAGAACAACCAAGTTGGAGAAAGTAACACCAAGGTGCTCCTTAGTGGCAAGGATGGTGAAACTCTGTCTCACATACTTTGGGCATATGACTAGACTCAGGAGAAGCCAATGCTTCGAGAAGGACATCATGCGTGGAGAGGCAGAGGGTCAGTGTAAGACATGAAGACCCTTGACGAGATGGATTGACACAGTGACTGCAGTCAAGTGTGTCAGAAATAATGAGGTTGGCTCAGGAGAGGGCAAAGTTGAGAGTAATTTTTCATAAGGTCACTGTAAGTCATAAGTTAATTGATGACACACAACAACAACCACAACATCGTATCAAAATATGTAATCCATATTTTTTAAAGATCATGATTGGTGGAAATATCTGCATCAGCTTGCATGTTTATCTTCCCTTCATCCCTACAAGACTATGAGTACCTGGGTCAGACTCTTGAGGTTTGTTCATCTATGTATCTCCAAACAGAAACGCAATGCTTAACAATTTGTTGTTGTTGTTGAGTACCATAAAGTTGAGACTGATCTGTAACTGACCCCTCCCCCAGCATGTTTTCAGAAGGAATTAATCACACGGGAGGAGATTGCCCATCCTTCTCCAGCGGAACAAATAGTGGCCTCTAACTGCATGCCTTTGGGATTGCAGCACAGTTTATTGCTATAAATGAATAGTAAATGATTATTACAACTGAATTATTTCTAGGTATCCACTCCCTGGAATCCACCAATAGACTCTTGGCTTCTTTCTGTTCTCACACAGAGCTAAGATTATGACTTTTCTATCCATTTGTGGCATGACAAAGTCCCTGAACAGGTCAAAAAACATGTACTTGGCTACTAATCTAAAGGTTGGAGGTTTGAACCAGCAGCACTGCAAAAGTTGCAGTAACCTGCCTCTGCAAAGATTGAGTTGTTTTTTGTTGTCATTGGGTCAATTTTTCTATGGGACATTTTTGGTGACCTTTTTGAAGTAAATTCTCAGGGCTGTCTAAACCACCAACCTTTGTTAATGTTGATGTTGTTGTTGTTAGGTTTCATCAAGTTGAGTATGACTCATAGCAACCGTATGAACAACAGATCTGAACCCTGTCCTATCCTGTGCCATCTTCACACATCCTGATACACTAGAGCCCATTGCAACAGTCACTGTGTCAAGGGTCTTCCTCTTCTTTGCTGACCCTCCACCCTTCCATGCACCATTTCCCTTTCCAAATTATAGCCTCTTCTAGCAACGTATCCAAAGTATGTGAGGCAAAGTCTCATCCTTCTTGACTTTAAAGAGCAGTCCAGCTGTGCCCTCTCCAAGGCATATTTGTTCTTTTGGCCATCCATGAGATGTTCAGCACTCTTCTCCAACACCACAGCTCAAAGCATCAATTCTTCTGTCATCTTTATTC
>NW_006399972.1:1641838-1656870 GCF_000299155.1 Elephantulus edwardii
ACAAGATAAAGGTAAATAATCCAATAGAAAAATGGGCACAGGATATGAACAGGCCTTTTGTTTATAGAGACCATATGAGTCGTGCTCAACTTGATGACAATCAACAACAAGTAAACAATGCCCTCCAGCTAATCCAGTATTGCCCATTGTAATTTCTTTGTTTCTTTGTGTCTGATGCCTAAACTCTCTGTTTTGTGCTACTATTTGAATCTCTAGAGCCGTTTGGTTACCTATTCCATAGGTGGTTGTTGTTGTGTACCATCAAGTTGGAATCGACCTATAGCTGACCCCCTGGCAGATTTTCCAAGACAGTCAATTGCATGGGAGGAGATTTTTCATCTTTCCCCTATGGAGAAAGCTAGTGGATTCTAACTGTATGCCTTTGATATCTCAGTACAGTTCTTTTACCATGAGACCACCAGGTAGACCCTTAGGTAGTTCACTGTTAATCAATCAAAGATGGAGCCTCTGTTTTTCCAATATACAAACTGCTCCACAAGAGAAAGATGGGCAATCTCCTCTTGAGCAATCTACAACCTCAGAAACCCAGTAAAGAATCAGCTATGAGTTGATTCAAACTCAATGACAATGAGAGAGATTTCTAATCTGTTTTCCCAAGATGCTACCTGTGATGAAAATAATTATTTTTATATGACTTTTCAAGTTGTAGTTGTTGTTTTTGTGTAGAGTTGGGGTTGACCCATAACTGAACCCCAGTGGGTTTTCCATCACATGGGAGGAGATTGCAGCTTGGGGCCTTGAGAAGTGCTATGACCTTGTAATTCCCACCAACTGGACAGTATAGCAAGGGTTTGAAAAAATTACTAGGTGTGTGTTGTTGTTGCTTTTGTTGCTCTTAGGTACCTTTCACTCATAGGACCCTATAAACAACAGATCTGAACCTCATTCTACCTGGCATCCTCCTAACTAACTTTGAGATGGTCAAGCCCATTGTCACTGTTACAATTCCAATCCACATATGTAAAGACTTGAAAAGTCACTCAGCAGGACTGACTCTCACAGTCCTGCTAAGTAATCGTAAGTTTTGCTGTCTTGCTAAACAAAGCAGGGAGGAAGCTCACTATGACAGTGAATAGATTTCCACTCACAGTAACTATAGGACAGGGTAGAAGTACCCCTATAGAATTTTCAAGATTGGAAACCTTAACAAAAGCAAATTATCTCATCTTCCTCCCATGTAGTAACTAATGAGATTTCTGGCTTTTGATTACCAGCCAAATGCTTTTAACCACTGTCATCAGGGATCAACCTTCCTTACAAAATGCCAAAAAATGTGAGTTGAAGCTTCAGCATTTTTTCCTCTAAGGAACACCCTGGTCCCACTTTATCTAAGACGGAGTATTATTCAGTATTCTTCTCCAACATCACAGCTCCAAGCATCTATTGTTCTTCTGTCATTCTTATTTATTGTCCAGCTCTCTGATGCACAGTAAGACCATATTAAGATTGAAAAGAGCATGGCCTGTGTCAGGCACATCTTAGTCTTCAAATTGGCATCATTGCTCATTATTGCTTTGGAGAGGTCTTTGACAGCAGACTTTCTCAATGCAATGTTGTTGTTGTTGTTATGTGCCATCGAGTCACTTGCGACTCATAGCGACCCTATGTACAACAGCCCTTAACTGCTCTGTCCTGTGCCAATTGCACTGTCTCTTACACTCCCATCCCGATTATCCCAGTCACTGATTCAATCCACCTCATAGAGGGCCTTCCCCTCCTGTGCTGTCCCTCCACCCTCCCAAGCATGATGTCCTTCTCCAAGGACCGGTCTCTCCTCACATGTTCAAAGTATGTTAGACGGAGCCTCAGAATCCTTGCCTCCAAGGAGCCACCCAGTTTAACCCTTTCCAGGACGAATCTGTTTGTTTTCCTAGCAGTCCATGGTATTCTCAATGCTCTTCTCCAGCACTCAAAGGCATCAATTCTCCTTCTAGCCTCCTTGGTCGTTGTCTAACTCTCTGATGCATAACAAGTGATTGTGAAGACCATGGCCTGTATCAAATGCACCTTAGTCTCCAGAGAGACACCATTGCTCTTCAGTACTTTGGAGAGGTCCCTAACAGCAAACTTTCTCATGGCACTGTGCCTTTTAATTTCCTGGCTACTGGTGCCAAGATATATCTTTTCATTTCTTGAATGTGAGTGTCCAGGGTGTTGAGTTTTGATTAATGTAACATGACATCTCTGACAATTTAAATTTTTCTGCACCTATCATGATGCTGTCTATTGGCCCAGTGGTGAGGATTTTTGTCTTCTTGATGTTGAGATGCAATCCATATTGAAGGCTGGAGTCTCTGATCAAGCCGCCTCACATTCAGCAAGCAAAGTTGTGTTATCTAGATGCATTATGTAGATTAGTAATGAGACTTCCTCCAATCCTGATGTCACATTCTTCTTTATAGAGTCCAGTTTCCAAAATTATTTTCTCAGCACACAAAATGAATAGGTATGGAGAAAATAAATCAACCAGTGCTCCTCTTTTTTTCTTGGGCTAGGCATAGGTTTTATATACATATAATTGTGGGACTCCCATTATTTTCAATGTTTACCATAAATTGTTATTATTAGCACAGTCAAATGCCTTGCATAGTCAATAAAACACAAATAGACATTCTTCTGGTGTTCTTTACTTTAAGCCAAGATCTATCTGACATCAATGATGATATTCCTGTACTACTTCTAAATTCTACTTGAACATCTCTGCCACTGTTCTAGCCATTTTTGTATCATCTTCAACAATACTTAGCTTGCATATAATGTTAATGATATTATTCAATTATATCCGTATTCTGTTGGATCACCTTTCTTGGGATTGAGAACCCATATGGCTCTCTTCAAGTCAGTTGATTTCTACAAAGATCAGTCTCTTAGAGTGCTGGGAGGATCTCAGTGTCATCCTTTTACAAAACACAAATAACTTGAGAAGTTGGACTTTAGGAAGAAGACTGTGGCCTCAGGACTGGAGACTCCTCAATAATCTACATTATTCAGATAACATAACTTTGCTTGCAGAAAGTGAAGAATAGAAGAACTTACTGAAGAAGATCAGAGACGACAGCCTTCAGTATTGGTTACCCCTCAAGATCAAGAAACAAATATCCTGATCACTGGATTAATAGGCAACACGTCCCTTTGGAGAGGGACATGATGCTGGGTAGAGTAGAGGGACAGTGCAGGAGGGGAAGACCCTCTATGAGGTGGATTGATTCAGTGACTGGGGTAATCGGAATGGGTGTGTCAGAGGCAATGCGATTGGCACAGGATAGAGTAGGGTTTAGGGCTGTTGTACATAGGGACGCTATGAGTCGTAAACAACTCGATGGCACATAACAACAACAACAATGACAGGTGGGAAAAAATTGAAGTTGTCAATTGAAGTTGATTTAAATTTACTTGGATCCTCAATTAATGTCCATGGTGTTGTTGTTGCTATGTGCTGTCAAGTCAGCTGCAACTTATAGCGACCCTACGTAAAACAGCCCTAAATCCTACTTTATTCTGTGCCAATCTTATTGTCTCTGACACACCTACCCCCATTATCCAAGGACTGATCCCTCTTTACAACGCGTCCAAAGTATGTCAGAAGAAGCTTCAGAACCCTTGCCTCCAAGGAGCAGCCTGGTCTCACCCTCTCAAGGACTAACCTGTTTGTTCTCCCAGCAGTCCATGATATATTCAATACTCTTCTCCAGCACCACAGCTCAAAGGCATTCAATTCTCCTTCTGTCATCCCTAGTCATTGTCCAGCTTTCTGATGCATAGCAAGTAATTTCAAAGATCATGGCCTGTATCAGGTGCAACTTAGTCTCCAGACTGACATCTTCACTCTTCAGTACTTTGGATAGGTCTCTAACAGCAGACTTTCCCAATGCAATTCATCTTTTAATTTCCTGGCTACTGGTACCAAGTGTTGACTGTAGAGTCAAGCAAATGAAATCTGTTAACAATCTCAATCTCTTCACCATCCATCATGATGCTGGCCCATTGGTGAGAATCTTTGTTTTCTTCATGTTGAGCCTCAATCCATATTGAAAGCTGCAGTCCCTGACCTTCTACAGCAAGCACTTCAGATCCTCCTCAGTTTCAGCTAGCAGGGTTTTGTCATCTGCATAACACAGATTGTTGATGAGTCTTCTTTCAATCCTGATGCCCCATTCCCTGATACAAATACCTGGTATTTAGACTCCTAAATTCAAGAGATACTGGCCACAGCAGAATAAATTAACAGCAGCTGAGGCACCGAGAATCGCCGAAGCCCAGAAAGATTGAGATATAAGCCATCACATCAAGGCCTGGATAGGGGAAGTTAGTGTTGAATGGAGTACGTGAGAGTAGAAAGGAATGCTGGTGGAGCAGGGAAAGGGCTTGGTCAAGACCCACGTGTCAAGGGCGAGGACAGAGACAACACTGGATCTATTGGTTATTTCTAAAATTGGGGAAATATTTCTCATCTGATCTTTTCTGTAAAATGCTTGTCTGTCAAATAATGTACTAAATCTGAGCATTCAAATTAAGACAGAATAGGAAGATGGACTGGCTATCTACTTCTGAAATAGCAGGGCTTTGAAGTCCTATGTACTATGTACAATTGAGCACAATGTCCATGGTAGCAGTCAAAAAATCAAAAGATGTGTTTCATTAGGGAAATCTGCTGTCATAATCTCTCCAATGTTCTATACAGCAAGGATATTTGATAAAGACTAAGGGCTGTCTAGCCCAAACCTTGATATTTATCCATTGCTTTGTATACAAAGTTGAACAATGCAAAAGGAAGACAAAAGAAGAAATATTGTCTTTTCAATGTGGTGCAGGGAGAGAGTATTGAATACACCATGGCTTCCAAAAGAGCAAACAAATCTATCTTGGAAGATATACAACCTGAGGTATATTAGACACAAAGATAGTAAAACCATCTCACAAACATTGTGTCAGTTCTTACACAATGACAATCCTTTTAAAAAGACTTCATGATGGGAAAAGTAGGGGGTCAGTGAAAGAGAAGACCCTCAGTGAGAAATATTGTCACAGACACTGCATCTATGGGCTTGAGCATGGAAGACACTGTGATGATGGCACAGATTAGGGTGAGGTTTCAATTTGTTGTTCATAGGGTTCTATAAATTGTAGTTAACTCAATGGCAACTAACAACAATACAAATAATGATAACAGTACCATCAGGAGAGCCTGAAGCATATACTGCCCTTTGGACTTGGAATCCTGTGCTGAGAACCTCTTAGACACAGAAAACAACCGTAATATTAAAGGAAGAGAAATTGTGGGTGAGTTGACCCATAAAGGAAGAGATGGTCATAGTGGGCTTGCTTGTCAGTGGAAAGAGACATAGTCAGGAAGTACGCTTACTGCTGAAAAACTGTAATGCTTGCCTGTTCATGGCAGAGACCTGGATGTGCCTTAACAGCACACCTCCTTCCCTAGTCAAAAAGGCAGGAGCAATAAAGACAGGCACCATAGGACCAGTTAAAATAGCATTGTTGTTGTTGTTATGTGCCATAAAGTTGGCTATGACTCATAGTGACCCTATGAAAAATGTTTCTGAACCTTACCCTATCCTGAGCCAACCTCACTATCTCTGACACACCTTGAACCATTGTCACAGTCACTTTTTCAATTAATCTTAAGTCTTCCTCTCCTGTGCTGACCCTCTCTCTGCCTTTCCAAGCACGATGTCCTTCTCCAAGGATTGACCTGTCCTAGCAACAAGCTCAAAGTATGGCCTGTATAAGATGACAGGAGCTAGTGGCAAAAGCTTGGGAGTTCCTGTGAAATTTTGAGAAATCCTCAGGGTCTTCTTGTGAACAATGCAAGGTCCAGCAAGACACAACAATAGAGAAGCCACGAGAAGCAAACAGGTCTTGTAAGTAGCTTAGTGGTAGCCAGAGGCAGTGATGATGTTATCAAAGCATCTGACACAAACCACAACATGAATATAAGGATAAGCTCAACCCAAACTCACTGCCCTCAAGTTACATGTGTTAGCAGCCCAATGTATCATGTCCTACACCATTAGGAGAAGGAGGGGAATTTCCTCTTTGAAAATGTTATCATGTAAATGCAGTGTTCATTATTTAAAAGAAATATATGGTTAGGTATTATTTGCATGACTATAATCCAGAATAAGAGATGCAAGTGGACTGGGAGCGCCGAGGGGAGGGATGAAATTGTGCAACAGTGAATAACTGGAAATCCAAGATTTCTATAAATGTTCATTAAAATATCAATAAAAATAATAATTTTTAAAAAGAAAATATGTTATTACTGCTTATTGTTTGCTTTCTATGTCACTGCTTTTGTTATTAGGTACCACCAAGTCAACAACACCTTACAGCAATTCTACAGACAAGAGGTATTGTACATCCTGTCCAATTCTCATACTCTCTGTCATACCAAAGTCCATTGTGGTAGTCATTGTGCCAGTTCATCTCATTGAAGGTCTCCCTCTTTTTCACTCACCTTTTCCAGAATGCTCTCTACAGATAACACTATTTTTGGCTTTACTTTGCCAAGCTGTAAATGTTTTTTGTATTGAATTTTCTGAGAGATGAGTGCAGCTTTCATGAAAAGTCGATGCGAGTGAATGCAGCTTCTTCTTAGAGGTCTTCCAGCTGCCTGGAAGCTTGAGGCACAAACCGTCTTCATGAGCAGTGCAGATAGATAGTTGAGGTGTTGTTGGTTTTTTTTTCTTCCTCCCCCCCCATTCACATTGTATTTCATATGATCATTCCCAAACATTGGGAATGTGTCTTACAAAATAAATCACTGTTGGTCTGTTCTCACTATTGTCCTATATGTTCAGATTCCCACTGAATCTTTCTTAATTCCTTCACCCCCTCCCTGTGTTCAAAAAATTTCCACAACCCCGTGTTTGCCTTCCTTCCTCACTGTTAGTACCGTTGTACCCTCCCCTCTTTGAATATCCATATACATCTGACTATTATCCTTCTGTTTCTATTGAAGTTCTGACCAGCAGGCTAGTCTGAAGGTTATTTGCAAGTAGTATTTAATTTAATATATGTCAAAACTTTACCTGGTTTATTCTTCTGTCCTAATCTTTAAATTCTGTTTCTCTGTAAAAATCTATGGCTGCGTCCTCTGAGACTCTCACTGTTGATACAAGACGGCCGTAAACCTAAGAATCTATACTGTATGTTCAGCTCCACGAATGTTTATTGACTGCTTCACTACATCATACCAATATGAAGATAAGGTCACAAGAGTCAGGATATTTGTATAGACTATTTTTTGGCTTCTGATTTCTTAATTCCATGAATATCATAAACTTTTCACTTAATGTTGATAAGGCATCCTAAATTACTGTTAATTTTTCTTTTTTATGGATAATATTAATTTTATTAAATTATAATGAAAATTGATAGCCAAAGTATTTATTATTGATTCCTTAAATATACTGTCTTTTTTATGTTCTTCTTACTGTTGTTGTCACTAGGTGCCATTGAATCAAGTATAGCTTATAGTGACCCTATGAAAAACAAATTTGAATCCTGCCCTATCGTGTGACAACCTCATTATCTCTGACACACTCAAGCCCACTGTTATTATTATTTGTAAAATTATCTTGCTATCATTATTAGTAAAATACACCATGGGTGAGTCTGGGGGACATTATGCTGAGTGAAATAACTTGGTCACAAAAGGACAAATACTGCATAAAGCTATTACTGTAAAAATAAGAGGATGACTGGGAGGTGGAGAGAATCAGGTGAGCAAAGATAGAAAATACGGTAATTTAACAAGGTAAAGGACCAGGACAAGGGTGGGTCAACCTGGGAAGAACTGACAGAAGGACAATATGGCTATTGCAATTAGTAAATAGGAACACAGTGTGTATGACTGTTCAAAAGCAGAAGAGGAAAGGGAGTAATAGAACGGGGAGAAGGGAAATTCTAATAGAGCAGCAGAGATAAGTGAATAGATTGGGGAGTGGTGGTGAAGGAATAGGCAAGGTACAAAGTGATAAAAAAGCATGGATCAGTGCATCACCAGTAAATGAATGAAAACTCAACTTTTCTTTAAACTTTGTTTAAAATTACAATTGAAAGTATTTTTAAAGCTGTATATAAATATTATTATTTTGTTGTTTTTAGGTGCCATTGAGTTGTGTTAGACTAATAGTGACCCTATGAACAACCAACCTGAATCCTGCCTTATCCCATGCCATCCTCATCCTCTCTGACACATTAACGCCCATTGCTGAAGTTTTTGTGTCAATCTATCTCACTGGGGGAGGGGAGGTCTTCCTCGCTTTCCCTGGCTTACCATATTTCCAAGTATCCCTTTC
This sequence comes from Elephantulus edwardii, assembly GCF_000299155.1. Classification (NCBI taxonomy): domain Eukaryota; kingdom Metazoa; phylum Chordata; class Mammalia; order Macroscelidea; family Macroscelididae; genus Elephantulus; species Elephantulus edwardii. The sequence continues at coordinate 1,650,178 of NW_006399972.1, forward strand.
CACGAAACAGCCTCACCTAACTACCTGAACAAAGTATGAAGATGAAGCTTCACCATTTTTGCCTCCAAGGAGCACTCTGGCTATACTTTTTTTCCAAGACATATCTATTTGTTCTTTGAGCAACACATGGGATATTCAGTACTTTTCTCCAGCACCACTGTTCAAAGACATAAGTTCTTATTCTTTTCTTTATTCATTGTCCAGCTCTCAGATGCATAGCAAGTGACTGAAAAGATCATGGCGTACCTTAGTCTTCAAAGTGGCATCACTGCTCTTCAGTATTTTGGAGACATTCCTGACAACAGACTTTCCAAATGCAATACATCTCTTTATTTCCCGACTGCTGGTACCAAGGGTGTTGATTGTTGAACCAAGCAAGATGAAATAATTGACAGCTTCAATACTTTATGTATCACAAAGTTGACTGTTGATCCTGTGGTGAAGACATTTGTTTTCTTGATGTTGGCATTAATCAATAGTAATTACTTATATATAAAAAAACCCACAATGTATATAAATTATTATATGCAAGTAAATTAAAATATGATTCTTAAAGCATGTGTTCATGCCTGATAGTCAAATTTTCTTACTCATTGTGAAAAATTATTATGAATTAATGAAACCAATACTTATTTATGGCTTACGGGGTCAATTTTGTTGTTTTCAGTTGTTCGTCATATTTTGTAAAGATCTTCTTTTTAACTTTAAGTAATGACAGGAGGTTAGGATTCCATCAATTAGTGCAGAATATGATGATGAATTTAAGATCACTAGGGTCTGTAAATTAAGAAAGCTATGTGTCCGAGTAGTATCCTTTCTCCACACCTATTTAATCTACATGCTGAGTAAATTTGAGAAGTTAGACTCTGTGAAGAAGAATGTGGCATCAGGAATGGAGGCAGACTCATCAATAACTTTTGGTATGCAGTTGACAGAACCTTACTTGCTGAAAGTCAGGAGACTTGAAAGACTTGCTGCAGAACATCAAACACTGTAGCTTTCAATAGGGATTACATCACAACATAAAAAAAAAATCCTTACCACTGGACCAATAGGCAGCATCATGTTGGATGGAGAAATGATTGAGACTGTCAATGACTTTATCTTTCTCAGATCCACAATCAATACACTTGGTACCAGCAGTCAGGAGATCAGATGCATTGCACTGGGTAAGTCTGTGGTTAGTGACCTCTCCAAATTACTGAGGAGCAATGATGTCAGTTTGAGGCCTAAGGTGTACTTGATTCAGAGCATGGTCACTAGCTATCCATCTAAGAGCTGGACATTGAGTAAGGATGAGAAAAGAAAAATTAATGTCCATGAACTATGGTGTTGGAGGAGAGTAGTGAATATCCCATGGATTTCCAAAAGAACAAATATGTCTTGGAGATGGTGAAACCAAATAGCTTCTTGGGAGAAAGAATGGCAAAACTTCATCTTGCATACCTTGGGCATGTTTCTAGAAAGGGTATTCATTAGAGGAAAAACATCATACTTGAAAAAATGGAGGGACAGTGAAGGAGAGGAAGACATTCAAGGAGGTAGATTGACACAGTGACTGCAGAAATGGGCTTGAGTGTGTCATAGATTGTACAAATGGCACTCCAGGATAAGACAGTGTCCAGATCTGTTGTTTATAGGGTTGCTATGACTCAGACTTGACTTGACGGCATCTGGCAACAACTGGGGTCTAAAATAGTCCTGAAAGTTGATAAATTAATTCATTCAGCAGGCATATATTGTATTTTAATATGCATTATTGTTGTTGTTGTTAGGTGCCTTCAAATACAACTCATAGCGACCCTATGAGCAACAGAGCTCAACCCTGTCCTATCCCGTGCCATTCTCATAATCTCCAACATACTTAATCCCACTGCTGCTGTCACTCTGTTAATCCATCTCTGATGTCAATCCATCTCTTTGTGAGTCTCTCTTTCCTTCACTGACCCTCCATCTTAACCCAGCATGATGTTCCTTTCCAAAGAAAAGTCTTTTCTAGCAACATGCCCAAAGTATGTGAGTCAAAGCTTTGTCATACTTGCCTCCAAGACACACTCTGGCTTTCTCTTCTTTTGGCAATTCATGGGATATTCAGTACTCTTTTCCAACACCACAGCTCAAAAGTATCCAAAGAATTCATTGTCCAGCTTTCAGATGCATGACACGTGATTGAAAACGTCATCATCTGAGTCAGGTGTACCTTAGTCTTCAAACTGATACCATTGCTCTTTAGTAGTTTGGAGAAGACCTGGACAGCAGACATTCCCAGGGTAATATGTCTCCTGATCTCCTGACTGCTGGTACCAAGAGTGCCGATGGTGGATCCAGGTAAAATGAAATCATTGACAACTTCAATCTTTCCTCCACCTATCATAATGCTTCTTATTGGTCCAGAGGTGAGGATTTTTGTCTTCTTGATGTTGCAATACAATCCATATTGAAGGCTGTAGTGTTTTTTTATTTGTTTGTTTTCCCTTATGCACTTCCATTCCTGAGCTTCATCATGTGATTGGCATACCTCTTCCCTATCACTTTGTGCTTGTTTAATCTCTATTGCAAAACCCTATAAACAACCTATCTCAACTTTTCCCTAACCTGCACCATCCTTGCCATCTCTAATATGCTCAAATCCATTGTTAAAGTCAGTGTGCCACTCTGTCTTGTTGAGGGTCTTCTCCTTCTCTGACACTTCATCTCTCCCCACATGATATCTTTTTCAAATGACTGACCCGTCCTGACAACAATCCCAAAGTATGAAATACAAAGTTTCAAAATCCTCACCTCTACAGAGCACCATGCATGCACTTTTCCCACAACAGACTTGTTTGTTCTTTTTACAGTTTACGGGATTTTTGGTACTCTTCTCCAACATTATCACACAAAGGCATAGATTCCTTTTCTCTCATCCTTATTCATTGTCCAAACTTTGAGAAGCAACTGAAAAAAACATGTCTTGAATCAGGCAGACATTAGCCTTTAAACAATGACATGATTGCTCTGTTTTGCCCCCTTTTAAGATGTTTTTGTTTTGTTTTATATTGGTTTGCTTACAAAATTTGTATATATTATGTATCACAGTATTCTCCATTCACATTGCATTTCATATAATCATTCCCATGCATTGTTGTTGTTGTTAAATGCTGTCGAGTCGTAGGAGACTCATAGCAACTCTATGAACGTTCCTTGCTCTCCAAGTTCATAGGGTTTCCAGAAGCAAGCTATTTTGGAAGTGGACGCCACTCCTGCTTTCAAGCTTGTTTTAATCAGGGAGCTCCACCAAACACTGTCCACCATGGGTGACCAATATCGCATTTGGCACATCAGGGTCCCAGTGTCCAGCATCACAGCCACCACAAGTTACCTCTGTACAGCAAATCGACAGAGCAGTGATATACTACCTAGCTGGTGGACTATTAGTCAGAGATCCCCAGCATTAGGCTTACAAAATTAATCAACCATGGACCATGCCCATCATTACTGTGTCTTTTCAGATCCCTGCTGGATCCTTCCGATTTCTTTCATCCTCTTTCTTCACCTACCAAATTGCTCTTTAAAACTTTGGGGAGGCCCTTGAAAAAAATTTTTGCCAATGTAACACTTCTTTTGATTTCTTGACTGCTGTTACCTAGGTGTCGATTGTAGCTCCAAGTAAAATAAAATCCTTGACACCTTCAGTCTTCTCAATCTTGATTTTGCCTATTGAGCCAGTGGTGATAATTTTTGTTTTCTTAATGTTGAAAAGTAATCAATATTGAAGGCTGTAGTATTTTATCTTCTTCAGCAAGTGCTTCAAGTCTTCTTCAATTTCTACAAGCAAGGTTTTGTCATCTGCATAATAGAGGTTGTCTAGGAGTCCTCCTACAATCCTGATACAATATGCTTCATATAGCACAGCTTCTTGAATGATTTGCTCAGTATACATGTTGAATAGATATGAGAAAAGTATAAAACATTGGCCCACACTTTCCCTGATTTTAAACCATGCAGTGTTCCCTTGATATATGGGCAAGTGTTTCTTGGTCTAATATAGGTTTCACATGTGCAAAATTAAATTTATGTGGAATTTTCATTATTCTCAATGTTAGCAATAATTTGTGATCATTCACATAGTCAAATCTCTTTGCATAGTCAATAAAACACAAATAAATATCTCTGTAGTATTTTCTACTTTCCACCAAGATCCATTTGACTTCAGCAGTTATCCCTCCTTCCACACCTCTTCTGAATCCAGGTTGAATTTCTGGCTGATCCCCATCGACGTACCATCCCAGTCATTTGAAAAATAATCTTCAGCAAAATGTTTACTTCCATGTCATGTTTAACAATATTGTACAAAATTTTCCTCATTCTGTCGGGGCCCCTTTTTTTTGAGTGGAAATAAATATGGATCTTTCAGACATTTAACACTTACCCTTAGAGGCATCTAACAGTTTATTAACCGAAAAATAACCTTCAGCAAAATGTTTACTTCCATGTCATGTTTAACAATATTGTACAAAATTTTCCTCATTCAGTTGGGGCACCTTTTGTTTTTGAGTGGGAACAAATATGGATCTTTCAGACATTTAACACTTACCTTTAGAGGCATCTAACAGTTTATTAACCAAAGTTAGGGCACCTTTCTATTAGAATAAGTAGAAAGTCCAAGAATCCTCATAGTAGTCTCCTGAGAGTCTAAGTTGACTGTATTGTCCATACAAATATGTTAGGAAAAAACAAAATAAAGCACTTCATTGTCATGACATGTCAACAGACTCATAGTTGACCCTTAAGCAGATTTTTGGAAGCAATAAATAACAGAAGAGGAGATTATGCATCTTTTTTCTCTCAGAACTGCTACTGAATTCAAACAACCGAAGATGTGTCATCTTTGGGTTAGCAGTGAAACTCCTTATGGATTAATTAATATCTACTCAGTATGTATGGTGAACAGACCATTTGAGAAACTAGACTTTATGAAGAATGTGGCATCAGGATTGGAGGAAGATGCATCAACAGCCTTGTTTGCTGAAAGTGAGGGGGAATCAAAGTGTGTGCTGCAAAAGATCAATGACTATAGTCTTCAATATGGATTATATCTCAATACCAGCAAAACAAAAATCCTTAGCTCTAGGTCAACAGGCAACATCACGATAGATGAGAAAAAGATGGAACTTGTCTGTGACTGTCTTACTTGGATCCATTATCAACACCCAGATAACAGCAGACAAGAAATAAAAAAAAAAAAGAGAGATGAGTTGAATTGGGAAAATCTGTTGTTAGGGACCTCTAAAGAGTAATGATGTCCATTTGAAGACTAAGATGCATCTTAACCAAACCATAATCTTCTCAGTTGTTTGCTATATATCTGAAAGTTGGACAGTGACTAAGGATGACAGAATTAATGTGTTTGAGTTGTAGAAGGGTATTGAATAGCCCATAAACTGCCAAGAGAACAAGAAATTATGTCCTGGAGAAAGTGAAACTTGAAGGCAAGTTTGGTGAAATTCCACATCTTAAATTTTGGGTATATTATTAGGAGCGGCCAGGTTTGGAGAGGAACATTATGTTTGGAATGATGGACAATCAGTGTAACAGAGGAAAATCCTCAATGAGATGATGGACGTGTTAACTCTAACAATGGTGAGGATAGCACAGGAGAGGGCAACGTTCAGGGTCACTATTCAAAGGGATGCTATGATTTATAGCCAACTCAGCAGCATGTAACACAAGCAGTTAAAATACACAGTGTTTGCAGCAATGGACTTAAGCCTACCAGTGATTGTAAAGATGGAGAACTGAGAAACCTTTTGTTATTTTTTTTTCCTTTCTTTCTTGAGGTCTCTTTGAGTTAAACTCAACTACCAACATATAGGACTAGGATCAATTCTACTCTAGGATAACCTTTATACTCACTAATGACATCTTCAAAGACCCTATGTCCCACTATGGGACAGATGGTCTTTTTCACATTCATAGGAAAGGGTCTTGGAACTTGAACATATTTTTTGAAGGGTAGAGTTCAATCCCTAGCACCATGTAAGATGTTCTTCTACTACAGATGTAGCCAAACATTTTAAGTGATGCCTTAGATGGGTCTATAACCGAACCAACCAATATTAGGTAATCTTACCTTTAGAAAGGGATGGGAAACCCAGGGGTCCTCATAGCACTTTCCTTAAGGTTGAGTTGAATATATGGCTTAAAATTCACCTCAAAATCAAAATGCAACTACTAGGATTGTCCTAGTAAGTCTTCAGATCCGTATTCTTGGTCACTGTCAAACAATAATTTAAGTCTGAACGTGAGGCACTAACTCTAATCAATAAACAAAGCCATGAAGAGAGGTTGAAAATATCTACATCTCAAGAACCTGAAGTAAAAGATATGTGCAGCTGGCTTCAGAAAATAGAGCCTAAGTTCAAGTGGAGGTCTACACCCGCTGCAACTGAGTCAGTTCCGACCCATATGAGTTGAGTTTCTGAGGCTATAAATCTTTACTGGAGGACATGGGTCATCTTTTATCTGGAGTGACTGGTAGATTCAAACTGCTGACCTCTCAGTTAGAAAACTGATATGTTAAGTGATCTTTAGCAGTACAATAAGCAGTGAGTGAGCATCTTTTTTTTCTTTCTATAATTATATTTTATTAATTTTCATAAACATTTACAGAGATTTTGGGTTTCCATTCATTCATTGTTGCACTATTCTCTC
>NW_006399972.1:1658325-1660747 GCF_000299155.1 Elephantulus edwardii
CCAGGATACTGGGAAGACTGTTTATGTTGTGGATTAGGACTTCTAGTGTTGTTCCTAGCTTTTCTTTAATGAATTTTATAGTCCTTGGTTTTAGTCCTGTGAGTGAGCATCTTTGTGTGTGAATTCTTGTGGTTTATACATTTTAGTGTATATTGGATCACATCTCAAGACATCTGATGCATCTTGTTCCTGTGAAGTCTTTCAGTTCAGATGAAATGACAACAAAGCAGCTTGAAAAACAAATATTTCAATATCAAAAATCCTAAGTCACTGGATGTAATGTAAGAGTAATTTAATTACACAGTTGTGTAGCTCATAACAGTAGTTTAAAAATGCATGTATATTGCTCTTTTGTATGTATTAATTCCTGATTAATTTTTCTATTTTTCAGGCTATTGATTAAAGATGACAAAATAAAAGCAATTATTTGTTGTAATTGTTCTTTAAAATACTGTAATTTGTAGTGACTTCTACTCTCATTTTAAATGTGTATTCCCTGTTCTGACTAATTTTACACCCATGATTTTGTAGTCTCTTTTTAAAGGACAACAACACCAACTCATTGCCAACTTAAATCAGAACTCATTCATGTCTGCTCCTCCATTAAATTTCCTTGGCTATAAATTGCACTGAAGGACATGGCCCATTTCTCCTGTGGAACTGTTAGTGGATTCAAACCACCTGAGAAGTGTGACTTTTCGGTTCACAAGGCAGCTTCATGCTGACTATGCCACCAGAGCTTCCTCCCTTAAACAAGGCTTCCAAAATTGTATGAGTTTCAACTACTATAAAGCTAGAATATCCCTAATCAGAAAGCTGGGTTTGAGAATAAATAGAAAAGAAATCGCTAGGCATTTCTAAAGTTCCGAGAACTGAAAAGCAAATCTAAGCCTCAAGTTGCAATATGAGAGATACTATGGACAACATTTTGAATTATCAAGGGAGCATCAAAAGAAGATGGAGAGAACATGTTCTCATGTGGAACTTATACCTAGATCAAAAGGCTATTGTGAGAAAAGAACAAGGGAACACTGAATGATTCAAAATCAGGAGAAGTGTACATCAGTGCTGTATCCTTTCTCCATATCTATTCAATCTTCATGCTGAGCAAATAATTTGGAAATCTGGACTTTATGAAGAAGATGACAAGTCCATGGCCTAAATTAGGCACACCTTATTCTTCAAGTTAACATCACTGCTCCTCAATAATTTGGAGAGGTCTCCAACTGCAGACTTCCCCAGTGCAATATATCTCCTGACTGCTTTTACCAAAGATATTGATTATGAACCCAAGTAAGATGAAGTTGTTGACAGTTTCGACCATTTCTCCATCAATCATGATGTTGTCTATTGGTCCAGTGGTAAGAATTTCTGTTTTCTTGATGTTGGGATGCAATCCATATTAAAGGCTGTATTTCTTGATATTCTATAGTAAGTACATCAACTCTTTCTCACTTTCAGTAAGCAAGGCTGTATCATCTGCCTATTTATGAGTCCTCCTCCAATCCTGATGTCATATTCCTCTTCATATAGTCCAGATTCTCAAATACTTTGCTCAGCATACAGAATGAATAGGTATGGAGACAAGTTAAAACCATGATGCTGTCCTTTCTTAATTTTAAACCATAAAGTGTTCCCTTGCTCTAAGTATAGGTTCCACATGAGAACAATTAAATGTTCTGTGATTCCCATTCTTCTCAAAGTTAGCCATAATTTGTTGAGATACACACAGTAAAATTAATAAGAATGACACATACATTGAATAAGGATGACAAAAGAGTTGATGCCTTTGAACTGTGGTGTTGGAGAAGTGGCATAAATATCTTATAAACTGCCAAAAGAACAGGCAAATATGTCTTGGAGAAAGTGCAGCCAGAGTGTTCTTTGGAGGCAAGGAAGATAAAGCTTCATCTTACAATACTTCAGGCGTGTTGCTAGCAGACGCTATTCCTTGGAGAGAGACATCATGCTTGGGAAGGTGGTGGGTTGGTGAAAGACAGGAAGACCCTCAACCAAATGCATTAAGACAGTGACTGCAATCGGCACTGTTGTTGTTGCTATTGTTGTTGATTGCAGTTGAGTCGAGCATGACTCATAGCAACCCTATGAACAAAAGACCTGAAACCTTTCTATAATTATCATCATTTCTCAAAGTTCATAGTTTCCAGATGCATGTTATTTATGAAGTGAATGTCACTTCTGTTTCCAAAGCAATGGATTCTAGTATGTCAGAAATTACGAGGATGGCACAGGATAGGATAAGGTTCAGATCTATTGTTCACTGGGTTGTGATAGGCCATATTTAACTGACAGCACCTAACCACAATGTAAAGAAGAATGTAGCATCAGAATGGGAGGACGGCTCATCAACAACTGGTGCTATGCAAATGGAAAAAACTTGCTTTCTGAAAATGAGGAAGAG
>NW_006399972.1:1683469-1687751 GCF_000299155.1 Elephantulus edwardii
TGCAAGTTCAAGCTGAAGCTGAGGAAAATTAAACCAAATCCACAGGAGCCAAAATATGACTTTGATTTCAATATGACTTTGATAAAAATCAGTAAATAGATCATAAAAAAATCCACTGCCATTGAGTTGATTTCGATTCAAAGAAACTCTGCATTGGGTTTCCAAGGCTGTAAATCTTTGTGGGAAGAAACCACCCATCTTTCTCCCATCCAGCGGCTGATGGATTCCAAACACTGACCTTTCAGTTACCAACCCAAATGGAACACATTAATCCACTAAAACTCAAGATTCATTACTGACAAGTTGATTCTGTCTCATGGCATTTCTCCATTGGATTTATGTGGCTTTAAATTTTAGCAGAAGGAAATAGCCCGTATTTATCCCTCAGAGCTCATGGTAGATTGAAACCACCAAAGTCATGCAAGCTGTGCTATGGAGCATGCTCTGGACTATGCCGTGAGAGACTCTCAGACATACATTAAGATGAATGTTGTGCCTGAGATGTGACATAGCTGGGGCTGCTGTCAACTTTTGCCCATCTCTCTTCTTGCCTGCCTTCCTAGTGCTTTCCCTGGCCAGCCCAGTCGACCTGTCACAGACTGATGTAGAAAAGGCTGAGAGTGAAAAGCACACAGACTCCTGACAGGAGTGAGTCAACCACGATGTTCAGCTCCATCCATCGAGGAGATGTACCCCAGAGATGTGTCTAGGTGGGTGCAGGGAAAGGCAAAAATTTGTCTGTAATAAACACATAAAGCTAGATGAAGGGAATGCAATATGGGAAGAACGGATCATCAAACAATAGGTGTATTATAATTGATGTTATGGGGGGTGGAGATAGTGCTTCTGAATAATTGAGAAGTACAATAAGTTTTATAAACTTGAACTCAAATCACAAAAACAACCAAAAAATTTTCAAGCTACATTTAAACAAAGGAAGGGGGAAATGACTTGATAAATGAGACCAAATGAAATAGTATGCAGTCAACAATAGGTTCCTTCAAGAACAAGTTCTAGAAAAATTTGTTTGCTCCTACTTCTACTCAGCAAGCAAACACTCATGTAATAACTTATGATAAAGATCTAAATTTTTAAAATTTTCACAGTCACAAAGTCTTGGTGACATCCTGGGAGTCTGGCAGTTGGACACATCATAAGCTACCACAAGAGAAATAGTAAGAATGAAAGAAATAACATAACCTAGAAATTACGCTAAACCTTCTTCAAATCATCCTATTCAGGATATTTTAACAATTTTTATATTATTTCTTCCAAATGAATTAAGCTTGCAATTCATACTTTACAAGATAGGGTAATTCAATTCCCATTCCTTTACCGGTCTCATTTAATCCACAATTCAATAAATACGTAACATCATTAGCAATTTTCTTTCAAAATTCTTTTATTTTTAGAAGCAGATCATTCACATTTTCCTCTTCCTCTTCAGTTCTCATTAAAATTCAAAGATTAACATGGCAAAATAGTCTGCCTCTCCATTTTGGAGAAAGTGTCATGGAAAATTGCAATAGCATTGTTGTGATTTAGGGTCTTTGGAAAATGTCTTGACAATGAAACTTTTCAACTGATAAAAACTAAGCCTGCGATGGTTGAAACATTATTAGTATTCTTTGGGGAACAGACATCTGTATCTGAAATCTTACATTTGAATAGGACCAAATTTGTCTTTGATAAAATCACACAATTATTTCAACGTCTTTGCTCATATTATAGAAATGTAACATATTTTGAATAATTTTACAATAACAACTTCCACATCAGCTGAAGAAATCTGATGAATTATTAATACAACTGTTGCTAACGTGTACCGTGCAACTGATCCCTACCAAGATTCTGGTGTTGACTTTATTGAAAAGAATCTCAAAGCTGGTGTTAGAAATATCAGATAGCACACTGACAAGCTAATCAAGTCGACTAAGGCTGGGACTGGAGAAAAGATGGTCATTTAATGAACCACATTTGTCGCCTTCCAGATGCCACTGACCTCAAGAACCATCATCACACTACTTTCAGCATTTTCATTAAAGTATTATTAATTCTTTGTACAACATAACATAGTCAAAACATGCAATGGACAGCCAAGAGAACAGACAGGTCTGCCTTGAAAAGGTTGAAACCAAGTTTCTCCTCGGAGGTAAGGATTTTGAAGTTCCACCTCACATCCTTTGGGCATATGGGCAAGCGGGATCAGTCTGTGGAGAAGGACATCATGCTTGGAGAGTTGGAGGAGAAGAAGAGCTGAGATGAGATGAATTGACACAGTAACTGGGGTAAATGGATAGGTGTGTCAGAGTCAGTGAGCCTGGCTCAGGATAGGGTAGAGTTCAGAGCTATTGTGCATAGGTTTGCTATGAGTCACAGGTGACTCGATGGTACATAACAACAATATAGCATAGTTAGGGCAATATATTTTATATTTCACTGGACAACATAGTAGATGAAAGCACTGATTTTGGAGTGAAATTTCTGGGGTTTAAATCTCAGCTCAAACACTCCGTGGAAAGAGAATAGTGATTAAGTTACTTAAGTCTGTTCTGTGCCTCAGTTTCCTCATCCACAAAATAAGGACGATAAATAGTACTTTCTTGAAGGTTTTTATAGGATTCTTTATTTAAATGTATGCCTGTGTAGTATGCAGATTTGAAAGCAGGAGTGGCATCCACTTTCTATATAGCATGCCTCCAGAAACTATGAAAGTTAATAAATGTTGATAGTTGTGGACGGGCTTCAGGCCTTTTTTTCATAGGGTCTTTATGAGTCGTGCCCAAATCGAGCGCAATCAACAACAACAACAACAACAGTATGCAGAACAACGTCTGAACCTAACAACTCAACCCAAATCATTGCTGCTGAGTCAGAACCAATCCATAGCTGACTCTCAAATGGGTTTTTGAGGCTGTAAATTGCATGGGAGGAGACTGTCCGCCTTTCTCCCCAGGAGCTGCTGGTGGATTGAAATTGCAACACAAACGTGATCTTTGTGTAAGCAACACTGGTCACTGGGGATGAGGCCAGCAGAGCTCCCTACCACCTCAAAGTCACCTTTTAAGTATCTGTTAAGTCCAGTTGGGACTGGGGATCTCTGGTGGCGTTAGGTATAAGAATTTACCAACCCAAATGCATACAGTTTGAATCCACCAGTTTCTCTGTGGGAGAAATATGAGGAATTGCCTGCTGTGTTTTTACTGGCTCTGAAAACCTACTGGACGGTTACTTCTGAGTGCCCTCTGACTCAACTGTTCATCACAACACTTGTGACCAGACAAATGTGATTCATGACCCCAAATTAGTTTGCTAGTTTTGTTACAACACAAATTCCAACAATTCAATATGTAATAGCCCCAAGATACTCACTTGCTGCTATACATGCCCTGGAAAATCCCCTCTGCTTAAGTGTGGGTAGTAACAGTCAGTAGCTGGATTAAAAGCGGGCAGTTACAATCCAATAGCCAGTTTGCAAGAGAACGTTGACATAGTCTGCTTCTGTTAAAAGTCACAGCCTCAGAAAGCCTATGCTGTTATTAGATGATGTGAAGTCTACTACCACTAATAGTGACCCTATGAACAATGGATCTGAGCCCTATCTTGCCATTCTCATCTCTGCCACAATTAAGCATATTGTTACAGTCTGCATCAATTAAACTTGTTGAAGATCTTCCCTTCCTTAGCCAACTCTTGACTTTCCAAAAGCAAGATGTCCTTTCCCAAAGATTGGCATCTCCTAACAGCATGTCCAGGGTATGTGAGATGAAGTTTGACCATCTTTCCCTCTGAAGAGCACTGTAGATGCAACCTCTCCAAGACATTCTTGTTTGTTCTCTTGGTGGTCCATGGCATATTTCATACTCTTCTACAGCACCACAACCCAAAAGCATCAATTCTTCTTATGTTACTATTAATCACTATCCAACTCTCAGATATACATAGCAAGTAATTGAAAGGACTATGGCTTGAATCAGGCATACCTCAGTTTTTAAATACCATTGCTCTTTAGCACTTTGGAGAGGTCCCTGACTGCAAACCTGCTCAAAGCAACACATCTTTTTAAAATTTTTATTAATGTTTTTGTTATTCGCATACATTATGTTTCATGCATGTACATTATGTTTTATACAATCTTTCACTTACATTGTATTTTGTTCATGTGTATTGAGATATTTTTCCTCCTTATTGAGATAGTTAACAGTTTTAGTTTACTTGGCTCCACAGTCAACACTCTTGGTACCAGCAGCCAGGAAATCAAGAGACGAATTGCATTGGGAAA
>NW_006399972.1:1688076-1697874 GCF_000299155.1 Elephantulus edwardii
GGCTCAGGAGAGGAAGATCCTTGATGAGATGGATTAATTCTGTGATTCCTGTGGTGGGAATGAGTATGTCGGAAACGGCAAGGTTGGCACAGTATAGAGCGGCATTTAGGGCTCTTGTACATAGGGTCGCTGCGAGTCCCAAGTGACTCGACTGCACATAACAACACCAACAATCATTTTACTAATAACTACATTGCTGAAAGCAAGTAATCCAGCTACTTCGTGCTTCGTGCCTAAATATCCTAATTTAAATGGCCACTTCCTGATTTACCCATCTCTATCAACCCAGCACTCTGAGGAAACAATCATATATCTTTTGCTGTAGAATCCTCTGTTCAATTTGGAAACTTTGAGCATCTGCATCCACAAGCAAAGTCCAGTCCAGAGCAAGCCATCAGGTTGCAGCAATCAAGCTGAGCTCGCAGCACGGGTCTTCTCTTCATCTGCTTGGGTTCTGATCAACATGTTCCCCAGCCACCTGTGGCTAGGCTCAGATGGACATCAGCTGCCAACTCAGAAGTCCACACTGCTCTGTGTGTTCCAGACTTGTTTGTCCCCTCACTCAGCTTTCACCTCTACATGGGGCCAAGTCAATAGACCAGTGGTCCTCATGACTCCCTGCTCCTCAAGCCAACAACCCTTTTTTGCTCATGAACACCTCATGAACAGTGCTGAAGGAACACATCCAAGCTCAGCCTGCCCCGTTACTGTTATATTCCTCCAACTCCCACTCCAGTGCAGCCAGGTGATTGCTATGAGTGAACATGCTTGCCCGCTCCTGTCAACTTCAAATCCCGGAAGCTGGCTCTGATGGGCACTAACTTAATACGGCCTCAAAAGACAAACAGCTTGTTCCAGTTTTGATAAGACAGTCTCTTCTTTGTTTTCTATTTTTCTTTCTCTTTCCTTACTTGGCTTTCTTTCTTTTTTTTTTATTCTTAATGTAGATTCTTTATTGATTCCACCAAAGTAATAGTTGTTGTTGTTGTAAACTGTAGAGTTGGAACCGACCCATAGCTGATCCTCTGGCAGGTTTTCAGAGGCAGTTAATTGCATGGGAGGAGATTGTCCGTTCTTCTCCCGTGGAAGAGCTGGTGGATTTGAACTGTGTGCCTTTGGGTTTGCAGGGTAGCTTCTTGCCACTATAGTAGATAATAATAAATGGTACAAATATTTACACTCAGTAAAAACATAAGAGCATACAGAGGCATTTTCTTTCTAAAAGACATAAGTTCAAGAGGTATCAAAAACTAGGAGACAAACATTGCTTGTTACAGGACACTTTACAATACTGAATTGTGCAGTTTGGTTTTGTCCTCACATCTTTTGCTTTCCTGACCACTGATACCAAGGTTGTTGATTGTGGGTCACTGACATTTCTGTCTTTTCTCAGTCTATCATGCCTAATGGCCCAGAAACCCAAAGGGTAGTTCTAATCTGTCCCACAAGTTTGTTATGCAGTAGACTCAACTGGATAGCAGTGGCATTTTTAATTTTGAGTGTTGTTTGAACTGTGAATAATAAAGGATTTCACTTCTGTGATTGTTGTCATCTCATATAGCAAAAGTGAAAACTAATTAAAAACCTGAGATGTGAATACAACTTTCAATACTTACTATATTTTACTTACGGTAAAAAAAAACACCTATAGTCTTCAGTATCAATTCTCATTAAACATATACAAACTTGAAACCTTTACAACTGATTAAATATATAGCATCATGATAAATGTAAAAGCTATTGAAGCTGTTAAGGATTCGTTTTTCTTAGATCAATAACCAACTCCAAGCTGTCCTAGTAGTAGGAAGTTGCACTACAGTCCTAAAGGCACAAACTTCAAATCTACCAGTTGCTCAATGGAAGAAGGATGGACAGCAATCTTCTCCCATGATATTTACTGCCTCAAAAAAACCACTAGCAGGTTAACTATGTGTTGGTTCTGCCTGGATGACACGCTACAAGAACAACAATGGAAGCAGTAGCCAAAAACAAAAACAATGCATTACATTGGACAAATATGTTGTAAATGAGTTTTTTTAAACTTTAAAAAGCAAAGAAGTTACTTGGAGCACTAAGGAGCACTTGACCCAAGGCATACTTGGTATTTTCAACCATTTCATATGACAGTGAAAAAGGACTATTATAGAACTGAAATATTTTCATTGTGATTTTGGAAAAGAATATTGAATATACAATGGAATATGTTGAATAAACAAGTCTGTCTTGAAGAAATACAATCAGGATGCTCCTGAGAAGTGTCTTCTCCAAGGGAAGGTGAAAAGACAATCTCTATTGTTGAGGACATATCATCAAGAAAGCCTTCAAACAAATGGATAGAGAAGCTGTGGTATGTTCACACATTGGATTACTATGCTGCATTGAAAAACAAGGAACTCATGAAATATTATAAAAAATGGGTGACCCTGGAGGACATTATGCTAAGTGAAATATCTCAGTCACAAAAGGACACATACTGCATAATGCCACTGTTATAAAACAGAACTGACATTGGGTTTGGGGGAGAAACTAAGAAAAGAGGAGATAAATAATGTACACTGCATTGAAACAGATAAGGGAGGAAACTGGTTTAAAGGGATATATGATTAGGTATTATCTGCATAACAAGAGTCCAGAATAAGAGCTGGATAGCAAAGTGGTCTGGGGGAGAAAGGAATGTCTAATGATGAAAGAATTTTTTTCCTTTCAAAAAGAATAGTTAACTGGGGGGAGGGGTGGATATGGATGAAAATGTGCAACAATGAATTAATGGAAATGAAAAGTTAATATAATATTAAATCACATATTTATCATATCTATACTTTAAAAAGAAAGCCTAATCCCTGGAGAAGAACATTATATTTTTAGTAAAGTACTTTCAAGTATTTAAAGACATTTTTCTACTTAAATGTATATGCTATCTGGTGGCTTAGTGGCAAGAAGCTGCACTGCAGTCCTGAAGGCACTCAGTTCAAGGCCACCAGCTGCTCTGCAGGAGAAAGATGGTCAGTCTCCTTCCGTATGATTGGCTGCCTCAAAAGCCCACTGGAGGTTTGGTTCTGACTCTGTGGTTCACAATAACAACAACTGCAACATCTCAATATTTATCATTAATAAAAAGTATTTCCATATCATACACATAAAAAGATAAACTCTCAATGAGATGGACACAGTGGCTACAACTATGAGTTCAAACATGATAATGCTTATGAGGGTGATGTGATGCAGGACCGGCCAACATTTCATTTTACTGTATATTATATTGATAAGTATCAGAGTTAAATCAACAGCTTCTAACAACAACAAATGTCAAGACTAAAAAACTTTTTCAAATATAAATAAGGTCTCTAATCCGATAACTTTAAGTTAACCGAAGGAAAATCATCCTTGGTAGGCCTTATCTGATTTGATGAACCCTTAAAAAGTGGCTAAGACTCTCCCTGTGGTCGATGCACTTTACTGCTGTTGTTGAAGCAGTAAGTCGCCATGCATAACCCATGAACTGACAAAAGTACAAACAGATATGTCCTGCAGAAGGTGCAGCCAGAATGTTCTTTGGAGCCAAAGATGGCAAAGCTTTGTCTCACATCCTTAGGACATGTTGCTAGAAAGGCTATCCTTTGAAGGATGTCATGCTTGGTGGGAGATGGTGAAGGAGAAGAAGACCCTCCACCAGGTGGATAGACACAGTGACTGCTGCAGTGGACGCCAGTGTGTCAGACATTGTGAAACTAGCACAGGATAGGACAGGATTCAGATCTGTTGTTCATAGGATTGCTATGAATCATACTCGATGACACCTAGCAACAACAACACAAAGGAAAACAAACAATTTTCCCAATAAGCACATGAGCTTGAAAAAGAACCTCAAGCCTCAAATAAGCTAACAAATCTGACCAAACACATTGGTTGTATACTTGTAAGACTCTAAACAGAGGATCTAGCTAATCTGACTCCTCCTCCACCGAATTTGTAATATAATATAGACACATTTCTATTGGAAGGACCTTGGTCAAGAGGGTATTGCTTGGACTACTCTTACAGTCATTGTGTCCACCCACGCCATTGAGGTTCTCCCTTCCTTTCACTGACCCTCCAACTTGACCAGCATGATGTCTTTTTTCAAGGACTGGTCCTTCTTAATAACATGCCAAAAATATGTGAGAGGGAGTTCCAAAATCCTTGTCTCTAAGGGGTACCCTGGTTTGCACTGGTCTCCAAGATATTTGTTTATTTTAGCAGTCCATGAGATATTAAGCCTCTTCTCCAACATCACAATTCAAAGACATTGCTTATTCTACTGTCATCTTTATTCATTGTCGGTAACTACGACTTCTTTCTGTAAGCAACACTTATTTCACTGATTTTAATGCAAGAAGTTACACGTCAATTGTGGTATTTTCTTAAGGAGATACATTTATTTGAAAAACCTCATGGAAAAGAACTTTTCTTTCCTAGCCTTTAAATGAATTTAAAAACTAACCAGAATTTTCTTATTAAGCCATTCTTAACTTCAAACAACTTTAAAATAAATACAAAATAGCTATGCTTGATGATATAAAAAATTGCTCTATGTTGTCATCTTATATTTGCAATCAGTTCTGCCTTGGAGCTACAGTTCTATAGGATTTTGCATGAAGGTAGTTGGGAGTAAGCTACATTTAAAGATGTGGAGCACAGATGATCATGGAGACACAATGAAGGTCAGCAAGAGAAGCTTCCCACAAGAACCACAGCATTCTTTCAACTTGTACCTTCACTTCCCAACTCAAAGTCTGGAAAGCATTAAGGAAAAATCTCTTTTTCTCCCAACTGAAAATTCAGTAGTAACCAGGACAGATGTGGCCACTGCCATCATGATACTAATAAGCTATTATGGACCAAATTTATTACATAATAAAGTCAATCCACTAACATTTATTATAGCGCTGTTTACAAGAGCTAAAAGGTGAGAATGACCAAAATGAGCATCAACAGATGAATGGATAAACAAAATGTAAAACATATGTACATGCACTATTACTCGGCCATAATGAGAAATGACATCCTGATACATGCCACAACATAGATAAATCTTGAAAACATGATGAGTAAATTAAGTCAATCATAGAAGGACAGATATTATATGGCCCCACACATATGGAATAGCTAATTGTATTGAGACTAAACCAGTTCGAGTGACTTTGAGGGGTTAGAAGTAAGGAAAGAGACAAGGAAGTCACTGCTCAAGAAGCAAGATTTCTGTTAACAGTGGTGAAATCATTTTGGAAGAGAATAGGGACAATGGTTAAACAATATGATAAATTGATCAGTATCACTAGATTATATACACAAAAATGGTAAAATTGACTAATGATATCTTGCATACTTTTTAGATAAATTTTTTCAATTGTGATTTTAATGAAAGGGTTTTTTAAAAGTTATGTTTTCATTCATCCACTATTTCACAATTACCTCTCTATCCTACCCCCAGACCTCTTTGCAATGTACCTCTTATTCTGACTTGTTTTCATACATATAATGCCTAATGATATATTCCTTTTAAGCAGTTCTTTCCTTCAAATGTTCTAGTGCAACATTCATTATCTATCCACTCTTATCCAAGAAAAAAGGTAAACAACACAATCACTAAATAGGCACAGGATATGGATAGACATTTCACCAAAAAAAGGCATTCAGATGGCAAACTAACACATAAAGTAATATTCAAAATCTCCAGCCATCAGATAGATGCAAATAAAAACTGTAAAATATCATGTCACCCCAGGAACAATAGCAAAGTTCAAAAGAGCAGCAAACAATAAATGCTGGTGAGGTTGTGGAGAAATTGGAACCCTTATTTACCACTAATATTTTATATATTTAAGTATAATAAAAAAGGGGAGGAAGAAATTAGAAATCAAATAAGAGAACATATTCCATGATACAGAATAAATATGGATGCTAGGGCATACTGTCAGAAACCTCTCCAAATTCCTGAGGAACAATGATGTTATTTTGAGGACTAGGGTGCTCCTAATTTAGGCCGTGGTCTTTTAAGTCACATGCTATGCATGTGAGGGCTACAAAATGAATAAGGATGACAGAAGAAAAGTTAATGCCTTCCAACTGTGGTGTTGGTAAAGAGTGCTGATTATCCCATGGCCTGCCAAAAGATCAAACAAATATGTCTTAAAGAAGATGCAATCAAAATGCTCCTGGAAGGCAAAGATTATGAAGCTCCTCTTTCATACTTTGAACATGTTGCTAGGAAAGGCTATTCTTTGGAGAGGCTATTCATACTTGGAAATGTGGAGCGACAGTGAAAGAGAGGAAGGCCCTCAACCAGGTGGACTGACAGTCGCTGCAATAATGGGCTCAAGTGTGTTAGAGATTGTGAGATTGTCACAGGGTTGAGCAGGGCTCAGAGCTGTTGTTTATAGGGTTGCTACGAGTTGTACTTGACACAATGGCACCTAACAAAAACTAGGACATACATCTATTGTTGTTGTTGTTATGTGTGACCCTATGTACAACAGACCTGAAATCTGCTATATCTTGAGGTAACTTCATTGTCTATGACACATCTACCCCAGTTACCCCAGTCACTGAGTCAATCCACCTCATCCAGGGTCTTCCTCTCTTTCACTATCTCTCCACCCTTCCAAGCATGCTGTCCCTCTCCAAGGACTGGGCTCTCTTTGTAACATGCTCAGAGAAATGTAAAAATCCTTGCCCCAAAGGAGCAGCCTGGTTTCACTCTCTCCAGAATGAAATTGTTCTCCTGGTAGGTCATAGTATATTTATTTAATACCCTTCTCTCTGTACTTCTAGCTTAATGAGGTGTTCTGGAAGGCTTCTATGATGTTTAAGCTGTGACCTAAGACTCTCCAAAAAACATATCTGTCTCAAACCGTGGCAACCATGACTGCACATGGGAATTATTTGAAAGAGCTTATTTAAAATCTTGATGCCTAGGATACATGGCATGTCAATTAAAGTAGAATATTAGGACTGTATTGTGTGAGTATATGTCTCTGTATGTGAGTTCATTGGGCGCATTGTCAAAAATGTCTTTCCTAGTCTCTGATGAATTGTTTACTTTGTCACAATGTATTTATTGTACTAAGGAGTTAGGATTAGGGTGGGATATAAGTCCCATCCTATTAGAGGCCTATATAAATCCATGAGAACTTAATGTTAGCTCCTTTTTTTTTTTCTTTTGGCATCCACTTTTCAGCTGTACTGGAACATGCATTTGCTGCCTACACTGCAGCTGAAAGTCTGTGCTGCCCTGCATATCTGTGTTGCACTACCACATTCACCAGTCTATGCAACACCAGTCTTCATTACCTACAGTCAGTCACGTGAGTCATTCACCTGGTGGGTCTGAATCTCTGAGAGACCTACCAGTGAACCACCAAACCTAAGGGACATACAAGAGTGGAGGAACTGAATGGAACATGGACTGTTGATGTCAGTGATCATGGAGTTATACAGAAATCAAGCATTTAGGACATGGTTGACTCCACATTTCTTGTAACTGGTCTGCTACTAATCATAGCAGAACAAATCATGAATGCATCTATACTCATCTTCTTTTTCCCACCTGTTAAGATAAAGGAGTACCTTCTGCCAAGCTTGAGTACATAATTCCTAGTTGTTCTTAATATTCTCTAACCTATAAAGGAATTCAGCTGATGATCTCTTGTCTCCTTTTCCTTTAGTTTCTCTTTTTCTCTCTCTCTCTCCCTACCTCTCCCCCCATGAGATGCTTCCCTAATATTAGTACTAATTCTGTTAAAATTCTTCAGATCTCCCTTCTCTTTCGCTCTCTCTCTTCTCCTTACAAACGTCCTCAAAGAGTAGCCAACACGTACCTATTCCCACTAACTCTTAACACATTCTTAATATTGGCTACGGTTATTTAAAAAAAAATCTTTGTGCCTCTAAACACAATGAATCCTTTTCTGTCCTCATCCTAGATGATTTTGTGGCAAGATTTTCCCCACATTTTCAGTCTCTTCTCCCAAGTGTTCTAGTCTGGAGCTCTTTTGTTTGGGTGTGTTTTTTTTTTCTCTCTTCTCAATCTACCCTCCTAGACTCTCTCACTTCATGATCATATCTCCATAAATGACAACAAGAATCCTCCAAATGTAAGTAATGTTAGTCAAAGTATAGGCTCTGCAAAACCTGAACCTTCAAGATTTAGAGCCTAAATTCAGTCCTCCTTCAATTAGATCCTCTGGAACCAAGGTACCAGAATTTTTAATAATCTTATTGTTATGCCCCAGAAAGTTGAGACCCACAGTTCGACTACAAATCCATTTGCTTACAGCATATTTCTTCTTGAGAAGTTCACATGTAACTTAAACATGTCATCTGTGTAATGACATGTTGTTCTTAGGTGTTGAGTCTTCTCCAACTCAAAGTGATCCTATGTAAAACAGCACTTTGTTCAAACCTTCATCTTACAATCTCTTCTGTACTTCAACCCACTGTTCCAGTTCTAGTCCATCTTATTGAAGATCTTGCTCTCTTTTATTGACCCTTTAACCTTCCCAAGCAAGATGTCCTTCTCCAGCCTTTGAAAACATGCTCAAATTATATGAGACCAAGTCTCACTACCGCTGCTTTAAAGGAAAACTCTGGATTTACATCTTCTAAAACAGATTTCTTTGTACTTTTCGCAGTTGATGATATATTTTATATTCTTTCACTAGTGGCCAGATGAGCTGTGCAATGACATCATGTACACCACACATAAAGAGAGTCAAAGATCATTAAAAATTCCGAGAAAGAAAAAGAACAAAATGGATGTCAGAAAAGACTTTGAAACTCGTTCTCAAACATGTTGTTGTTGTTGTTGTTAAGTGCTGTCGAGTCATAGATGATTCATAGCAACCTTATGAACAAAAGGCCTGAGCACTGTTCATAGAGTTTCCAGAGGCATGCCATTTGGGAAGTAGATCCCACAGCTCCAGCAAACACTGTCCACCATGGGTAACCATTAT
Source organism: Elephantulus edwardii (assembly GCF_000299155.1). Lineage (NCBI taxonomy): Eukaryota > Metazoa > Chordata > Mammalia > Macroscelidea > Macroscelididae > Elephantulus > Elephantulus edwardii. The sequence goes on from NW_006399972.1 coordinate 1,697,067, forward strand.
CACATTTGGCACATCAGTGTCACAGTGTTTAGCATCACAGCAACCACCTAGAAGAATGTTTGATAAAAAAAAAATAAAACAGTTTGAACCAGGCCGGAGGGCAGCAGGCCACCTGCATAAAACCCTAGGCCAAAATCAAGGGCCTCGCTTCTGGGCAGAAGAGCGGTACTGCACAACAAACCAAGCCCAGAAAATCACAGGAGCCCAAAAACTTGCAATTACTTGCGCATGCCATGCGGGTCGCAATGCACAGGCAGCCAGAAGCCACAGAGACCCTGGATGGAGTCATCCAGGAACAACCTGGCCACATTCTCCTCCCCTCTCCCTTCTGGGATTTTAGCCACCACCTGCCTTAAACCCTAGGCCACCCCTCAAGGGCCTCATTCCTGGGGGGAAGAGCAGTACTGCACATCAAACACAAGCTCGAAGAAGCACACAACACAAAACCTTGCGATTATTTGAGCATAGAAATGTTAAAAGGAAAGAAAAAAGTTATTAAGTTAGAGAACTGAACAGAAGATTTCAAAGGACAGCTCAAGGAGAGAAAACAAACTAGCTATTCTACTACTAGGGATAGACCCCAAGAAAACTAGCACTGAGACACAAATGGAGATTCGTGCACCAATGTTCATAGTAATGTTATTCACCACTGCAAAAACATGGAAACTGTCCAACTGCAACAAAATGAATTGAGAAGTTGTGGAACATACACACAATGGAATATTATGCAGTACTCAGGAGCAACAATTTTGAAAAATACTCCCTAACAGAGCAAGGAAACACTGCATGGTCCAAAATTGGGAAAGGC
>NW_006399972.1:1705909-1709101 GCF_000299155.1 Elephantulus edwardii
TCAATTCATTTTATTGAGAGTCTTCTTTTTCTCTGAACTTTCCCAGCAGGCAGTCTTTCTCCAAGGATTGGTTCCCCCTGAGAATATGCCCAAAGTAAGTTGAAATTTCCCCAGTGTGTTGAATTGGAAAATCTGTCGCATACCTCTCCAAAGTTCTAAGAGCAAGGATATAATTTTAAAAATTAACTGTGTTTGGTTATTAGAAGTCAAAGTCCATCTAGAGGCACCATAGCAAAAACCCTGGCTGAACGGTCAGTCATTGAAACTTTTGGAAAGAATAGTTATATTGTGACACATATTTGATCATCGTGAGTCAGAATTTTAAGCAATTAGGGAGTTCCGGCAGTGTAGTACTATAAATGGTTGTGCTGATAACCCAAGGGCTGAGCCTCTCTGACGGTTCAAATCTACCAATGTCGCTTCGGAAAAAAAGTTGAACTATCTCCTCTTATATAATTTACAGTCTCGTAAACCCACTGGAGGATCAACCATGTGTCAATTCTGACTCCACAACAATGAGTAAGTGAAGTTTCTAAGAGGGAAATAAAAATGAATGAACATCCTTAAACCTATAATATGAAGAGATAGAGACCAAAGCAACTTTCATCTCCATTTACTCTCACCACACAGCACATGGTAGACAAATTAATAAATACTAGCTTATTTACTGACCAGCTTTATTCCATTTCTATTTGCTGATACTAGAATTTCCTCATAAGAGAAAGTGGTACAGAATATATGAAATAAAATCTATTCACATATAAAAATCTAGTCACAAAGGTACCATTTATACTTTACCACAAATACTTTAACATGCATCTCTAAGAAAACAAACAGATTCATCTGGGAGAGGGTTAAACGGGGCTGCTCCTTGGAGGCAAGGATTCTGAGGCTTTGTCTGACATACTTTGGACATGTTGTAAGGAGGGACCAGTCCTTGGAGGGGGACATCATGCTTGGGAGGGTGGAGGGACAGTGCAGGAGAGGAAGACCCTCCAAGAGGTGGTGGATTGATTCAGTGACTGGGGTAATTGGGATGGGTGTATCGGAAACAGTGCAATTGGCACATGACAAAGCAGAGTTTAGGGCTGTTGTACATAGGGTCGCTATGAGTCACAAGTGACTCAATAGCACATAACAACAACAAGAAGAAGAGGGGACGAAATACAGAGGACAGTAAGTACTCTTTCCTCTTCGTCATCTCATTTTTGTTCTATATGCTTGGAGTTTTAGGGCACAATATGTTCGCGCCTTTGTTCCATGTTAATCTAAAAGTTGATTTCCATGTTTGTGAAGCTTTCTGAGTCTTATTATATGGTACATTATTCTTTCTAGGATCTCTTTGTTATTATCCTTTAAGAATTCAGATTAGACCAACAACTGACATTGTGATATTTCCCTTCTTGTTTAAACAGTATTTTCTGGTTTTACAATCTTCTAGTAGGATAAATACATATTTGTTTACTCCAATTATTTATCCAAAAATATTTCATAAAGGCCTGCCATAAGCCAGTCTTTGAGCTAGGTGTAGAAGGCACCATGGTGCAAATATGGTCCTTGCTTTAAGATAATTGGGGTGTTTTTTTTTCATTTATCCTATAATAAAAGTGAAATTATGAACAGAGAAAATATTTGGGAGTGGAATAAAAACATACTTCCATGGCAGTGTTTCTCTTTTATTGGTTTTTCAGTCAATCACACATATATACATTGTCTTTTAACATAAAATTCAATAGTTCAATGTTATTATTTACCTATTCTTATAAAAAACTCAGTATATCTGCCTTTTCTTTACCCCATCCACTATTTTGGTATAAATTACAAAGAAATCAGGCAGATACTGGAGGGTTCCAAGAAAGACTTCCCAAGAAATATAAAACCAAGATGAAAGTACAAAGAGGAGTTGTCAGGAAAAACAAAGCAGCACATGGACCTGAATAAACTTTGGTGACTGAAGCACAGAAAGGCAGCAGAATGGTACCTGGGGACACTCAGGAATAATGAAATGGTGATACAATCAGATTTGTACTTTGAAATAATTTATTAAACTTCAGTATGAACCATAAATGGTAGGGCACTGTTGAAAGTGAATACAGGAAAGTCAGGTTAGATGTCTAGTACTTCTTTCTAGGCAAAGATAAATTAGTCTCAGGCATAGAACTAAAGAATAGGAATGGTTGACTCAAAAAAATACTTGAGAGGTAAAATAATAGGTAACTCTCATTAAATATCAGATATTTGGCTTGGCACTATTGTTAGTACTCTAAAGCTATTCAACATAGTAGACATCAGTCATGCATGAATATTAAGTACACAAAGTAAAGCTATTTTGAATGGTGATGTGCTATGAGTGTAAATTACACACCAGATTGCAAACTGGGAACAAATAAAAAGAATGTAAAATATCTTCGAAATATTAATTTTGTGTTAATTTTTATATAATTTTGTATTAATTGTATGTTTAACTGATGATATGTTAGGTTAAGTAAAATATATTATCAAAAGTCACATCATCTTACAACTCAACAATAAAAACAACCAACTGCCTCCTCACATAATATTCTAGTCAAAACAAAGAAGGTTGAAAGTAAAAAGTAGATGTCTAAAAGAATGATGTGGATGGGAGTATAGCTTTAGTGGCTCTACTAGTTGTAAGGAGTTACTAGTTAATAGTGGTAAGAAGTTGTGCCAACCCAAAGGCACATGGTTCAAATCCACCAGCTGCTCTGGAAGAAAGATAGGTTGAATATTCCCTTGCAATTTACTGCCTTTGAAAAGCTCTGGAGGGTCAGCTATGAGTTGGTTCTGAATTTTTTGTTCAGCTCTGAGTCAAATTTCACCTTTTATGTTGTACATACCAACAAAAATAACTGTTTTAACAAGGTTATCAAGAGACTCATTTATCAAAACAGGGCTACCTTAAAAGCAGACCTTAATTTCCCAGTTAGATGATCACTTAGCTAGGAGGCTTGAGCTCTATCTCTGATGATTATGAATGTGTAAAAGAGAATTATAGCCATGGAAGGAAGAGGGAGGCACTATATGAAACTACCAGGAGAGAGGATTCCAGATCCACTCACTTGAGCTTCTGGAGGAGGAAAGTGTGAAAGATTTCTACAGAGTTAGGTTGCCATTATAGAAGAGATCACGGACTGTCACAGTGTAAAGGAAAAAGCAGTACATGTTGTTGTT
>NW_006399972.1:1709201-1712892 GCF_000299155.1 Elephantulus edwardii
AGGTGAAATCATAGGGTTGCACAGTTTTGTAGGTGGAAGGAGGAGGCGAAAGAAATGGGAACGATCCAGCGGGGACCTAAAAAGACTGAGAAATAATGGGCAAGGTCCAACGATGATCGATTTTATAAAGCATAATGCATGGGAATGGTTGTATGAAACACAATATGAATAAAGAATAGTGTGAAACAGTGTATACTAACTTTGTGAACTAACAAATATTGTTGCTACTGTTTTTGCCATTGAGTCACTTGAGACACAAAAAGACCCTATGTACAACAGCTCTGAACCCTGCTCTATCCTGAGCCAACCTTTTTGTCTCTGACACACCTACTTCCATTACTCCAGTCACTGAGTCCTTCTCTCTTGCACTGGCCCTCCACCCTCCCAAGCATGATATACCTCTCCAAGGACCAATTCCTCCTTGCAATATGCCCAAAGTATGTAAAACAAAGCTTCAGAATCTTTGCCTCCAAGGAGCAGTCAGGTTTCACCCTCTCTCGGAAGAAAAATACAAAATAATAATAAAACAAAACAAAGTATAGTATTGTAAAGAAATCTACAAAAACTTGGAGTTAGAAAGTCAAAGGGAAGAGCCCACCCAGTGTTTCTCAAGCTGAAAAAACCTGGAGAACAAATTCAAGTCACAATACTGAAAAGCTCAATGGTCAGAATATTAAATGACCAGAAAGAAGTAGCATATGATCAAGAGCCAGCATTAATGAAGTAAGAAGTACAAACTGCACTGAAAGCACTGAGATGGGAGAGACTCCATGAATGAATGGAATAGCAACTGAGCTATTTCAACAAATAGACACAGAGTTTGACATGCTCACTTATCTACAATAACCAATTTAGAAAACAGCTATCCAGCCAACTGACTGGAAGAGATGCATATTTGTGCTCACTAGAAGATTTTTTAAAAGGTGATTTAACAGAATGAAGCAAATAAACAAAATCACCAGTAGTCATGAAGTGAAAAGATTAATTGCATTGAGAAAATTTGCTGTCATGGACATCTCCAAAATACTGAAGAAAGTAGGGTGTGCCTGGCCCAAGCCATGGTCACCACAACTACTGTCTATACATCAGAAAACTGGACAGTGAAAAATTGATGACTTTGAGTTTTGGTGCTGGAGAAGAGTATTGAACATACTATGGATTGCTAAAAAAACAAACAGGTCTTCCCTGGAGAAGATTAACTATAATTGCTTTCTAGAGGCAAGTATTTTTAAGCTCTGTTTCACACAGTTTGGGCATGTTGCCAGGAAGGACCAGTCTTTGGAGAAGGACATCATTCTTGGAAGGGTGGAAGAACAGCAAAGGAGAGAAAGACACTGGATGAGATGGATTGACTCAGTAACTTGGGTAATAGGAGTAGGTATGTTGGAGACAGTGAACTTAGCTCCCAATAGGGCAGGTTACAGGGCTGTTGTACACAGGGTTGTGATGAGTCATGGGCAACTCAATGGCACATAACAATGACAAATTTTTAGGTGGGCAGTGGCTAAGATGATTCAAATGTTGCTAGACAAGATCTTTGAAGGTATCCTATCTTTATCTGAAAAAAAGTACAGAGTAGGCTTCTTTTACTTGCAGCTCACCAAATGGAAATTGTCCATGTCATATGAGTAGGGAGTAAAATACAAGTCCATGTATTTGTTATGGGGTATGAGCTAAGAAAATTGAGAGGAAGATAATAGAACCCAATCAAGCCCCAAACTCACTTTAATTATGGTAACTCTGCATCAGTTTAATCTTGGTTCTCAGAGTTGAAAGGCTAGCTGCTAACAGAAGAAACTAGCCTCTTGAAATTGTGTAAATATTTGGTACTTAGCGCTAGGTGCACCTGTTCCAACTGTAAACCAGTACACTCTTCTAAGAGAAATGATAATAGATTAATCTGTCTACTCTGCTTTTTATCAGTGACTTTCAAATTCTTGATTCCATTTAATAAAACTTGAACAAAATTTTCCAGAAATTTAAAAAAAAAAAGCTAGAGCACTACATCTATGGAGAAATTAAGGAAATTCAGGCTGGCGATACCATACTCACGCAGTCACTGATGTCAAGTTGGATATAATTCACAGAGCCTCTCAGTTGGATTTCTAGCCTGGAAATATTTTTTAGCTTTTTTATTTTCTTTTTTTAGTGTGTGTGTGTGTGTGTGTGTGTGTGTGTGTGTACCATCAAATTTGATCTGACTTGTACAGGAGAGCCTCTGGTGGATTTGAACCACTCACCTCTAGGATTGCAGTGCAGCTTCTTGCCACTAGGCCACTGGAGCTCACCTAAGCCAGAGAATAGTTATGGGGAGGAAATTGCTTGTATCCTAAGGAGCAGATGTTGGATCCAAGCTATTAAACTTTGGGTCAGCAACACTATGCATAATGCACCACTCTACCAGAACTCCTTGGAAATATCGTGTTGTTACCACTTCCAGGGCCAAGTTCAAAATTGGCTCATCTTCTAATGTACTTTGTAGTGGCAGTGTCCAAGTTTCCTGCACATCTGAAGTTGTGGTGTGGTGACAGAGGCACAAAGGAAAATCAAATGAGTCTCAGTCACTCTTCGTAAGGGAGCTGCTTTGAAGAGCTCCTAACAGATAGGAACTTAATCTTTTCTGGGTTATCTCCCTGAAATTTTGTGATTCATTTTGTGATTATTAGCATAATTTAGCTCATCTAAAATGGAATTTATCACCTCTGTGTCTCCCTCCATTCTCAACCTACTCCTCTTTATATTGTTCTTTCTCCACTAAATTGATGAGGCCAGAAACTTAATGTTAGCCATGAGTGGACATTCTCATTTATTTTTCATGTTTCATTTAGAGAGAAATCATCCCCTCTATGCCCAGGAGGAAGCAACATCAAATAATTCTTCTACTCAATTTCTTTCCACCATCTCCGCTCTCTTTCTGTTTTTGTTGGGTGTTGTCAAGAGGGTCTCAATTTATAGCAACTCTATGTATGACAGAAGGGAGCTCTAATGGCCTAACAGGTAAGGAGTTGCAATGTCAACCCAAAGGCAGGCAGTTCAAATCCACCAACTTTTCCAAGGAAGAAAGATGGATAATCTCCTCCAGTTCAATTTATAGCCTCTGAAATCCTGCTGAGGGATCAGCCAAGAGTCAGTTCTGACTCAACAGCAATGAGTTAGTATATATACAACAGAGAGAAATACTGTCTGTACCCTCTTTTCTAGTGATAAAGAATAAGTAATTTACCTTATAAGTAGGATGATGTTAATCAGAGGTTCAGAGAGTTCCTGGATATTGTGTAAGGCTATGTACTCAGCTGCTAATCAAGAGGTTGCTGTTTGAATGCACTCAATCACCTGCAAAGAAAGGTCAAAGTTTAACAGGACAGCAAATAATAAATGTTGGAGAGGATGTGGTGAGATAGGAACTCTTTTACATTGTCGGTGGGATTGTACAATGGTACAACCACTCTGGAAGGTAGCTTGATACTTCCTCAAAAAGCCAAACATAGAAATTCCATATGACTCGGCTATTCCACTGCTTGGAATATATCCCAAGAAAATGAGAACTGAGGCTCAAGTGGGAACTTGTATACCAATGTTCATAGTAGCATTATTTATCATCGCAAGAACATGGAAATGGCCCAGATGATCATCCACAAATTAATGAATTGAGAAGTTGTGGTACATTCATACTATAGAATACTATGCAGCA
>NW_006399972.1:1717592-1718624 GCF_000299155.1 Elephantulus edwardii
TTGGAATGGGAACAAATATAGATCTCTTCCAGTCATTTGGCCAAGTGGTTGTTCTCCAGATTTCTTGGCACAACTTGGTGAGCACATCCAGGGCAACATGTTATCTGAAATACTTCAATTGGTATACCATCTATTCCTGGGTCCTTATTTTTTGCTATTTCCTTCAAAGCAGCTTGAAAGCCATACATACATCACATAAATTCAGTGAACTGTTGCCAGGTAGGATGTTAAGATGCAGCTGTATCTGGGGGGGATGTGGGGGGAGGGGGAAATCTGTGAATGTTTAGAAAACTCCTAGAGAGTGAGTCCCTGGTTTACAGAGAATGACAAGTGACCACCATCTATACAATTCTTACTTGGACAATAATTGATAACAGCAATCATAATAAACTAAAGGGAAGATGAAATTTTGCCCAAGATATTAGAGAACTGTTTGCCCCTTTTCTCCCCTTCCTCAATTCTAACATTAAAGAAGGGTAAAAACAGTGTGGATGGTATGAGGGCAGCCACATCTGATCTCAACTCACTGCACAAGAGTTAGGACTTTACATCTACCACATAAACAATTCAGAACCAATTTCAAAGGGATCATGCATCCCTTCACACCCTCATACCTTATTCTATCAATTCTAACACCAACTGTCCTTCTCAAGGCTCTTGCTGTTCTACTATGGGATATGTGAATGTATTGCAATAGCCACACCGAATTCATAGAACATGCTCATAATTATAAGGTTTATTACAATTCAGGATGGAAATAGAATACTATTATTCTGTCAGGACAGTTCCTCTCTCAGGTGTATCCACAGACCCTCTGACCTTTTAGCTTCAAGGCTTTGAGCTAGTTTTATACACTGTTTGTCAGACCTGCCAATTATGGTATCAATTCCAATACTCCAAGAAGTCTAGGAAGATGCCCTTAACGCTGGCTCTATGAGGCAGTAAGTTCCATTTCAGCTCTGCCTCACCTCAGTCTCTAGTTATCCACTACTACCATTACTTGGCTGCTGCTCTGGTCTTAGCCTTGATCTG
>NW_006399972.1:1720256-1722809 GCF_000299155.1 Elephantulus edwardii
CAGAAGTCCAAGCTGGTTTCAGAAGGGGTCGTGGTACTAGGGATATTGTAGCTGATGTTAGATGGATCTTGGCTGAAAGCAGGGAATACCAGAGGAATGTATATCTGTGCTTCATTGACTATGCAAAGGCATTTGAGTCTGTAGATCATTCTGGACCTACTCGCTTTATTATTATTAGCATAGTGACTGAATAAGACTATGTTAATATAAACAAGGTAAATAGCACCTTTTAGGTTCAATTTTGCAAGCAAAGTGAGGAAACTACTAAAGAGTGAAATGTTCACTTTTGCCATCTTGCCAGGCTTAAAATTAAGCAGGTCCAGAGGCAGAGAAGGTGCAGCCAGAGTGCTTCTTGGAGGCAAAGATTATAAAACTTCACCCCACATACTTTGGGCATGTTGCTAGAAGAGGTTATTCCTTAGGGACTCATGCTTGGAAAGGTGGAAGGGTGGTGAAGGAGAGAAAGACCTTCAACCAGATGGATTGACACAGTGACTGCAGCAACAAGCTTGAGTATGTCAGTGGTTATGAGGACAGTACAGGCCAGGACAAAGTCCAGATGTGTTGTGCATAGGGTCGCTATGACTTATACTTGACTTGATGGTACCTAACAAAACAACAACCTAAACACAGGTAAAAGCCAAAATCAATGTATTGGTAAGCCCTTCTGAACAATCAGTCTACTACATCACATATTATAAGCTTGTAGAAGATAAAGGAGACATTTGAGATTCAGAAAAATTCTCCTCTGCAAATACAAGAACGTTTACACATATACACATACATTCCCAAGAAAGGTAATGCAGCAGAATAAGGAAACTATAGAACAAAACCATTATTAGCACACACAAGCAAAAAATTGTTGAAGATCCTCAAACTGGCTGAAACAGAACATTGATAAAGAACAGCTAGAAGTTCAAGCTGGGTTTAGATAAGAGTATGGCACCTAAGATATCACTACGTATGTCAAATAGGCCTTTATAGAAAGCAGAGAATACCAGAAGATATATATTTGTGTTTTATTGACTATACAAAGGAATTTGACTCTGTGGTTAACTATGGTTAACACTGAGAAGAATGGGAATCCCATAACATTTTTTTCTCCTTAAATAGTTGTTTATTGGCAGTGGGTTGGAAACGGTGATGGAGTTAGCAAACAGACGCCACCAACATTTAATCATGTTCAAACAAAACCTATAACTAGACCAAGAAGTTATTGTCTAAAGAGAGTAAGGGCACTACATTATTTAAAGCCATACAAGATGTGAGTAAGGGCTGCTTATTTTCTTCACATCTAATCAATGTGTATGCTAAACAAGTAATTAAAGAAGCTTGATTCTCATTCTATGAAGCTAGCATACCCCTAATATCCAAACCAGGCCAAGATATTACCAAAAAAGAAAACTACAAAGGAATATCTCTCATGAATATAGATAACAAAAATCCTTAACAAAGTCCTGGCCAATAGAATCTAATAGCTTATCAAAAATAATTAATCATGGCCAAGGGGCATTTATAACAGGGATTCAAGGATGGTTCAACATAAGAAAAACAATCAACATAATTCATCACATTAATAGAGCAAATAACAAAAACCATATGATCCTAGAAATAGACGCAGAAAAAGGTATTTGATAAAATCCAACATCCTTTCCTGAGTAAAACACTCAGCAAAATAGAAATAGAAGGGAATTTCCTCAACATTGTGAAAATTATATACAAAAATCCAAAAGCCAACATCGTTCTCAAAGGAGAAAGACTAAAAGCGTCCTCCTTGTGAACAGGGACCAGACAAGGATGCCCATTGTCACCATTCCTATTCAACATGGTAATGGAAGCGCTTGCTAGAGCAACATGACAAGGGAAGAAAATAAAAGGCATTCAGATCATCAAAGAAGTGGCTAAACTATCACTACATACAGATGATATAATAGCGTACACAGAAAACCCCAAAGGCTCAACAACAACAACAAAACTGTTAGAGCTTGTATACCAATGCAATAGAGTAGCAGGATGCAAGATCAATATACAAAAGTCAGAGAGACTTAAAGTAACAGATAAGGAAAATAAGAAAGTAATACCATTTATAATAGCCAACCACAAACTGAGATACTTTGGAATAAACCTAACTAGAGACACAAATGGCCTTTAGAAAAAAACTGCAAAATATTTCTGCAAGAATATTCTCTTTCATGGATTGTTGTTGTTATGTATTGCCTTCGAGTCGAGCAAGACTCATAGTGACCCCATGAACAAAAGGCCTGAAGCCTTTCTATAACTATCGACATTTATCAAAGTTCATAGAGTTTCTGGAGGCATGTTGTTTAGGAAGTGGATGCCACTCCTGCTTTCATGGATAGAAAAACAGTATAGTGAAAATGACAATCCTACCAAATGCAATCTACATGTTTAATGCAATCCCAATACAGATACCAAATTAATTTTTCAAAGAGATAGAAAAGGCAATTGGCAAGGGATTTTTTTTGTTATTTTTTTTTTTTGAGAGGGAAGAGACCTCATATAAGCAAAGCACTTCTGAAAAACAAAAACAAA
>NW_006399972.1:1725189-1732640 GCF_000299155.1 Elephantulus edwardii
TTCAGATCTATAGTTGATAGTGTTACTATGAGTCATGGTTAACTCTGTGGCATCTGACACCAACATATTATTATTGTTGTTGTTATATAAATGAGCTCTTGTGGCCCCTGGGCCTTATGTCCAGCACCAGGACCAAAGATCTAGCTGAACCACTGTCTGTGCCCCCACACAGGACCCTACAGTGCAGCACTACCAGTGGCCTCAGCTAGGGCCAGAAGAAGCTGTTCTACACCATGATATCAATATATGTGATTGTCTTTACAGTTTTCTCTTAGAGGTATACCTGTCACCTCAGTATTGTTGAGGGGTGATCCAACAGAATGTGGAAACTATCAAACAATATCATCAATATCCCATGCAAGCTAAACACTGTCAAAGATCATTCAAAAATGGATAGAACAGTACATCGATAGGGAACTTCCAGAAGGTCCAGCAGGATTTAGAAGTGGTTGTGGCACTAGGAATTTCATTGCTGATGTCTGATGGATCTTGGCTGAAAGTAGAGACTACAAAAAGATTGTCTATTTGTGCTTTATTGACTATGCAAAGGCATTTGACTGTGTGGATCATGACATGTTGTGGAAGACATTGAGAAGAATGGGAGTCTCCGAGCACTTAGTTATGCTCATGTAAAAATCCAGGTCTATACCTGGACCAGAAGGCTGTTTGTTATACAAACAGGGCAGGGGGACATTGCATGGGTTAAAAATAAGAAGAAAGTATGTCAGGGTTGTATTCTCTCTCCATATCTATTAAATGTGTAGGCTAAGCAAATTATTCTAGAAGCTCAACTCTATGAAGAAGAATGTGGAATCAAAATTGCAGGGAGATTGTTAAATGACCTGTGTTATGCAGAAGACACAACTTTGCTTGTTGAAAGTGAGGAGAACTTGAAACACTGGTTACAGAAGATCAAGGAATACACCCTTCAATATGGATTGCATCTCAATGTTAAGAAAATAAACATTCTTACCACTGGACCAATAGGCAACATCACGAGAGATGGAGAAGAGATTGAAACAGTCAACATCTTTGTCTTAACTGAATTCACAATTAACACCCTTGGTACCAGCAATCTGAAAATGGATTAATTATACTTAGAAAGAGTGCAATTAGGGGTCTCTCCAGATTATTGAGGAGTAATAATGTCAGTTTGAGACTAAGTGTGTCTGATTCAGGCCATCATGGTCTTTCTAATCACTTGCTATTCAACTGAGAGCTGGACAATGAATATGGATGACAAAAGAATTCATGCCTTTGAGCTGTGGTGTTGGAGAAGAACACTGACCATCTATATCATGGACTGACAAAAGAACAAACAAATATGACTTGGTGCAGCCAGATTGCTCTTTGGAGGCCAGGATGATGAGGTTTCACTTACCATACTTTGGGCATGTTGCTAGGAAGAGTCATACCTTGGAGTGGGACATGAAGCTTGGAAGGGTAGAGGGTTTGTAAAAGAGAAGAAGACCAACAATCAAAGAGGTTTTTCTTTCTTTTCAAGGATAAGAGTGAATTGGTGGGGAGAGAGGGTAGGGGGAAAAGTGCAACAATGAATGACTGGAAACCACAAGTCTCTGTAAACTTTCATTAAAATTAATTTTTAAAAAAAAAAGAGAGAGAGAGAGGAAGACGATTGACCTGGTGGATTGACATGGTGACTGGGCTCTAGTGTGTCAGGAAGTGTGAAGATGGCACAAGATAGGACAGAGACTCAGATCTGTTGTTCATTGAATATCTATGAATGATACTCAACATGATGGCACATAATAACACCAAAAATAACTTTATAATTTAGGTGTTTATATACTCGCTTGTTTAGCATTTGGTCTTATTACTACAGCACCTGTCTATCTGCTTGCTATACTGAGTGGGCTAACTTGTGGGTTACTGTGACACTGGAAGCTATGCCACCAGTGTTTAAAATGTCAGAAGGATCACTCATGGCGAACAAGTTTCAGCAAAACCCTCAAACTAAGACTGATTAGGATGCTGAGCACATTATTTTGAGGAAGTAGTTTTGATCATTCATTTCTGAAATAACAAGCCTCTAAAAACCCTATGAACAATAGAGGAACAAGGATTGGTATAATAATAGAAATAGGCCCCAGATTGACAATCAAAATGAGGGGAAATAGCTGCAAATATCTTTTAATAGTTGGAATATGGAATGCATGAAGTATGAATGTTAGAAAATCAGAAGCTGTAAAAAATTATATGGAATACATGAACATTCTAGGCATTATTGAGATGAGATGAGATGAAATGAGATGTACTGACATTAGACACTTTGAATTAGACAATTATTTACTATGCTTCAGAAAGCTGGTTGTGGTGCTGGAGAAGAGTCTTGAACATATCATGGACTGCCAAGAAAACAAATAGGTCTGTCTTGGAGAGGGTGAAAACAAGTTTCTCTTGGCTAGGATTCTGAAGCTCCAGCTCACATACTTTTAGGTCCTGGGAGAAGGACATCATGCTCAGTAGGGTGGAGGGATAGTGCAGGAGAGGAAGACCCTGGATGAGATGGATTGATACAGTAACTGAGGCAATGGTGGTAGGTGTGTAGGAGTCAGTGAGACTGTCTCAGGACAGGGCAGACTTCAGAGCTATTTGTACACAGGGTCACTATGAGTTGCAGATGACTCGATAGTACATAACAACAACAACTGGTAAAGCCAAATAGGAGGAAACTGAAGATTTTTATAAAATGTTGCAGTCCAAAATTATTCAGACATGCAATCAAACTGTGTTAATTATAAGCGGTGATTGGAATGCAAAATTTGGAAACAATGAACAAGGAAGGGTAATTAGGAAGTACTGACTTGGTGGCAGAAATGAAGTTGGAAAAAGAATGATAGAATTTCAATGATTTAATCGCCACAAATACCTTTTTTAAAAAAAAACATAAACAGGAACTTTACAAATGGACTTCACCAGATGGATACGATAACAATCAGATTGACTATATCAGTGGAATAAATAATGAGAGAAATTCAATATCAGCAGCCAAAAAAAGACAAGGTGCTGACTGTGGAATAGACCATCAATTACTCATGTGCAAATTCAAATTGAGGCTGAAGAAAATGAAAACAACTCCATGAGAAACAAACTATAATCTTAAGTATATTCCACCAGAATTTAAAAATCACTTTAAGTATAGGTTTGTGAATCTTAATACTGTATTAGAGTACCAAGAAGCCAAACCTAAAGGAAGAAATCAAGAAATTAAAGAGCTGAACAGAAAATTTCAGAGGGCAGCTTGGATGATAAAGCAAGGTATAATAATGAATTGTGCAAAGCGCTGGAATCAGAAAATCAAAAGGGCCAAACTCGCTCAGCGTTTCTTAAGCTGAAGGAATTGAAAAACAAATTCAAGCCACAAGTGGCAATACTTAAGGAAGCTTTGAGAAGAATGCTAAATAATCCAAGAATCACTAAAAGAAGATGGAAGGAGTACACAGAGTCATTGTACCAGAAGGTATTGGCTGACACAGAAGAATTTTATGAATCAACGTACAAGCAAGTGCCTATGGTGCTGAAGTAGAAAGTTCAAACTGCTTTGAAAAAATTGACAAAGAACAAGGCTCCACGAGTTGACGGCATACCAACTGACATATTGCAACAAACAGATGCTGCCCTGGATGTACTCACTAAGTTGAGCAAAGATACCCGGAAAACAGCCACCTGGCAAACTGACTGGAAGAGAGCTATATTTGTTCCCATTCCAAAGAAAGGTGCCCTGACAGAGTGCAGAAATTATCAAACAATTTAATTAATATGACATTCAAGCAAGAATCTGCTGAAAATTATCCAAAAACGACTGGAGCAACACGTCAACAGAGAACTGCCAGATGTGCAGGCTGGGTTTAGAAGAGGCGGTGGTACTAGGGCTATTATAGCTAATGTTAGCTGGATCTTGGCAGAGAGCAGAGAGTACCAGAGGAATGCCTATCTGTGTTTCATTGACTGTGCAAAGGCTATTGACTCTGTGGATCACAATAAACAGGCTGACTCTGAAAAGAATGGGAATCCCATATTATTTTTTATTGTGCTTATGTGCAACCTATACTTGAACCAAGAGGCAGTCATCAGAACAGAGCAAGGAGAGACTGTATGGTTCAAAATCAGGAAGGGTGTCCGCTAGGGATGTATTCTGTCTTCATGCCTTTTCAATCTCTATGCAGAACAGATCATCCAGGATGCTGGATTGTACAAGGAAGAATGTAGCATCAGGATTAGAGGAAGATCCATTAACAACCTGCGTTATGCAGATGACACAATTCTGCTTGCTGAAACTGAGGAGGACCTGAAGCACTTGGTGCAGAAGTCAAGGACTGCAGCCTTCAATATGGATTGAAGCTCAATATCAGGAAAATAAAGATTCTTACCACTGGGCCAACTGGCAGCATCATTATGGGTGATGAATCAACACTCTTAGTAGGAGCAGCCAGGAAATCAAGAGGAGATTTGCTTTGGGGAAAATCAGCTGTCAAGGACCTTTCCAGGGTAATGAAGAGCAATGACTTCAGGCTGGAGACTAAGGTGCATCGAATCTGGGCCATATTCTTTACAATTGCATGCTATGCATCAGAAAGCTGGGAAGTGACTAGGAATATAGGAAGAGAATTTTTATCTTTGAGCTGTGGTGCTGGAGAAGAGTGTTGAATATACCATGAACTGCTAGGAGAAGAAAATTGGTTCATCCTGGAGAGGGTGAAACCGGCCTGCTTCTCAGAGGCAAGGATTCTCAAGCTTCATCTGACATACTTTGACCACGTTGCAAGGAGATACTAGTCCTTGGAGAGGAATATATTTTGGAGGGTGGAGGGACAGTGCAAGAGTAAAAGACTCTCAATTAGATAGATTGATTCAGTGATTGAGGTAATGAGTGTGGGTGTGTCAGAGACAGTGAGGTTGGCACAGGAGAGAGCAGGGTTTAGGGTTCTTGTACATAGGGTCCATATTAGTTGCAAGCAACTCAACGGCACATAACAACATAGGTTTGCAACACTGAACACTAAATCTTGACTGATCTAGGAAACATCAAAAGAAGATGCGAATACACAGAATCACTGCTGGAAAATGAATTTGCCAATACTGAAATATTTCTCCAAGTATCAAGTATCATATGATCAAGACCCAATGGTAATGCATGAAGAAATTCAACTTGGACTGAAGGCATTGGCAAAAATAAGGCCCCTGAAATCAGTGGAATACCAATTGATATGTTTCAAATGCCAGATGCAGCATTGGACATGCTCACTAGTCTGCCAAGTAGTTCAAAGGACAGCTGCCTAGGCAACTGTCTGGAAGAAATTAAAGTTTGTTCCCATTTCCAAGAAAGATGATCCGACAGAATGTGTAAATTATAATTGTTAGCTGTTATATGCCTTTGAGTCACCTGCAACTCATAGCGACCCTATGTACAACAGCCCTAAACCCTGCTCTATCCTGTGCCAATCTCATTGCCTCTGACACATCCATCCCGATTACCCCAGTCACTGAATCAATCCACCTCATAGAGGGTCTTCCTCTTCTGCACTGTCCCTCCATCCTCCCTAGCATGACCTCCTTCTCCAAGGACTAGTTCCTCCTTGCAACATGTCAAAGTATGTCAGAAAAAGCTTCAGAATCCTTGCCTCCAAGGAGCAGCCTGGTTTAACCCTTTCAAGGATGAATCATATTAAAGTCTGCAGTCCTCTGCAGCAAGAACTTTAGGTCCTCCTCAGTTTCAGCAAGCAGGATTGTGTCATCTGCATAATGCAGATTGGTGATGAATCTTCCTCCAATCCTGATGCCACACTTCTCCTCATACATCCCAGCCTCCCAGATAATCTTTTCTGCATATAGATTGAAAATGTATGGAAATGAAAATGTATCCCTGTTGTACATACACCCTTCCCAATTTTGAACTATGAAGTGTTTCCTTGCTCTGTTCTGATGACTGCCTCCTGGTCCAAGTATAGGTTTCACATTAGCATGATCAAGGGTTCTGGGATTTCCATTCTTCTCAGAATCAGCCACAATTTGTTATGATCCACACAGTCAAATGTCTTTGTATAGTCAATGAAACACAAATAAACATCCCTCTGGTATTTCTTGCTTTCAGCTAAGATCCGTCTAACAGTAGCTACAATATCCCTAGTACCACGGCCACTTCTAAACCCAGGCTGCACTTCTGGCAGTTCTCTACTGATGTGCTGTTCCAGTTGTTTTGGGATAATCTTCAGCAAAATCCTGCTAGCATGTGATATCAATGATACTGTTCAATAGTTTCCATACTCTGTTAGATCACCTTTCTTTGAAATGGGAACAAATATAGATCTCTTCCAGTCAGTTAGCCAAGTGGTTGTCCTCCTGATTTCTTGACACAACTTGGTGAGCACATCTAGGGCAGCTTCTGTTTGTTGAAATACATCAATTGGTATACCATGAACTCCTGGGCCTTATTTTTGCCAATTCCTTTAAAGCAGCTTGAACTTCTTCCTTTATCACCATAGGTTCTTGCTCATATGTTGTTACATGACATTCTTCTGTGTCTGCAATTCCTTTCAGTACAATGACACTATACTCTTCCATCTTCTTTTAATACTTCCTGGATCATTTACTATTCTGCCCAAAGCATCCTTTAGTAATTCGAGGTCTGAATTTGTTTTTCAGTTCCTTGAGCTTAAAAAATGCTGAGTGAGTTCGGCCCTTTTGATTTTCTGACTCCAGCTCCTTGCCCATTTCATTGTAATATTTTTACTTTGTCTTCCCACACTGCCTTTTGAAATTTGTTCAGCTCTTTAATATCTTGAATTCCTTCCCTCTGCTTTGGCTTCTCAGTGCTCTAGTGCAATATTCAGAGTCTCTTCTGACATCTATTTTGGTCTTTTCTTTCTTCTCTGTCTTTGTAATGACATTTTACATTCTTCCTGGATGATACGCTTGGTATCCTCCCACAACTCACTGGTCTTCACTCATTGGTGTTCAAAGCCTCAAACCTGTTCCTTAGGTGGTTTTGAAATTCAGATGGCATAGACTCAGGGTCATATTTTGGTTCCCATGGATTCTATTTAATTTTTCTTAGCTTCAGCTTGAGCTTACATTCACAGCTGATATTGAGTTTCTCCAGCGGTTCTTTCCACAAATGTAATAAATTTGATCAAATACAAGCAAAACACTCATGAAGATCATTAAAAACGGCTAGAGAGTACAAGACATGGAACCACTAAATGTGCAAGCTGGATTTAGAAGAGGCTGTGGCACTAAGGATATCATTGCTGATATAAGATGAGTATTGCCGGAAAGTCTTCCAGTCAGTTGGCCAAGTGGTTGTTCTCCAGATTTCTTGGCACAACTTGGTGAGCACGTCCAGGGCAACATCTGTTATCTGAAATACTTCAATTGGTATACCATCTATTCCTGGGGCTTTATTTTTTTTGCTATTTCCTTCAAAGCAGCTT
>NW_006399972.1:1732740-1733248 GCF_000299155.1 Elephantulus edwardii
TTGTGCATAGGGTCGCTATGAGTCAAAAACGACTCGACGGCACATAACAACAACAACAACAAAAATTCTAATCATGAGTAAAATTTAGGCTGCTTTTTAGAAACTTTCTTGTAAATTAGTGCAAAGACATCTTTGAATTAAGTCCATATTGCTGTTTCCATTTATCCTCACATCTGAACATGACTTTAGGGCCACGTATGAGGCACCTTTCCTCCTCCTTCTTCCCCAAAGATATTGCTAACAGATTGCAGTTCTATTTTCTGATTAATCCAAATGTGCCCCCTCCAAATTTTTCCCCCAGTGTGCTTCAGACAGCTAATGCCGTCTCATGGCAGTTGGCAAGTCCATCATATTCCACTTGCTAAACCTGATAGATACAGAATTTTATGCAGAAGACCAAGAAATACTAAACAGCTCTCTAGGTGAAAAGAAATAGAAAACTGTAATCATCTGGCACTGTCCCTATTTTTCAAATTGTTGTTGTTGTTATGTGCCATCGAGTCGTTTC
>NW_006399972.1:1733664-1737076 GCF_000299155.1 Elephantulus edwardii
ATTGCAAATACCATGACCTGTATCAGGCGCACCTTAGTCTCCAGAGAGACACTGTTGCTCCTGAGTACGTTTGAGAGGTCCCTAAGCGTATAGCGATGGGAAAGTCTGCCGTTAGGGATTTTTCAAATATATAATAAAAATTAAAAAAACTCCTCTTTGTAAATTTGTTTCACTTTGGATTTTTATTATACCTGTGGATTTCCAATCACTCATTCTTTTATGAAATTCCTCCTGGTTTTCTAAGGTGATTCTAACTCATTTCTCTCTCCGACCTTTTAAAAAATGTGGTGGCTACTCAGTGGGTCAATCTGCCCTTCCATTTAAGAGTACTCTTCTCCATTTTAGGCCTCCCAACATTTAATATCCTCCCAGTGTCACTATCAATAGAGCTACGAGTGAGCTCAACCTTTCCCTAGAAGTGGTGATTTAATGTGTGAATTATATGGTTATTAGAATGGTGTCAGGGAAGCAGTGTAATATATGTAATGTGGAAGCTGATGGGGCTGGAGGAGCTGAATGTGTCTGGATGATTTCTGGCGCTACTTTTAATGTTATGTCAATTACTATTATGACCAATCATTCAAAGCTGTCTATTACCTTCTAATAATAATAATAATATTTTTCACTTAACATTGCACCTTTTAGCAGAGGATTTCAAAGAGCTTTGCAAACATTCATTAGCACTTTATGAAGTGGGCAGGTAATATATAAATATCAAGTCACATGTCCCTGAATAGCAGCCATTAATAGTTCCCCTGACACCACATTCCAGTTAGGGTAGAAACT
Source organism: Elephantulus edwardii (assembly GCF_000299155.1). Classification (NCBI taxonomy): domain Eukaryota; kingdom Metazoa; phylum Chordata; class Mammalia; order Macroscelidea; family Macroscelididae; genus Elephantulus; species Elephantulus edwardii. The sequence goes on from NW_006399972.1 coordinate 1,734,451, forward strand.
AAAAAAGACTTTATAAATGAAAAGTTAAGTGTCACTGTCATCGACATTTACTGGGCAGTCACAGAATTCTCATAGACAAGAGCTTCATTTTCTTATCTCTTCAAGTAACAGAAAAGGTGATCTGTTTACCTTTCTTCATATACAGAAATGCCTTCCTGAGGCACAATACAGACAAAAGTGAGAATAACCATGGAGGAATGCTGGAATTCTTTTAGCCTCACAGCTCTTAGAAGAACATCTAAGAATGAGCCATCTGGGCACAGGAAAAATAAAACCAAAACACATTTACTTGTTCAAGAAATGATCCTCACATACAAATCCAAAATGGCTTCACTTTTGTTCATCTTCTTAGTTATCTTTGACTTGATCCCATTAAGGCCACTTCATGTGTCACAGTAGAACTGATGCCCACCCTATGCTCACGTGTTAGCAGATAGCCAGGTCTCACTTCCAAGATGTCTCTGCTATTGTTGTTATGTGATGTTGGGTCAGAACTGGCTCACATCAGAACTGGTTTTGACAAACACTGTGACAATGGGACAATTAAAACAAACTTTCAAGGAATATTCAACCTGAATCCTTCTGATCATATGGAGATTTTTGAAAGTATTTCTTTGAGTTTATTATGTTTAATTTGTTCTGTTTGTTTGTGTATAAAGGATGCTAATCTAGATGATAGCATAATTATGATAAAAACAAAATGGGGGAAATATGGGAAGCCAATACTAAATATTTGTAGCAAACTGAATGCTACTTAAAAAAAATTGGTTCACAGCTGGCATTCTAGAGGAGACCACTTCTCTTTCTCCAGTTTATCATCTGGTTGATTTGAACTTCAAATTGGGAGCCTATCTCCTTACCCACTAGACCACCAGATGCCCTCTGGGTAGGTTCAAACTTCATTTTCAAGATGCCACTTTCTCAACAGTGTAAGTTTGTGTGGAATCAATATATAGAACAATGTTTAGTTTCTTTCCTTTATTGCCCACTTCCAAGTTTGACATCTTAAGATTCAAAGAAAAGCAGACCCCAACCCCAAGCCATATACTTTAAGTAGCTATTCCCTTACAAATGCACTGAAAAACCTTGAGATCATCAATCAACTGATAGGCAACATAATGATAGATGGACTAAAGATTGAAGCTGTCAACGATTTCAATGTCCTTGAATCCACAATCAATACACCTGATACCAGCAGCCAGGAGATCAGGTGACATATTGCACTGAGAAAGTCTGCAGTCAGGGACCTCTCCAAATTATTGAGGAACAACGATGGATGAAGGTGCACCTGATTCAGGCTGTAGTCTTTTCAGTCACTTGCTGTGCATCTGAGAGCTTGAAAGTGAATTAGGATGACGGAAGAATAATTGATGCCTTTGAATTGGAGTGTTGGAAAAGTGTACTGAATGTCCCATGGACTGCCAAAAGACAAACAGATATGTCTTAGAAAAAAAGTGCATCCAAATAGTTCTTTGGAGGCAAAGATGATAAAGCTTCATCTCACACATTTCGGGTATGCTTGGAAAGGTAGAGACATTGAAAGACAAGAAGACCTTCATTAGCCTGGTGGACTGATGCAGTGACGGCAGCAATGGGCTCAAGTGTGTCAGAGATTGTATGGATGGGACAAGACAGGACAGGGTTCAGATCGGTTTTTCATAGGGTCGCTATGAGTCATATTCGACTTGATAGCACTTAACAACAACATGGAAACTTGGACTAAGTAGTATTGGGAGCTCAGAGGTGGCTTCTGTTTGTAAATTGGATGGTATGAGTAGGCCTCATTAAATAGCAGACATTATATAGTAACAACTTAGAGCTCAGGGATTCGAAAGTAGATACAAAGAGGAGGATAATGTTCTGGGCAGAAGGAACAGCCAGTCAAGGTCCTAGATCAGGAATTAACCCAGCATACCTGAAAGCAGGGAGGACCAGATTAATGTCTATCTGTGTTTCAATGACTCTGCAAAGGTGTTTGATTGAATAGACCACAACAAACTGTGGCTGAATCTGAGAAGAGTGGGAATCCCAGAAGACTTGATCGTGCTTATGCAAAACCTATACTTGGACCAGGAGGCAGCCATCAGAACACAGCAAGGGAATACTGCATGGTTCAAAATTGGGAAGGGTGTACGCCAGGGATGTGTCCTATCTCCATACCTTTTCAATCTATATGCAGAACAGATTATCTGGGAGGCTGGGATCTATGAACTGTGGCATCAGGATTGGAGAAAGACTCAACAATCTGCCATTATGCAGATGACAAAACTTGCTTGCTGAAACTGAGGAAGATCTGAAGTGCTTGCTACAGAAGGTAAAGGACTATAGCCTTCAATATGCATTGAAGCTCAATAGGAAGAAAACAAAGATTCTCACCACTGGGCCAACTGGCAGCATCATGATAGATGGTGAATGAAGAGATTGAGGTTGTAAACAGCTTTAGTTTGCTTGGCTCTACAATCAACACTCTTGGTACCAGCAGCCAGGAAATTAAAGACGTATTGTGATTGGAAAGTCTGCTGTTAGAGACCTCTCCAAAGTACTGAAGAGCAATTATGTCAGTCTGGAGACTAAGGTGGATCTGATACAGGCATGGTCTTTGCCATTACATGCTATGCATCAGAGA
>NW_006399972.1:1737176-1741159 GCF_000299155.1 Elephantulus edwardii
AACAACAACAACATTGCCGGAAAACAAGGAATACCAGAAGAATGTCTATTTGTCCTTTCTTTAATTTTTTTAATTTGTGTTTTATTGACTATACAAAGGTATTTGACTGTGTGGGTGATAAAATTATGATGCATGATGTCCCTCTAAGAAATAGCTTCTCCTAACAATATGCCTTAAGTATGGGAGATGAAACTGTATTATCCTTGCCTCAAATGAGCACACTGGATGTATTTTCTCCAAAACATATCTGTTTGTTCTTATGACATAGAATATTCAGTACTCAAATGCCTCAGCTCAAAGGCATTAATTCTTCTGTCATCTTTATTTATTATCCAGCTCTCAGTTCATAGCAAGTGATCAGAAAGACCATGACCTCAATTAGGCACACTTTAGTCCTCTAACTGACCTCATTACTCTTCAGTAATTTGGAGAGGCCACTGACCCCAAACTTTCCTAGTCCAATACATCTCCTGATCTCCTGGCAATTTCAATCTTTACTCCCTCTATCATAATGTTGCTTATAGGTCCAGTAGTGAGAATTTTTGTTTTCTTGATGTTGAGATATAATCCATATTGAAGGCTATCATCTGTTGATCTTTGGCAGCAAGTATTTTAAGTCATCCTCATTTTCAGTAAGCAAGATTATGTCATTTGCATAATGCAAATCATTGATGAATTTCCCTCCACTTCTGATGCCACATTCTTCTTCATAGAGTACAGCTTCTTGAAGAATCTACTAAGCATACAGTAAGAATAGGTGTGGAGAACAGATACAGCGCTGATGAACATCTTTACTGATTTTAAACCATGTACTGTTCTCTTGTTCTACTTGTTCTTTTGTTCTAGGTTTAGGTTTTGCATGAGCACAATTAAGTGTCCTGGGATTCCCATTCTTTTCAATGTTAGCCATTATTTGTTATGATCCACACAGTCAAATGTCTTTGCATAGTAAATAAAGTACATATAGTCATTCTTTGAGTATTCTTTTCTTTCAGCCCAAATCCATCTGATATCTGCCACATGCTGCCACAGTCTCTTCTAAATCAAGTTTGTACTTCTGTCAATTCTCTGTAAATGCACTGTTCTAGCCATTTTTAGAAGATCTTCAGCAATATTTTTTGTGCATGCAATGATAATGATACTGATATTTTCTACATTCTGTAGGATCACCTTTCTTGAGAATGGGAACAAATACAGATCATTTCCAGGTATCTGTCTTCCGCATTTCCTGGCACAGATTGATAAGCACATCCAGGGTTGCATTTGTTATTTTAAACAGGTCATTTTCATTCAAAGGAGGCTCACAGATTACTGGACCCCACTCAGAGACTTCTCTATGGCATTGACATTCTACTGGCACGATATGGTAAAGCTCAGCCAGGTCTGACTATAGCTGTTTTCATTGTTGCTGTTGTTATGGGCCACCAAGTTGGACAACTCATAGTTAACACTCTAGTGGGTTTTCAGAGACTGTCAATTGCATGAGAGATTGATCATCTTTTTCTTGGATAGCAGATGGTAAATTCAAGCTTTGTGCCTATGGGTTGTCAATGCAATTTTTTTCCCCACTCATGAAAGAAGGATGGCCAGTCTTCTTCAAAGCTACCAACTATCTCTGAAAACCCATTGACGGATAAGCCATGGGTCAGTTCTGAGTCTACGGTACACAATAACAAGAACAGGCCACACTTAGCATACAAGTACATTCACTAGAAAAACAGCTAGAGTCTATAGCAGAGGTCCCACAACCAGATATTATTAGACGTTAAAGATATGACTTCTTCAGTCACAAAATTAAAATCTTAGTTAATAATACCTACTACCTGGTGTTATTTTTTAGCACTGTTTTGCAAACACACTGGGAGCCATACCACTGGTATTTCAAATACAAGTTGTGCCACCCATGATATCTTGGTTTCAGAGGAATTTCCAAATTGTTGTTGTTGTTAGGTGCCATCAAGTCAAGCATGGCTCATAGCATCCCTGTGAACAAAAGATCTGAACCCTGTTCTGTCCTGAGCCATCCTCACACTCCCTGACACACAAGAGCTCGTTGCAGAAGTCAGCATGTCAAGCCACCTGGTGAGGTCTTCCTCTCCTTCACAGACCCTCCACCCTTCCCAACATCATATCCTTCTCCAAGAAATAGAACCTCCTAGCAACATGCCCAAAGTATGTGAAGTGAAGCCTAACCATTTTTGCCTCCAAAGAGCACTCTGGATGCACCCTCTCCAAGACATATCTGTTTGTTTTCTTGTCCATCCATGTCTTCTCCAACACCACAGCTCAAAGGCATTGATTTTTTTTCTGTCATCCTTACTCATTGTCAAGTTTTCAGATGCATAGTTAGTAATTGGAAAGACTCTGGCCTGAATCATAAGCACCTTAGTCCTCAAACTGACATTATTACTCTTCAATAATTTGGAAAGGTTCCTAACTGCATGTTTTCTCCAGAGCAATGCATCTTCTTATTTCCTGACTGCTGGTACCAAGAGTGTTAACTGTGGATCCAAGCAAGATGAAGCTGTTGACAGTTTCAATCTCCTCTTCATCCATCATGACATTGCCTACTGTTCCAGTGATAAGAATCTTTGTTTTCTTGATATTAAGACACAATACATACTGAAGGCTGAATTCCTTGATCTTCTGCGACAAGTGCTTCAAGCCCTCTTCACTTTCGACAAGTAAGGTTCTGTCATCTGCATAACACAGGTTATTGATGAATCTCCCTCCAACCTGATGCCACACTCCTCTTCATAGAGTCAAGCTTCTCAGATAATTTGTTCAACATATAGATTGAACAAGTATGGAGAGAGAATATAGCCCCTATGTGTTCCCTTTCCATTTCCAAACCATGCAGTGCTCCTGTGATCCATTCTCACGACAACCTCTTGACCCAGGTATAGATTCTCCAAGAACACAATCAAGTGCCTTAGGATTCCCTTTCTTCTCAATGTCAACCACAACTTGTCATGATCCATACAGCCAAATGCCTTTGCATAGTCAATAAAGCATAAGTAGACATTCTTCTGGTATTCTTTCCTTTCAGCCAGAATCCATCTGACAGCAGCAATGCTATCCCTGGTGCAACAGCCTCTTCTAAATACTGCTTGAATTTTTGGTGGCTCCTTATCTATGTACTGTTCCAGCTGGTTTTGAGTATCTTCAGCAGAATTTTGCTTGCATGTGATATCAGTGATATCGTTTGATAATTTCCACATACAGTTGGATCATTTTTCTTGGGAATGGGAACAAATATGGACTTCTTCAAATCTGTTGGCCAGACAGCCATCCTTCAACTGTCCTGGCAGAGACTGATGAGTGCATTAAAGTTTGCATCTGTTAATTGAAACAAGTCAATTGGTATCCCATCAATTCCTTGGGGCCTTATTTTTTGCCAATGTCTTTAAAAAGAAAGGACAAGTAATCCAATTAAAATTCTATTGATTCAGACAAAAAATATGCAACGAGATTCAAAAAGGGACCCTCTGGTGGCTCATTGGTTAAGTCGTTGTGCAAGTGATTCAAATCCGCCAGTTGCTCTGAGGGAGAAAGATGGTTAATTTCCTGTGCAATTTTCAACCTCTAAAAACCTGCTCAATGGTCAGATATGAGTTGGTTCTATCTTGATGGTAATGAGTTGCTATTTGTTGCTGATGGCCTCCAAATGTGTCAACAATCATGAAGATAGCATGGGACAGGAAACAATTTCGTCTATCATACAAAAGTTTGCTATGATTCAGAGCCAATTTGATTATAACTCATTAGTAGATAGTCTAAGTTGTTGGCACTTATGTGGCCAAGGGACACAAAAGGCAACAGTCTCACACGTCCTTTGTCCTTTGAAACACCTAGGGTCATTTTTCTCCTTACAGTTTTTGAAGGTAACAAAAGAGAAGTTACCCTCTGAGAACATACAGGCAACAAAGGGACAAGATTTATCTTCTGCTAAAATTCTTTTTTTTCTATAATTATATTTTATT
>NW_006399972.1:1741259-1742853 GCF_000299155.1 Elephantulus edwardii
GGTCGCTATGAGTTGTACTCAACTTGATCACATCTAACATGTAGTCTCCATGGATATCTGAATTCAGAGAATCATTATGAGTGTGTCTTTGTATCATCTATGGCAGAGAAATGAATAAAAAATGTTTTGATAAGCAATTCTTAAATAATTTACATTTTCACATATTTTAATTTTATATTGGTTTCCATACAAAATTCATGTACATTGTTTCATTCATGCACTTTGTGTTACACACATTCCTCATTCACACTGTGTTTCATACAATCATTCCCATTCACTGTGTTTTATAAATTAATCACCATTGATCCATGCTCACTATCACTCCATCATTTCAGGTTCCCATTAGATCTTTCCTAATTTCTTCACCCCTCCCTCTGCCCACCAAATCCTATGACGCTGTGATTTCCTGCCATCCCCACCCTCAATCCTTTTGCCCTCCTCTTCTTACTGCACTTTTATCCACACCTTACTAGTTATCCTTCTAATTTTACAATAATAGTCTTATGCAGTGTTTGTTCTTATGAGACAGAATTAGTTCACTCACCATAATGCTCTCTAGTCTCTTCCATATTATGTAATATTTTACAAAATCGTTGTTCCTTAGGCATGCATAGTATTCCATTGTGTGAACGTATCATAACTTCTCAATCGATTTGTTTGTTGATGGACATTTAAGCTGTTTCCACATCTTCGCTATTGTGAATAACACTACTGTGGACATCAATGTATAAATCTCCATTTGTGCCTCAATTCTAATATCCCTGGGGTATATTCCTCATAGGTATATTCCTCATAGGAATAAAGGAGTTCTAGTTTCAGCTTTTTGAGGAAATGCCACACAGCCTACATGGTTGTTGTACCATTTAATATTTCCTCCAACAGTGTATAAGAGTTCCAATCCTTCCAGATCCTCTTCAACATTTATTTCTTGCTGTCCTGTCAAACTTTGCTACTGCTACTGAGGTGAAATGATATTTCATTCTGGTTTTGATATGTATCTCTTACATTGCCAGTGATTTTGAACATTTCTTAATGTGTCTGTTGGTCATCCAAATGTCTTCTTTGTGAAAATCTCTCCATATGTTTACCCATTTTGTGATTGAGTTATTTATATTTTCCTTGTTGAGACTCTGTAGGATTCTGTAAACTTTAGTTATGAGACCCTTGTCTGAGATGTCTAACTCTCTTTTGACGCAGAAATTCTGGCACACATTAGAGATACAAATATGACTAGAAACTTCTCCCTATCTGGTCCTGAATACCTTTTCAGGCCTCTTTTTCATCACAATGGATTAAGTATCAAGATACACAGGAGGAACAGAAGCTAGGGTAAGATACCACCCAGAAACTCTAAAGGGGAAATCTACTCATCTACTTTCATAAAGATTGTTGTTGTTGTTGTTATGTGTCATCGAGTCATTTGCGACTCGTAGCGACCCTATGTACAAGAGCCCTAAATGTCATTCTATCCTGTGCCAACCTCGCTGTCTCAAACACATTCATTCCCACCACTCCACTCACAGAATCAATCCATTTCATCAACGGTCTTCCTCTCCTGCGCAGCCCCTCCACTCTCCCAAACATGATGTCCCTC
>NW_006399972.1:1742953-1745095 GCF_000299155.1 Elephantulus edwardii
CCTAGCAGTCCATGGTATATTCAACACTCTTCTCCAGCACCACAACTCAAAGGTATCAATTCTCTATCATCCCTATTCACCGTCCAACTCTCCGATGCATAGCACATAATTGCGTAAAGATTACAGTTATGAAATCCATATGAGGAAGTTCTACTCTATCACATGTAGTAGGGGTGAATCAAAGTCCAATTGACAAGACCAACAAGAGCAAAGTTGTCAAAGCTTCAATTGAAGTTGTCAAAGATTTCATTTCCCTTCAATCCACAATCCATACTCAAGAGAGCAGCAGTCAAGAAATCAAAAGACATGTCATATCATGCAAAGCTGCTTTATAACTTGCTATAAAACAAAGATGTCAGTTTGAAGACTAAGGTGCGCCTGACCCAAACTTTAGTATTAATATTTAGTATTTGCTTTGTATTGATGTGAAAGTTGGACAATGACTAAGGAATACTAAAAAAGAATTGGTTTTGCATTGTGGTGCTGATGAAGAGTGTTGAATAAAGCGTGAATTGCCAAAAGAATCAACAAATCTGACTTGGAGGAATTACAACCAGGATGCTCTTTAGAAGCAAGGATAGTAAAACTTCATTTCATACATTTTGGTCATATTGTTCGAAAGTGACAGTCGTTTGAAAAAGATACCATGCTGGAAAATATAGAAAGGAAAAGAAAAAGAGGAAGACCCTCAACAAAACAGACTTAGTGCTTATGACAATGAGTTTGAGCATGCAGGTGATCATGAGAAAGAAGGAATATATTGCAAGGTTTCAAACTGTTATTCATAGAGTGGCTATGAATCATAATCATCTCAAATGCATCTAACATTAACAACAATATTATAGTATCACTGCCACATTTTCTGATAAATTCACATAAATACACTTAATGTTCTCTCTGATACCATCATGTTCTCTGTAGTTTTTCTCCAAAAGTTCAGTTAAAAGGATGTATTATTTATCCTGTATTATCTCATAGATATGCACATCCAAAGCAAGTATAGCAAAAAAATATTAGCAATGGGAACATCTAGAGGAAGATATGTGGGAGTTCTTTATATCATGCTTGCAAAATCCCGTTTGTTAAAAAGATTCACATTAAGAGATCTCAAAAAGAAACTACACTCTTATGTATTCTTGTAAGTTTGAATAAAGATTAATAATAATTCTTGGGAATTGTAAGAAATAATAAGTTTGCAACTGAAAGCCTGTGTCACCATCCACTGAGGCTGTAGGTTAGAGTCATCACGTGATCATCTCCGATAAACTACTCTTTAATTTGTGTCCCCAAAGCAGGCCTGCCCTGAGTACATAGTCGAAAGTGGTAACTGGTTCCACATTAGTCTGTTGGTCAGTCATTCTTTCTTTCCCTCCCTGGGATTGCTCCTCTCCATCCCACCCTATTACCATTTACTATTATACTGAACATACATCTGGGCTTTCATAATTAAAAAATTATTTTGGGGGTTATCTATACAGCATTCAGACTCACCCATTTCACAAGTAATATTTTTAAAAATATACTCAACTATTTTAAAACATATTATAGTTGGACTTAGCCACGGAAACACAGGCATAAAGCTACTTTATTACAAGCCCTTTTTGTTATGTTGTTGCTGTTGTTGATTGCCATCATGTTGAGCACAACTCAAAGCGATCCTATGACCAAAAGACCTGAAGCCTTTCTATAACTATCATCATTTATCAAAGTTCACAAAGTTTCCAGAAACATGTTGTTTAGGAAGCGAATGCCACTCCTGCATCCTTGAAAATAATCCAAGATAGATACACCTTACGGCATATAGTATTAAGATGAGGTTCCAATGCATAATTATGTCTATTTCATAAGATTCATTACTATCATAAATAGTTGTTGTTGTTATGTGTTGTCAAGTTACTTGTGACTTATAGTGACCCTATGTTCAATAGCCCTAAAACCTGCTATATATCCTGTGCCAACACTGTTGTCTCTGGCACACCTACCCTTCTTATCCCAGTTACTGAATGAATCCAACTCATCTATGGTCTTCCTCTCTTTCTCTGTCACTCCGCCGTTCCAAGCATAATGTCCTTCTCCAAGGACTGGTCTCTCCTTGTAAAATGCCCAGGGTATGTCAGATGAAGCCTCAGAATTCTTGCCTCC
>NW_006399972.1:1746440-1746723 GCF_000299155.1 Elephantulus edwardii
CACCCCTAGTTTCCCCTAACTCTGACGTCAGTCCCACTTGACAACAGTGGCACTATGCAGTATTTGTCCTTATGTGACTGAGATATTTCACTAAGCATAATGTCCTTCAAGGTCACTCATTTTGTATGTATTTCATGAGTTCTTTGTTCTTCAATGCAGCATAGCATTCCATTGTGTGAATATACCACATCTTCTCTATCCATTCGTTTGCTGATGGACACTTGGGTTGTTTCCAGCTCTTTATATGTAAACAAAGCCACAATAAACATGGGTATACATATAT
>NW_006399972.1:1748541-1749539 GCF_000299155.1 Elephantulus edwardii
ATTTAGGTTGTTTATTTTTCATTTCAATGAACATATAGTTTTCCACTTTTTCCAACACCATTTGTTAAAAAGGCTGTCGTTTCCCCACTTAACTGATTTCATCTCCTTGTCAAAAATCAGTAGGTGGGCTGATTTTGGGATTCTCAATTCTATTCCATCGATCTGTGTATCTGTCATTGTACCAGTACCATGGTGTCTTGACCACATGTAGTAGGATTTGAAATCAGAGAATTAGAAGCCTCCTCAATTCTCTTTCTATCACCCCTAGTCATTGTCCAGCTCTCTTATGCATCTAGTCATTGTCCAGCTCTCTGATGCATAGCAAGCAATTGAGAAGACTATAACCTGTAGCAGGTGCACCTTAGTCTCCACACTGACATGGTTGCTCTTCAGTACTCTGGAGAGGTCCCTGACAACTAACTTTTCCAATAATAGGAAATGTAAATTCTAGTTCAGTTACACAGCCATGATGCATACAGCTCTTCCTCAGTCTATTCACAAGTTAATGTAAGGTGTATGCTCTGGTAGTATAGAGTCCATAGTGAGTTATGCTGCTAAGCTAAAGGTTTCATATTTCTAGCAGGTCAAATCCACCAGCTGCTTCGTTGAAGAAAGATTAGCATTCTCCTTCCTTTGTGATTTACAATCTCAGAAACTCAATGGAGAATTGCTGTGAGTCAGAAATGACTCCGTGGCTATGAATGAGTATATACATGAGCATACCTGGATGAAGCAAACAATTAACTTATTAGGCTAATGACAAGTGCTAACCATCCAAAAGTGTCTCAGAAGCTTGAAGATCTACCATTCTGAATAATCAACCATTGGGAACTCCATGGAGAATTTAGGCTGTTTTTAAAAGGGAAAAAACAGAACCAACTAAATAGCCAACGGCTGAAAATGTTATTTATTAATTATGATGCAATTATGGATTAGCATGTAAATGATTATTGGAAAAGAAGTATTGTTTGGTTGGTTGGTTGGTTGGTTGGTTGGTT
>NW_006399972.1:1751084-1752046 GCF_000299155.1 Elephantulus edwardii
CATAACCAGTGATTGCAAAAACCATGGCCTGTATCAGGCGCACCTTGTCTCCAGAGAGACACTGTTGCTCTTGAGTACTTTAGAGAGGTCCCTAACTGCAGACTTTCCCATCACAATACCTTTTTTTATTTCCTGGCTTCTGGTGCCAAGAGTGTTGACCGTGGAGCCGAGCAAACTGAAGCTGTGAACAATATCAATCTCTTCACAATCCATCCTGATGCTACCGATTGGTCCAGTGGTGAGAATTTTGTCTTCTGGACATTGAGCCTCAGTCTCTAGCCCTACCACTGGTCTACAGTGAGTGACCTCTCCAAATTTTTGAGAAGCAGTGATGTCAGTTTGAAGATGAAGGTGCTTCTGATTCAGGCTATGATATTTTTCAGCCACTTGCTATGCATCTGAGAGCTGAACAATGAATAAAGGTAAATGACTTTAAACTGTGGTGTTGGAAAAGAGTACTGACTACCATGGACTACCAAAAGAATAAACAACTATGCCTTTTTTTTTCTTAACAACTATGTCTTAGAGAAAGTGAGGCCAGAGTGCTCCTTGAGGGTGAAGATAATAAAGCTTCAGGCATACCTCAGGTATGTTGCTAAGAGGAGCTATTCCTTGGAGAGGGACATCATGCTCAGAAAAATAGGGGATTGTCAAAAGAGAGGAAGAAAGTGTAAGAATGTCACAGGATAGGGCAGGGTTCACATGGTTCAGATTTGTTCATAGGATGGCTATGGCTCATACTCTACTCAATGGCACCAAATAACACAACCAATTTCTGCAGTCTGAAATTTATCAAACATACAATCGAGATGAATTCCTAATAACTAGTAGCGTGATGCAAAAGATAGACAAAAGGAGGATTTGCAGTTGAAAATATTACCTCAGTAGCAGAATTAAGCCAGAGATTTCATGACAGAATTGTGTACAATTATTTATTAATTTCAACTGTTGTTGTTGTTGTT
>NW_006399972.1:1753549-1758794 GCF_000299155.1 Elephantulus edwardii
CACTCCGGCTTCCAAACCCATTGTAGAATGTAATTGTTGTTATGTGCCATTGAGTTGACTGCAATGTATAGTGACCCTATGTACAGCAGCTCTGAACCCTTCCCTGTCCTGAGCCAGTCTCACTAATTCTGACACACCAACCCCCATTGCCCCAGTTACTGTATCAAGCCATCTCATCCGGCGTCTTCCTCTCCTGTGCTGTCTGACAACCCTTTTAAGCATGATGTCCTTATCCAAGGACTGATCTCTCCTGGCCACGTGCCCAAAGTAAGTGAAGTAGTGCTCCAAAATCCTAACCTCCAAGGGGAGACTTGGTTTCACTTTCTCCAAGACAGAGTGATTTGTTTTCTTGGTAGTCCATGGTATGTTCAAGACTCTTCTCCAGCACCACAACACAAAGGCATCTATTCTTCTTCTGTCATCCTTAGTCACTGTCCAATGCTCTGAAGCATAACAAGTAATTAAGACCATGGCCTGGATTAGGCTCAACTTTGTATCTAGACTAACATCGTTTCTCTTCAGCACTCTGGAGAGGTTCATGACAGCAGATTTTCCCAATGCAATTCATCTTTTGATTTCCTGACTGCTGGTTTTAAGAGTGTTGATTGTGGATCTGAGAAAACTGTAATTAGTAACAGCCTCAATCTCTTCTCCATATAATATGGTATTGCCAATTGGCCCAGTGGTGAGAATCTTTGTCTTCTTGACACTGAACTTCAATCTATGTTGAAGACTACAGTTTTTGACCTTTTGCATCAAGTGTTTTTGGTCTTCTTCATTTTCCGCAAGCAAGGTTGTGTCATCTGCATATCATAGGTTGTTAATGAGTCTTTCTCCAATCTTGATGCCACACTACTCCTCATAAAGGCCTGCTTTCTGAATGATCTTCTCTGTATACAGATTGAAAAGGTATGGAGACAAGATGCATCCCTGATGCACTCCTTTCCTGATTTTTACCATGCAGTGTTTCCTTGCTCTGTTATGAGGACTGCTTCTTGGTCCAAGCACAGGTTTCACATAAGCACGAACAAGTGTTCTGAGATTCCCATTTTCCTCAAGGTTAACTACAATTTATTGTGATCCACACAGTCAAACGCCTTTGCATAGTCAAGAAACACAGATCAACATTCTTCTGGTACTCTCTGCTTTCTGCCAAGATCCATCTGACATTGACAATAATATCTTTCTCTAGTGCCTCAGCCTCTTCTAAACCCAGCTTGTATTTCTATTAGTTGTCTGTCATTGTACTGTTCAAATAGTCTCTGTATAAACTTCAGCAGGATTTTGCTTGTGTGTGTGAATTTAGTGATATTGTTTGACAATTTCCACACTGTCAGATCACTTTTTTTTAATGGGAATAAATATAGAAATCTCTTCCAGTCAATTGGCCAAGTAGTTGTTCTCCAGATTTCTTGGCACAATTTGGTGAGCTCATGCAGGGCAGCATCTGTTTGCTGAAATACGGCAATTTATATTCCATCAATTCCTGGGTCTTTATTTTTTGTCAAGTCCTTCAGAGTAGCCTGAACTTCCTCCTTCATCACCATTGCCTCTTAATCGTATGTTATTTCTTGAAATTCTTCTGTGTCAGCCAATTCTTCTTGGTACAAGATATAGTCTATCTGATGAGAAATAAATTTATCTGCAATAAATAAATCATTGTGAAAAATTCTATCATGCAGTCTCCAGCCTCTTCTGTTTTCAAGGCCATATTTTCCAATTCCCAGCACTTCTTCTTTGTTTACTTTATATTCCATTCACCAATTATTATTCTTAATAACAATGTTGAATCTATCTTAGACTGCAAAAGTCAGTTAAAATCCATGATTTCTTCATCTTTTACTTTAGTATTTGGTAGGTATATTTGAATAATAGTAACAATAGTAATAATATTTTAATAATAGCAACAACGGGTTGTCCATGTATCCATAAGTTAGTACCCTATCACTGAAAACATATACTTGAGAATAGCTCTTAAAATGCTCATTTTGACAAAGAATGTCACACTATTTCTCTTTAATTTGTGATTTCCATCAGAGTAGATCATGTGATTGAATTTAAATTACCAATACCAGTCCATCTCAACTCAGTAATATCTGTAAAGTCAATCTTTATGCACTCCACATCATTTTTTACAACCTCCAATTTTCCTAGATTCATGATTCATATATTTCATGTCCCAATTACTAATGGATGTGTGCTGTGGTTTCTTATTTTAAGTCTTGTCACATTTGCAAATGAAGGTCCTTCATTGAATGAAAGCTTTTCTCCATTCATGTCATTAAGGGAGAAACTATTTTGAAGGGGTGGTTCTTCCCTAATCACATTTTAAGGTTTTTCCCAACCTGTGTAGCCCAACTGTTGTCAGACCACCAATTGTTCACATGCAAATTCAAGTTGAAATTCAGAAATTTTCTCAAGATGGAGAAAACGGCAACAAGTACACAAGAGCTAAAATTCAATCTTAAATATATACCCACTGAATTCAGAAACCATCTCAAGAATAGATTTGATGTATTCAGTACTAACGACTGAGAATCAGATGAACTGTAGAATGACGTCAAGTTTACTTAAAAGAAAGGAAAGACCGAAACAATTTCAAAAGAACCTCTGAAACTTGCTCTAGAAAATAAACATGCTAAAGTGAAAGGAAGAAATGATAGTATGTATGACAGCTGTACAGAAGATTTTGAAGAGCTGCTTGAGAAGACAAAGTGAAAATTCTAGAATGTACCAATTAGAACAAATAGGACATTTCCCTCTACAAGAAGAATGAAAACCCTCCCCTACCCTAAACCTTCATTTTATGGTTGATTTACTCAAACTTTACATTCAGAGTGGGGAAAACTTTAAGCTCTTGTAGCTTAGTCTATAGAGAGTTGTGCTACTAACCCATAGGTGGCATCTCTTTGGTGGTTCAAATCCATCAGTTGCTCTGAAGGAGAAGGGTGGATAATTTCCTCCTGTGTGATTTATGGCCTCTAAAAACCCGCAAGAGGTTCAACTATGAATCAGTTCTGACTCTATGGCAATGAGTTGAGTGGACTACTATTTCATTGGCATTTGTTTTCTTCCTAAGAATTTCTTTCTCAGAGTTTAGGGTAGCTTATTGAGGTAGAATCAAATCCACCCATAACCATTCCTTTATAACTTCAAAACATCATTTGTACAGGCTGCACCAAAAACTGCAGAACATAACTCACTTACAGAAAGTATAATACTGAATGTGAAAATCTGAAATAACACACTGCATAAGTGATGGCAGTAAAACGCCAATGATATCTTAAAGATATTTTAAAGATTTAGTATTTATCATTGTAACAGAGCTTTTATGTTTGATGTTACACGACACTATGAGCTCACTCCTGAATCAATGCTGTTTTATTGCTTGTTGTTATATTTATGGGATGTTTCTGTGAACAAAGCAGAACAGGCCGAGTCTATTCCCAACATAACCTATAAATAATGTAAGGAAATAAACTAAGCAAATCTTCATGAAGCAATGCATTATTTACCATTCCTTGTTGAAGAAATATGAGTTTAAATTTTGGTTACATATTAATGTAAGATCTTAGCCTAGGTCTCCTGGGGTGTCAAATTCTAAGGTTTAACTCTGTATTAACCTTTGTGTCTTCCCAACTCTGTTACTAAAAGCCACCTTCTTCTGTAGGCTCAGAATCCAAAACCTCGACTTTGAGAGTAACATTTACATCACAAGCCAATCACCAATATGCATGTTTTATACTCTATATGTAGTTGAAGCTTGCAAGGAAAAATCACCAGGAAAGTTGGGTGAAGGAAAAGGCAACACAAAATAAAGGGTTCATTAGACATTGCAATTAATTAATAATATTAATTCAATGGGGGTTACTTTTTGTTGTTACAAGGCATTGAGTTAAAACCAATTCATAATTTACTCTCTAGTAGATTTTCAGTGGCAATAAGTCACACGGAAAGAGATTGTCCATCTTTCTTCCTTGAGGCAGTTGGTGTATTTGAATGCCTTAATAAATAGTTATTAATGTTATATAACAAAGTATCTATAGCTAATGTTAAATGGATATTGGCTGAAAACAGTACCAGAGAAATGTCTATTGTGTTTCATTGACTATGCAAAAGCATCTGACTGTGTGGATCACAACAAACTGTGACTAACTCTGAGAAGAATGGGAATCCTAGAACATTGATTGGGCTTACACAAAACCTATACTTGGATCAAGTGGCAGTTGCAAGGAAACATTGAATGGTTCAAAATTGAGAAGGGTTTACACTAGTGAGATGTCCTATCTCCAAAACTTTTCAATCTATACGCAGAACAGATCATCCCAGAGGTGAGCCTCTATGAAAAGAAATGTGGCATCAGAAATGGAGGACGACTCATCAACAACATGCAGATGACACATCTTGCTTACCAAAACTGAGGAGAGCCTAAGATATTTGTTGCAGAAGGCCAAGGACTGAGCCTCAATGTGGATTGAAGCAAAACATCAAGAAAACAAAGATTCTCATCTCTGGGCCAATTAGCAGCATCATGTATGGTAGATGATGAAGAGATTGAGATGTTGTCAGCTTCAATTTGCTTTGCTCCACAATCAACACTCTTGGTACCAGCAGCCAGGAAATCAGAAGATGTATGGTATTGGGAGAGTCTGCTGTAAGGGAGCTCTCCAGAGTACTGAAGAGCAATGATGTCAGTCTGGAGACTAAAGTGCATCTGACCCAGGCTATGCTTTTCACTTGCTATGCATCAGAAAGCTGGACAAGGAACCAAGATTGTGGTGGTGGAGGAAGCAGTGTCAGGAACTGGAGTTGTGGCAAGCTGCATAGAAATGGGCCACCATGGCCCTCCACAGCCCACAGTTTATCTATAACTGAACAATTTATCTCTAGTCTTCAGTATGTACTGAGACTCAACATCAAGAGGACAAGATTTCTGAAAAAAGAATGCATGAGTCCCACTGCTTCCAGTCCTCCACTGCTGAGCCCACATGGTCCGCAGCCCTGTAGGGCGACCACAGCTGGAGCTCAGGATCCCCTCACCTGGGATGGGTGGTGGGCACCAAGCCCTGTGGCTGGTATGTCGAAGCCCCTGCACAGCTGCAAAATAAACTTATTATAAAAGAAATTCTCAGAATCACGATGGTGGTGGCAGGAGAAGCTGCATGAGTAGCAGAAGGCGTGGCAAGCCACATTGAAATAGGCCACCACGGCCCTGCACAGCCAGCAGTATATATATATATATATA
>NW_006399972.1:1759583-1760547 GCF_000299155.1 Elephantulus edwardii
ACTACTGGTCTTCAATATGGATTGAGGCTCAACATCAAGAGGACAAAGATTCTTGAAAAAACATACTAATGGGTAAGGTCATACAGTAGAAATGAAGAAAATAAAATAAGCAGAAAATAGAAAATGATGGAGTAGTTTTATGAAGGAAAATTAGGAAATATTTCTGTAAGGAAGTACTATTTGAACTGAAGCATCTAAAAACCAAGTGGTTGTTGGTTTGTTCGGTTTTTCTGAGAAAGAGAATGATCTTTAATGTGTTTTATTTTTCTGTTCTGTCTCATCAAAGTCTATTTATAGGTGGGAAGAGAGCTGGTCAATCCCGACAGAGCAAGCATTCCAAAATAAGCTAGGTGAAGTTTTCTTGGCAAAAGGAGAGAAGGACAATGTTGGGGAAATACATCCCTCACTAAGACCATGAACTCAAAATGAAGCTCAAGAACTGAATTCACTGATAAGAAGGGATCATCCCAGATGAGGGAGCTGGGTAATCACAATGGATGGGGTGAAATAAGACCTGATACAAACTGGAAGAGAATGTTGTTCTGAGAAAGTTGGCTGGACTCTAGAGAAAGGAACTGGATTAAGAAGCAAAGAGATAGCACTGAATTGTGGGGCAAGAGTCTTGATCAACCATGGAAATTTCACCACATTTGTTCATCCTATATGATCCTGCTTGTCATTACTCCTGAAGAACAAGAACTAGCTTAACAACTTTGGGATCCTGGCAATCACATTTTTTAAAAAATATTTTTCTTGTCTCTTCACTACACACACTTGAAACACACATGTGTTCACATTTAGGGTTGCTGTTGTTATGTGCCATTGAGTCCAAGCCTACCCATAGCTCACACCCTAGCTGGTTTTCAGAGGTTGCAAATCACACAGGAAGAGATTATTTATCTTTTTTCCATGGATTGGCTGCTGGATTATATGTATATGTATATGTATATGTATATGTATATGT
>NW_006399972.1:1760647-1775065 GCF_000299155.1 Elephantulus edwardii
TGTATGTGTATGTGTATGTGTATATATGAATATCTAATCTAGGAGGCTAGGTGCTGATTGTAGAACAGACCACAAACTACTCATATGCAAGTTCAAGCTGAAGTTGAGGAAAATTAAATCCATGGGAACCAAAATTTGACCTTGAGTCTATCGCACCTGAACTTCAAAACCATCTCAGGAACAGGTTTGAGGCCTTGGATATTAATGAGCGAAGACTGATGAGCTGTGGGAGGATATCAAGAATATCATCCAGGAAGAATGCAAAAGGTTATTACAAAAACAGCGGAGGAAGAAGGACTAAGACAGATGTCAGAAGAAACTCTAAATATTGCACTGGAACATGGAGAAGTCAAAGCAAAGGGAAGAAATCAAGATATTAAGGATTTGAACAGAAGATTCCAGAAGACAGTGTGGAAAGACAAAGTATTAGAATGAAATGTGCAAGGAGCTGGAGTCAGAAAATCAAAAGAGCCGGACCCGCTCAGCATTTCTTAAGCTCAAGGAACTGAAGAGCAAATGTAAACCTAGAGTTGTAATACTAAAAGATGCTTTAGACAGAATATTAAATGATTCAGGAAGCATTAAAAGAATATGGAAATAATATACAGAGTCATTGTACCAAAGGAATTGGTGGACACAGAAGAATTACATGAAATCATGTATGTGCAAGAGCCTATGGTAATGAAGGAAGAAATTCCAGCTGCTCTGAAAGAATTGGCAAAAAGCAAGGCCCCAGGAATTGATGGCATACTGATTGACATATTTCAACAAATAGACTGCCCTGGATATGTTCACCAAGTTGAGCCATGAAATCTAGAGGATAACCACCTGGCCAACTGACAGGAAGAGATCTATACTTGTTCCCATTCCAAAGAAGGGTGACTCAACAGGGTGTGGAAATTATAGAACAATATCACTGATTTCACATGCAAGCAAAATTTTGCTGAAGATTATCCAAAAACGACTGGGACAGCACATCAACAGAGAACTTCCTGAAGCGCAGGCTAGATTTAGAAGATGCCTTGGCACTAGGGGTATTATAGCTAATGTCAGATGGATCTTGGCTGAAAGCAGAGAGTATCAGAGGAATGTCTGTGTTTCATTGACTATGCAAAAGCATTTGACTGTGTGTCTGTGGCTGACTCTGAGAAGGATGGGAATCCCAGAACACTTGATTGTGCTTATGCGAAACTTATACTTGGACCAGGATACAGTCATCAGAACAGAGCAAGGAAACACTGCATGGTTCAAAATTGGGAAGGATTTGCATCAAGGATGTGTCCTATCTATATATTTTCCATCTATATGCAGAACAGATTATCTGGGAGGCTGGGCTCTATGAGGAGAAGAAGTGTGGCATCAGGATTGGAGGTAGACTCATCAACTATTTGCGTTATTCAGATAACACAACCCTGCTTGCTGAAACTGAGGTGGACCTGCAGCACTTGCTATAGAAGGTAAAGGACTACAGTCTTCAACATAGATTGAAGTTCAACATGAAGAAAACAAAGATTCTAACCACTGGGCTGATTAGCAGCATGATGATAGATGGTGAAGATGTTGAGATTGTTGACAGCTTCAGTTTTCTTGGCTCTACAATCAACACTCTTGGTATCAGCAGCCAGGAAATTAAAAGATGAATTGCATTGGAAGTCTGCTGTCAGAGACCTCTCCAAAGTACTGAAGAGCAACATTGTCAATCTGGAGACCAAGATGAGCCTGATACAGGCCACGGTCTATGCATTTACTTGCTACACATCAGAGAGTTGGAAAATGACTAGGGATGATAGATGGAGAGTTGATACGTCCTGGAGAAGAGTATTGAATATACCATGGACTGTTAGGAGAACAAACAAGTTCATCCTGGAGAGGGTGAAGCCAGGCTGCTTCTTAGAGGAAAGTATTCTGAAGCTTCATCTGATGTACATTGGACATGTTGCAAGGTAGGATCACTCCTTGGAGAGAGACATCAAGCTTGGGAGGGTGGAGGGACAGTGCAGAAGAAAAGACCCTTGATGATAGGGATTGTTTCAGTCACTGGGGTAATGCAGATAGGTTTGTTAGAAACAATAAGATTGGCAAGAGATAGAGCAGGGTTTAGTGCTGTTGTACATAAGGTTGTTATGAGTCGCAGGTGACTCAACAGCACATAAAAAAAACAACATACCTATCTCAGCTCCCTTGGCAAGATGATAACATAAGGCAATGTCCCAGGCCTTGGTTATTCTCCACTACTAGCTATGTGTCTGAGAGCTGGACACTAAATAAGGATGACAGAAGAAGAATCAAGGCCTTTGAGTTGGGGTATTGAATAAGAGGGTTGAACATATCATGGATTGTCCAGAGGACAAACAGGTCTGTCCCGGAAAAGGCAAAGCCAGGGTTTATTTTGGAAGCAAAGATGGTGAAACTCTGTCTCACATACTTTGACCATGTTGGCTGAGGCGAGGAGACCATGCTTTAAAGGGTAGGAGACCAGAACAAGAGAGGAAGACCCTCAACAAGATGGATTAACAAGATGATGAGTTTTAGATGGTTTGAACTCACTTCCACTCCACTGGAGAAAAAAAAATGGACAATCCCTTCCCATGCAATTTTCAGCTTCTGAAAACCTACTGGCTCAGTTCCAACTTGACAGCAATTAGAAATGAGATGAGATCCCCTGTCAGTTTTACTGAAAGCTATGCCAACAGTTTGGAAGCAGGAGTTAGGGCTTGCCTCTGGAAACCCTATGAACCTGGAGAAAGGACGAAAGTTATACAGGTGTCCAGGTCTTTTGTTCATAGGGTAGTTATGAGTCACCTCCGACTCGACGGTGCTTAACAACAACAAAAACAAAAACAGCATAGAGAGAGATCAGTTGGCCTAGTGGACAGAAAGCCATGCTCCCAAGCCAAGCGTTGGTGACTCTAATCCGCAGCCCTTTACTTGTTTTTAGTGAAACATTCTTCTAGGTCGTATAACCCTGATAAGTCCACTTATAGGTGGTTGCTATAGGTGGTTGCTGTGAAACTGAGCACTGTGACAATGATGTGCCAAATGCGAGAATGGTTACCCATGGTGGACAGTGTTTGGTGGAGCTCCCCGATTAAAACAAGCTTGGAAGTAGGAGTGGCATCCACTTCCGTAATAGCTTGCCAACAGTATTTCAAATACCAGTGAGTTCACTCATCATGGATATCTTTCATCACAACTTCTAGATTTTCGAGTTTAAAACAAAACTAGGAAGAATAGCCTGGCAATATAGTTTCAAAATTAAAACATTTTAAAACAACCAAACCCTATTCATTGTTATCAAAGCAGATGGAAGAGACTTCCCCAATACAGAAGTAATTTGCAATTACTTGTTATGCATTCGAAAGCTAGACAATGACTAAGGATGATAAAAGAAGAATGTATGACTTTGAGTTGCAGTGCTGGAGAAGAGTCTTGAACATACCACGAACTGCCAAGAGAACAAACGGGTCTGTCTTGGAGAGGATGAAAGCAATTTTCTCCTTGAAGGCAAGCATTTTGAAGCTCTGTCTCACATACTTTGGGCCAGTGGCCAGGAGGGACTGCCTGCTTGGAAGTGTCAAAGGACAGTGCAAGAGAAGAAGATCTCGGATGAGACAGTAACTGGGGTAATGTGGGTAGGTGTGCTGGAGTCAGTGAGACTCACTCAGGATAGAGAAGGCTTCAGAGCTCGCTCTAAGTTGCATGCGACTTGATGGCACATAGCAACAACACCAACATTGTAATCAAATCAGAACCAACTCATAACTGACCCTCCAGTGGGCTTTTGGGAGTCTGTAAAGTGTAAGGAAAGAGATTGCCCATGTTTCTCCCTCAGAGCAGCTGGTGCATTCACACCAGCCAATTTTTGGTTAGTAGAGCAAACCCTATGACTATGCCATCAAAGCTCCATAATTAGTCAGTGAAAACCTTATGAATTGAAACAGAATTTCGTCCCACTCACTTGCTTTGGCCATGTCGCCAGGAAGAATGCATCACTAAAGGAGAACATTACATTTGCTGAAGTAGGGGTAACATTGGGATATTGGCAAAATAGCTACACGACTCACCCTGCCTGCATCTGTGAGGATGATGCAGGAGCAAACATTTCATCCTGTGGTGCACAAGGTCACTATGGGCCCATGTCAAGGGCAGCTAACAACAATCCCTGATAGATTTAATTATCTGAAACAAAAGAGGCAGGCGAGATCTCTAGAGATTTTCTAATCAATGCTCTGCCTCTAGGGAAAATAAATGAACAACTTACCCAGAGCAGAGATTAAAAGCTTAGTTAGCTGACTAGGCCCTACGCAAATTTTTAAAGGGGTGAAATTTTACTTTCTACTTCAAATTGTAATTCTCTTTATTGTACTAATTGATAGGCTCTGTTTTCCTGATATCTAATGTTTATTTAAAGTTATCTGCCTGTTCTCTCCATCAGTCCCTCATTAAAATAGCAGCAGGGTATTATATCAAACTATAAGAAATGGACTTATCCTAAGAAACCAAGAACTCAAAACAATTTAATATTAACTGACCATAATTTTTAATTAAAGATAAGGAATTATTATTGTTGTTGTTGTTGTTGTTGTTATGTGCCACCAAGTCGATTACAAGTCGTAGTGACTCTATGCACAATAGCTCTGAACCCTGTTCTATCCTGAACCAATCTCACTGCCTCAGGCACCCCTACCCTCATTATATTGGTTATCGTATCAATCCATCTCATCCAGGGATATATAGAAAGATGGACAGTGACTAAGGATGATAGGAGATTATTTGATGCCTTTGAGTTATGGTGCTAGAGAAGAGTACTGAATATACTATGAACTGCTAGAATGAACATTTTATTCTGGAGAGAGTGAAATCAGGCTGCTCCCTGGAGACTAGGATTTTGAAGCTTTGTCTGACATACTTTGGCCACGTTGCAAGGAGGGACATAAAAAATTAAAACACTAACTAGACCAATTAAAGGCAGGGGAGGTATGAAGGCTAAACCCAATGAATTTTTTAAAATTTTGGGGCCTCTAACAACACACTCGTGGAAAGTGCACTTGTCAACAGTATACATAAGTGATAGAATTCTTAAAAACTGAAAAGCATACTTATGTACTGAGCACATAGATCAAGAAACAGAGCGTGGCCAATCCTCCCCAAAAGTTCCCCTCTCATTCCTTCCTATCAGTCTTGAGAGGGATAATTTTACTGACTTTTGATAGATAGATAGATGATAGATAGATAGATAGATAGATAGATAGATAGATAGATAGATAGATAGATAAATAGACAGTTCTTCCTGGTTGTGAATATCCTATAAATAGAATTGTACAGTGTACTTCTGTCTCTCCCCTTTTACTGACCATCATGTTTGTGAGATCTGTTCACAGTACTGTGCACAGTTTGTGTAGTTGTGGTTATTCATTCTCATTACTGTCTAGTATAAGACGTCAGCTTGTGAATGTCAATATTTGATCCTCAGGACTACATTCCAAGCATGTTTAAGGGGAGGAGGGAACCACAAACTCATCCCTAGAGTGAAATTAACTCCTTTGGCTGAAATCATCTTTATTTTGCTCATTGAGCACCAAGCTCATAATGCATTCTCTCAGGCTTTCTGATTTAATTTGAAATTTACATCTGAGCTCCTCTTAACATCAGGATACAGACTGATGAGTTCAAGTTACAACCCTTTCCCACTACCAAAGGAAGGAAGCCAAGCTGCTCTTTTGCTCCAATTTTATTTCTTCTATTACATGGAGCTATGCTTGAAGATACACCAAGAACAGCTGCCAGGGGCCCATCCACTGGGAAACTCATCCAACTCAGGCAGGCAGGCAGTTGTTGGCATTTGTTCACAGGATGCAAACATCAGAAAGTGTTTGTGATCATTATCTAGGCAATTCTCAGCCTTGCAAGCACAGGCCCACAAAGGCAGGCGCGACAGCTGCTCTCTCATTTCAAAGTGGATGTTCTGTCCATTCTGCCAGATTGTCTTTCTTAAATGACTCCTTTTAAAAACGCCTTGCCATTGAGTTGATTTCAACTGCACGTGTCCCAGAGTAGAACTGCTCCATTGGATTTCTGAGACTGTGACCTTTGAAACAGATTGCCACATTTTTCTTGCGTTTTCCCTGGACGGGTTCATACTGCCAAACTTCTGTGTGGTAGCTGAATGCTTAACAGTCAGGGATGCCGGAGTGACTTGTACTCTCTCCGGAGACCCAAAATAGTTAATAAATGACAAGATGTATAATCACCTACATGGAAGACTTAATATTGTAAATGTCTCTGTCCTTTCAAATCAATAAATGCATTCTTTGCAACTACGTAGAAAAGGTTACCTTCCACATCAGGCTCCTAGGGAATAGTAGAGTTGGACCAAGAGGCACCCAGTTTGCTTAATGACAAATCATCTCCAATTATTTCTATGCTCATCCTCCTGTCAGTGGTATCGAGTCAGAACTGGTTCATAGTTGACCCTCCAGGTTTTCAGAGGCTGTAAACTACACAAGAGGGGATTGCACTTCTTTCTACAGTGGGGCAGTTTGTGGGCTCAAACTGCCTGCCTTTGGGTTTGCAGAGTAACTCCTTACCACTGGGCCACCAGAGCTACCTAGTAAAATGTAAACACAGACAAGTAAAAGTTGGCATCAGTTTTTACTTCAGAAATCATGCTGGCTCCAGCAGGACATGGACATAGCGAGACCACAAAAATTTCTTTTTTTGTTGTTGTTGCTGTTAGATGCTATCAAGTCAAGTGTGACCCACAGTGAACCCATGAACAACAGACCTGACTTCCTGTCCTATCCTCATCATGCCTGATGCGCTTGAGCCCATTGCTGCAGTCACCATGACAATCCACCTCACTGGGTGTCCTCCTCTCTTTCATTGACCTTTCCAGGTACAATATCCCTTTTCAAGGAACAGCCTCTCCTAGAAACATGTCAAAAGTATGAGAGATGAAACTTCACCATCCTTTCCTCCAAGAAGCACTCTTGTTGCACCTTTTCCAAGACATCTGTTTGTTCTTTTAACTGTCCATGGGATCTTCAGAGCTCTTTACCAACACCACAACCCCAAGGCATCAATTCTTCTCCTGTCAACCTTATTAATTGTCCAGCTCTCATATGCTTAACCAGTAGCTGAAAAGACCATGGCCTGAATCAGGCACACTTCAGTCTTCAAGCTAGCATCATTGCTCTTTGGTATTTTTGAGAGGTCCCTAGCAGCAGATTTACCCATAGCAAAATGTCTCCTGATATCCTGACTTCTAGTACCAAGGCTGTTTGTTATGGATCAAAGCAAGATTAAATCATTAATATTTTCAATCCTTTCTCCTTAAATCATAATGTGGCCTATTGGTCCAGTGGTAAGGACCTTTTTTTTTTTTTTGATGTTGAACTTCAATACACATTGAAGGCTGTAGTCTTTGATCCTCTGTAGCAAGTGTTTCAGGTCCTCCTCACTTTCAACAAGCAAGGCTATGTTACCTGTATAGCACAGGTTGTTGATGTGTCTTCCTTTAATCCTTATTTCACATTCCTCTTTATAGAGTCCAGCTTCATGAAGTTCATGCTGCATTGAAGACCCTGGCAAAAAATAAGGTCCCAGGAATAAATGGGATATCAATTGACATATTTCAGCTAACAGATGAATCCTTGTACATGCTTACCAGTCTATGCCAGGAAATTTGGAGAACAGCTGTCTGGTTAACTGACTGCAAAAGATCCATATAGTTTCTCATTCCCAAGAAGGGTGCTTCAACATCATGTGAAAATTACTGAACAATATCATTAATATCACATGCAAGCAAAATATTGCTTAAGATCATCCAAAAACAGCTGGAACAGTACTTTGACAGAGAACTGCCAGAAGTTCAAGCTGAGTTTAAATGAGGCCGTGGCACCAGGGATATCATTGCTGATGTGAGGCGGATCCTGGGTTAAAGCAAAAAATACCAGAAGAATGTCTATCAGTGTTTTATTGACTACGCAAAGGCATTTGAGAGTGTGGATCACAACAAGCTATGGCTAACATTGAGAAAAATGGGAATCCCAGAACACTCAGTGATGCTCATGCCCAATCTATAGACCTACATCAAGAAGCTGTTGTCTGAATGGAGCAAAGCAACACTGCATGGTTTAAAATCAGGAAGACTGTACATCAGGGATATATTGTTTCTCCATATTTATTCAATCTGTATGCTGAGCAAATAATTTGTGTCCTCAGTAATCCTCCACAAACCCAAAGGGTTCAGAAAGACAGAACATTCTCAATACTATAAGAAATTATGATACATTATATTAGCCTGTGATATCTACAAAAGTCTTTAAATTGCCAGTTATAGAGTCAGAACCAACCCATAGCTGACCCACCAGCAGATTTTCAGAGGCAGTAAGCCACAAATATGGGAGGAGATTGCCCATCTTTCTCTTACAGAGCACCTGGTGGATTTGAACTGTGCACTTCTGGGTTGGCAGTGCAATTTCTTAACACTAAGCCACCAGAGCACCTTTTAAAAAGTAGGAGAAAGAATAATCTTTCTTTGGAACAGTTATAGAGCCCTTTTCTCATGGTGAGGGACGGACAGTATGGGAAGCATCAATGGAAGGATTAATGTATATTCTAAGTTAGAAAACGTGAGAGTTGCAACCTAGCACATCAACTATTGTTTTAAGAGCTTCCTTCTTTTGGAAGATACATGGATGCTGACTCTGTTACTTTACAATGTCTTTTCTTTTTTTACACTTTTTATTGTCATTTTTGAGTGATAGTTTGCAAAGTATATTGGTTTTCAACCCTTCATCAATGACTTTTGTAACATTGATTAGAATATACACACTTTCTCATCCATTCAATCTTTATGGTCTTTCACTATGTTACTGAGTCTTTGTTATCTGTTGGGGAGCTCCGGGAGGTCTCATAGATAAGGAGCTGCACTGTCAACCCAAAGCACACAGTTTGAATCCGCCAGCTGTTCTATGGGAAGAAGATGAACAATTCCTTGGTTTTCAATTTTTAGTCTCTGAAACCCACTAGAAGATGAGCTATGAGTTTCAACTTGACCACACATAACAACATTTTCTATTTTTTTTTCTGTCATCCTCTTTTTTTAACATCAACACAATTTTATTTTAATTTTTTCCCATGGTTGCACATTTTCTTTCCATGTTTCTCCTGCCCTCTCCCATGATGCTTTACTTGTTCCATACTGTTGTCATATGTACAATGCCTAATCATATATTCCCTTCAGACAGTTTTTCCCCTCATCTGATCTAATATAGTGTTCATTATCTATCCAGTCTTTTCCCTTTCTCTTCCCAACCCTCCATGTCTGTTCTAGTTTATAACAGTGGAGCTATGCAGTATTTGCCCTTTTATGACTGAGATATTACACTCAGCATAATGTCCTCCAAGCTTCTCCATGTTGTGTAAAGCATTATCTATTAATTGATTTCTATTTCCACTATCATATCCCTGGTAACAATACTTGAATTATTCTCTCTGTGCACAAACTTTTATTTAGCTTTTTATGATAGTAGTTTTATATAGTATTTGTCCTTTGTGACAGACTAACTTCACTTAGCATAATGCCCTCTAGATTCGTTCATGTTACGCAATGATTCATGAATCCTTCATTGTTTTTTAAGTTGCAAAGAGTACATATCTAAAATGTACAGAAAACTCCAACACAAAACTTTTTAATGTGCTGACTGTTGTTCTGTGCTGTCCATTAAATTCAAACTCAAAGTCCGTGTGACAGAGTAGAAGCACTCCAAGGGGAGAGGGATTTGTTTGTAATCTTCAAGGGAAGGGGGCTCTGGTAGGCTAGTGGTAAGGAGTTGTGCTGCCAACTCAAAGGCACACAGTTCAAATTCACCAGCTGCTCCACTGGAGGAAGATGGGCGGACTCCTTCCTTGTGATTTACTGTCTCTGATAACCCACTACAGGGTCAGCTATGAGTCAAACATGATGGTACATAACAAAAACAATCTGTAAGGGACCAGATCATCAAGTCTGTCTCCTACTGGCCACTGGATGGTTTCAAATAGTCAACCTTCCAGTTAGCAGTAGAGCTTTGAGCCACTGGGCCACCAGGCTCCCTTTTAATATACTAAATTCTACAAATGGTTCTTATTGTTCAACCCAATCTTTTTAAACAACAGTAACTTGAGTCTAAAGGTAATTAAGTAGTATTTGAAGGTCTGGGCTTTGAGAATCTTTGTGAAATCTTACCTCCTTAGGTGCATTTGATTGATATAGTTGTTTTAATTTTCATCTCTCTGTCTAAGAGCTAGGGATTTTTAACATTTCTTGATCGACTTGCCACATGAATGTCTTCTTTGGTGAAATATCTATTCATATCCTGTGCCCATTTTGCTATTGGGTTGTTTACCTATTCTTGTGGAGGTCCTAAAGAATTCTATAAATTTTAGATATGAATCCCTTGTCATACATGTCATTGTCAAATATTTTCCCCCAGTCTGTGGGTTTCCTTTTTACACAGTTGGAGAAGGTTTTCCAAGTGCATAGGGATTTGATTCTTAGAGGGTCCCATTCATCTATTTTGTTCTCGCCTCATAGGTTTTTCACTATGCTTGGAAGATTGTTGATATTGTAGATTGCTGTTGTTGTTATATGCCTCCGAGTTGTTTGCGACTCATAGTAACCTTGTGTAAAACAGCTCTGAATCCTGTGCTATCCTGAGTCAACCTTAATATCTCTGACACACCTAACCCCATTACCCTAGTCACTCAGTCAATTCATCTCATTGAGGGTGCTACTCTCTTGCACTGTCCCTCCACCCTCCCAAGCATGATGTTCCTCTCCAAGGACTGGTCCCTCCTTGCAACATGCCCAAAATATGTCAGACAAAGCTTCAAAATCTTTGCCTCCAAGGAGCAGCCTGGTTTCACCCTTTTTAGGATGAACCTGTTTGTTCTCCAAGCAGTCCATGATATATTAATACTCTTCTCCAGCAACACAGCTCAAAGGCATCAATTCTCCTTCTATCATCTCTAGTCATTGTCCAGCTTTTTGATGTATAACATGTAATTCCAACAACTATGGCTTGGATCAGGTGCACCTTAGTATCCAGACTTACATCATTGCTATTCAGTACTCTGGAGAGTTCCCTAAATCAGTAGGCTTTCCCAGTGCAATTTGTCTTTTCATTTCCAGGCTGCTAGTACCAAGAGTGTTGATTGTGGAGCCAACCAAACTAAAGCTGTTAACAATCTCAATAACTTCACCATCTATTATGATGCTGCCAAATGGCCAGTGGTGAGAATCTTCGTTTTCTTGATGTTGAACTTCAATCCATATCGAAGGCTGTAGTCCTTGACCTTCTGCAGCAAGCACTTCAGGTCCTCCTCAGTTTCAGCAAGCAGGGTTGTGTCATCTGCATAATGTCGATTGTTGATGCTGTGGATTGTTGTTGTTGTTGTTAAGTGCCATCGAGTCATAGGCGACTCATAGATACCCCATGAATGAAGACCTGAATGCTTGTATAACTTTCATCCTTTCTCCAGGGCTTCTAAAATTCTTCCAAGGTTCTCTCTGATAAAGTTTATAGTCTTAGTTTTACTCCTAGGTCCTTGATCCACCTTGAGTTGGTTTTTGTATATGATATGAGGTGTGGGTCTTGCTTGGGTTTTCTTCGTATGGTTTTCCAATTTTACCAACACTATTTGGTTTTGGGTTTTGGGGTGTTTGTTTGTTTGTTTTAACCATCCATAGCTTTTTATTTTGGAAAGTTCTATGTATCACATAGTTAATAATTTCCCTGTTTTCACTCTTACTCCTCCAATGAAACAGGAAGATTATTTTTTAAAAACAGAAGCAAAACCCCTCCACATATAAAAATTTAATTTCACCAATATCTTAAGTTTAAAAAAAAAACACACCCTGAAAATTGGGCGTTTCTCTCTCTAAGTAAAATCCCAGCTATCTTGGTGTTCACTACAGATTTATATTCTTTCTTGGGGTGGGGGTGAATGGTCACTGCTTCTTCTTCCCCTTAATAAATTATTTCCCTGATTATTACACATTATCATTCCCCATTTGACACTTCTTAGGAAATTGATTGTTGGATGGATTTTACATTTGGGAAAAATTCACTATTTGTTAAAGAGACTTTCATTACCTCACTTAACTGATTAGTTTCCTTGTCGAAAATCAACTGACCATAGGTAGTTGAGCTTATTTCTGAGTTCCAAATTCTATTTCATTGATCTTTGTGTCTGTCACTGTACCAGTACCATGCTATATTGACCACCATGGCTGTGTAGTAGGAATTGAGATTAGGGAATGAGATGTCTCCTGCCTTGTTTCTCTTTTTGAGGAGGGCTTTGCTTATTTGGGGTTCCTTTCCATTCCAGATAAAATTAGAAAGTGTCTTTCCATCTTGTTGAAGAATGATATTGGTATTTATACTGGGGTTGCTTTGAACTTGAAATTGAATTTGGTAGAATTGTCATTTTCACACTGTTTGGTGTTTTGTTTTTTTGTTTTTCTTGGAGTTTTTGGTTGGTTGGTTGGTTTGGGTTTTTTGTTTTTTTGTTTTTTGTCTTCCTATCCAAGAGCATGGTATCTTCTCTCTTCTTCCTCCCCCTTCTCCAATTCACACAAGCCCCAAACCACCCACCTCAGGTTTTAGCACAGCTCATTCACCACTTTGCCACTGTAGCTTCTTGACAGTTGCTCAAGGCTTTTTTTTTTATTCTAGGTTTGATTGAGTTCTTCTACAGGTGAAGACAGCGTGAGTTTTTCATCCATACCATTGTGTCAATGAGCTGAAATTTATTTCTTTACTTGCCTTCTTTTCTCTTTTCACTTTCTATCTATCCATTCATTATGCCTCTTTCTTTTTCTTTCTCTGCATCTATCTATCTACCTAATCTATCACTATCTACCTCTATCTTTTTTTATGTTACTAATTTCCCTGGGTTTTATTTAAGAGATAGAAGAATGACCTCAAGAACTACACATCTGGTTTAAGTAAAGTTTATTGACGAAAGCGAATAATTAAATTTCCATGAGTGTGGGAGGGGCTCCTAGAAAAGGTAGCTGCTGTGTAACTATTGTTTAGGATTGTGTAGAGTTAGGGATAGCCTTATAGTTTGCCCCTGCCTTGGTCAATCACTAGAGTTGGCAAGTCAGCTTTCTTCTGTTACTGGGGTCCATATATAAGACATCTTAGCCACTTGCAGCCACTAGGGAACATACATATAATAGCTTTGCAACTCCTTTCACAGAAGTTAACATGAACATAAATGGTCTTCCAATTATCCTGAAAAATTTACAACAAGGAGAAGATAAAATAGATGAATGGGACCTTCTAAGAATCAAATCCTTATGCACATCCAAAAACTTCTCCAACAGGATAAAATGGGAAGCCACAGACTGGGGAAAAGAATTTGGTAATGACATGTCAGATAAGGGATTTATATCTAGAATTTATAAAATACTTGAGCACCACAACAAGATAAAGGTAAACAATCCAGTTGAAAAATAGGCACAGGATATGAACAGACACTTCACCAAAGAAGACATTCAGATGGCCAACAAGCACATGAAGATATGCTCAAAATTCCTAGCTCTAAGAGAGATGCCAATCAAGACAATTATGAGATATCGTCTAACTCCAGTCAGAATAACAAAATTTAACAGAACAGCAAGCAACAAATGCTGGTGAGGTTGTGGAGAAATTGGAACCCTCATTCACTTTGGTTGTAGTCTAAAATGGTGCAACCACTGTGGAAGGTGGTGTGGCACTTTCTCAAAAAGTTGCAAATAGAAATACCATTTGACCCAGCAATTCCACTACCAGGAATATACCCCAAAGAGACCATAGCTGCCACCCAAGCAGATATATGCACACCCAGGTTTATTGCAGTTTTGTTCACAATAGCAAGGAGTTGGAAACAACCTAAGTTCCCATCAACAAACGAATGGATAGAGAAGCTGTGGTATATTCACACAATGGAATACTATGCTGTATTGAAAAACAAGGAACTCATGCAATATTATTCAAAATGGGTGACCCTGGAAGGACATTATGTTGAGTGAAATCTCTCAGTCACAAAAGGACAAATACTGCATGGTGCCACTGTTGTTGACATGGGGGTTGGGGGGGAGACTGAGAAAGATGGGATAAATAATGTATACTGCTTTGAAACAGATGTAGGAGAAAAGTGTTTAAAAGGGATATGTGATTAGGTATTATTGTCATGACAGGACTCCAGAGTGAAGGCTTCACAGTGGAGTGGACCTGGGGGGAAGGATTGTAAAAATGGAGGAACTTTTCTTTTACTTTTCAAAGAGAAGAGTGTACTGGGGAGAGGGGTGGACAGGGAGAGAAGTGCAACAATGCAAGAATGGAAATCCAAAGTCTCTGTAAATTTTCATTAAAATTAATTAAA
>NW_006399972.1:1781965-1783801 GCF_000299155.1 Elephantulus edwardii
CAGGCGACTCGACGGCACATAACAACAACAACAACATGTAACTTATTCTTTGCCAGCATTAATCCCTCCCCAAGAGGAATAAAGCAGTATGAGAGTAAGAATGAAAGCAGCATGAGAGTAAGACTGTATTGTATCCTTGTTTCATCCACAGGCTTTGCCACAGAACACACTCAAAACTTATTTGTTAAATGATTGAACAAATAAATACTATTATTCATTTAAATATAAAGTGAATCCCCATCTAAAGGACACAGGCTTTCCCTTCTGGCATTGAAGACCACTGCACAAGGTTAGTAACAACACAGCTCATTGCTGCCTCTCTAAATATAAAACATGCCATACATCTAAGAGTTCTCCTGATCAATCTTACACAATCACCTTATTTGGCAGTGATATTCTTTCTAAAGGCAAATCAGTGTGAACCCCCAGTATCCCAAATTAGATCAAGCACACAAGTTCAAATGAGTTGGCCATTAATTACTCACTACCACCGGCCTAAGTTTGAAAGTCCCAGATCTCATTTTTCATTGGGCTGACATCCTGAAAGGCACCATTTGTCAGGAGACCTCCCTTGTATTTCTTTCCTTTTCCTTCCATTGTTTCACTGAATTAACTAAAGCAATATTAAATAAGTTGCTAAATACAGATATTAGCTCATTTGTAGCTAATTATTATAGGTAAATGGTGCAGTAAATGAAGCTCCAGCACCCTCCCCCAACCTTTCTCTCTATTTTTTTAAGCTTTTGTGATGTTCTCCAGGTAAATCCCATGCATAATGTAACAGTGGCAATGTTGTTTGCATAATAAGCTATTTTCTACCACAGAAGCAGAAACATTTTATCGCTATAGAGAAAGCTCAAATTATGAATACATTTTCATATAAGTTGATTTATGTGAAAATTACAAATAAATGCAGAGCTGAGCTGGGAGTGAATTGTTTGTTCCCAGTTCAAGGAGTGGTGTTATTTGAAATTAAAAAAGAAAACAACCTCACCACATTCTGCTAAGAGAAATATTTTTAGTGTTATTCAGACTGAAGCACTTACCATGTGATCCAAGAAGAAAAGCAAATCTTAGTCTGGAATAGAGACCTGAGATTGCAAAAGTTAGGAGAAAATTTGTCTGCTGGTGGTTTCTGAAGCCATCTTATCATGGAGATGTGTGGATATATGGATGTGTGCATGTGTGTGTATGCTTAAATTTGGGCTGCAAAAATTCTGCACAAACTCTATAACTACTTATTTCTATAAGCAAAGAAAGTTGAGAGACTAAAGGGAGACCCATTATCACCTTTTCACAAGTGAAGGCCAAATATGAGTGGAAGGTATAAAAATTATTTTGTACAAGATCAAGCACTCTCCAGACACACAACAGCTCCAAGCTTGATTCGTTGGAGTACAGAAGTTACTTTGTTAGAAACTTCTTTCCTAACTGTCACACTTTGCACACTGTTTGTAATCCAGATGATTGACTCTAAATGGAAATACAAGGTTGACTCCAACGACATATCTGAGAGTAAGAAGCAGATCTTGGGGAAAAGAGATAGTAATAACACAGCACCTTGGATATGTCTACATAGCCAAAACTAAGGCAGTCTGTTTAGAAACTTGGACTAACCTATTATATCAGTCCAATTTCTGAGATCTTCAGACTTGCTTTGACCTACAAGTAAGCTATAAGCTGTGGAGCTCTAGTGTCAGACTGAACTGCACATTACACGGCTAAACTGAAAGTTCTTAAGCCACTAGCTGCCCCTCAGGAAAAAGATGGCAATCTTTTATTAAGATTTACAGCCTCAGAAACCTGATGGGTTACAGTAAGTAGAAATCTACTCCA
>NW_006399972.1:1783901-1787551 GCF_000299155.1 Elephantulus edwardii
AAAATAATAATAATAAAGAGGTTAGCATGTAATATTTCTCTGCTACTACTCCAGCAACAGTGATGGCCAATTAACTGTTCATATGTGTTACCTTATTGTGGGTAAGATCAAAATTCTAGCCTCCAGGGAGAAACTTTGTTTCACCTTTTCCAAGACAGACCTGTTTGTTCTCTTGGTGGTCCATGACATATATTCAATACTTTTCTCCATCATCACAACTCAAAGGCATCAATTCTTCTTCTGTCATATTTTGTCATAGTCCAGACCTCTGATGCATAGCAAGTAATTGTGAAGACCATGAACTGGATCAGCTGCAGCTTAGTCTCTAGGCTGCCATTGTTCTATAATAATCATACATTATATGTATGACAACAATCTGGAACAAAAGGTGCATTACAAAGTGGACTGAGAGAGGGAGAAAAGTGTGCAACAATGAATGAACGCAAACCCAACTTTTATGTCAACTTTCATTAAAGCCACAACAACAGCAACAAAATAGAGTCAGAAGGAAACCTGATCTCATTTTAAAAAGTTCACTCTGTGCACAACCAGAATAGGATAACAGCGATGAATAAGACTTTCTAAAGATTAAATCTCTCTGTATATAAAAAACCTTTTTCTGACAGGGTGAAAAGAAAACTTACTGACTGAGAAAAACATTTGACAATGCTATTGCAGACAAGGGTATCTTAATGAAAGTATAGAGAATACGATAGGGCCTCCACAAGGAAAAGACTGGTAACTCAATTGCAAAATGGGCAAAAAACATGGAAAGACTTTTCACAAAGGAAGATATTTGAATGGTCACAGACACATGCAAAAATGCACAAAAATCACTGTTAGTAAGAGAGGGGCAAATCAAAACCACTGTGAGATACCATCTCACCCTAGTAGCACTAGCAAAGTTTAACAGGACAATAAGCAATAAATGTTGGAGAGAATGTAGAAATATTGAAAATTTCATAAACTCTTAATGGAATTAGATTGTAAAATGGTACAACCACTCTGGAAAGCTTAGCATTTCCTCAAAAAGATGAACACAGAAATGCCATATGACCCAGCTATTCCACTGCTGGGAAATGTACTCCAAGGAAAATAGAACTGAGACACGAATGAAGATTCGTACTCCTATGTTCATAGCAGCATTACCCACAATCGCAAGAAAATTGAAATAGCCCAAATGTCCATCAAAAAAGAAATGGATTGAGAAGTTATGGTACATTCATAAATGGAATACTATACAGCATTAAGGAGCAATGATTTCATAAAATAATCTATAACATGGGATAGTCTGGAGAGCATTATTCTGAGGGAACTACTCAATCTCATAAGGACAAATATTGCATAGGACCATTATTATAAAAATAGGAGGATAATTAGTAAGATGTGTAGAAGCCAAAAAGGGGAAGAGGAGAGGGGCAGGGGGGGAAAGTGTATGTGTTGGAGAGGCTTCACGGGGACAATAGAGTTTAGTGGTTGGAGGAAAGGAGTAAAAGAATTAGGAAAGATCCAACAGGGATGTGAAAGGATGGGTTAATCAGGGGCTTAGACAAATTGTGATTGATTTTATAAAACACAATGTAAATTAATGATCGTATGAATCACAATGTAAATGGAGGAATATGTGAAACAGTGTACATGAATTAAACACATTGTATATGAATTTTTATGCAAAGCCATATAAAATTAAAATAAAATTATGATATTTTATAAAGAAATGACTGTTTAATTTTATAAGATTATGTTGTAGTAACTAATTTTTTACCTCTATTTTCCTCTTTTAATTTGTTAACTAAAAGTTACCTTAATTGACTTTCTCATATGTAAGTATCTTCACAGTCAGTAAACTAACTCTACTAGTCATAGTGTTCATACAGTGTGAGACTCAATTAGCTAATGTTTCAGTTATAATTCCAGCATCCATATTTATAAGTGAAATTGATATACAATTTTCAGATTATGTTAGCTTTGAAAAAGCAAATAAGACTTTTTGGTATGGCCTGGAAGTATTTAAATAATATAAGATTTTTATTTTACTTTGTAAAAACTTTGAGAGGTATATTTAGTGGGATATAGAGGTATATAAGTGGGATATTATTTAAAGAGTTGATTCTCAAAAAGCTTGTGCAACTTGACTAAAGTCCAAGAGCTATAAGGAGTAAAATTAGGACTAGAATGCCAGGCTCCTGTTGCAGGTCTGGAGATTTGTCTATTTACTATGTAACACTTCACCTCTTTATGAACTACAAGGCCAGGAAGCCTAGATCAAGACTCACAGAAGAACACCTTTTGGAGAAGATATAAAAGGAATGACTCGTATTGATTGAGCCACTGCCAGATAACAGATCAATATAGGGCAAATGTATAGGGTGGAATTACATGGAAATGTAATGAAAATTCATGTACATATTGTTGTTGCTGTTGTTGTTGTTGTTGTTGTTAGGTGCCATGGGTAGATCTGAACCCTGTCCTATCCTGTGCCATCCTCACAGTCTCTGATGCACTATTGCAGCAGGGCTGCAGAGCTAATTGTCACAGTCACTGTGTCAATTGATCTGGTTGAGGATATTCCTTTCTTTCATTGACACTCCTCCTTCCCAAGCATGATGTCCCTCTCCAAGGAATAGCCAGTACTAGCAACATGTCCAAAGCATGTAAGAGGAATCTTTATCATCTTTGCCTCCAAGGAGCACTCTGTATGCACTTCTCTAAGACATAGTTGCTTGTTCTTTTGGCAGTCCATGAGATATTCAGCACTCTTCTTCAACACAACATCTCAGAAGTATCAATTCTTCTTCTGTCATCTTTGGTCATTACCCAGCTCTCAGATGTATAGCAAGTGATTGAAAAGACCATGGTCTGAATCAGGCACACCTTAGTCCTCAAGCTGACATCATTGCTCCTCAATAATTTGGAGAGCTTCCTAACTGCAGACTTTCCCAGTGCAATATATCTCCTGACTGCTGGTACCATAGGTGTTTATGTGGATTCAAATAAGATGAAATAATTGGCAACTTTAATCTTTTCTCTATCTATCATGATGTTGCCTATTGGCCCAGTGGTAAGAATTTTTGTTTTCTTGATGTTGAGATGCAATTCATATTCAAGGTTGTATTCCTTGATCTTCTGCAGTGAGTGCTTCAAGTCCTCCTCACTTTCAGCAAGGAAGGTTGTATCATTCGCATAATGCAAGTTATTGATGAACATATTGTCAGGTGGTATCAAGTTGATGACGACTCACAGGGACAACAGATTGAAACATTGCCCTATGATGTGCCATCTTCACAATCTCTGTCTGTCATTCCCAAGCCAATCATTGCAGACATTCTGTCAATTCATATCCTTGATGGTTTTTCTCTCTTTCACTGACCCTGTATCTTTCCCAGCATGGAAAGGACCTGCCTGCCCTTCCTGATAACACGCCAAAATTATGTGAGATAAAGTCTCACTATCTTTGCCTCCAACTTGGCACAGATGGATTCTGGAGAGTAAATCTTTTTTATTTACTTGGAAGCTGGGTGTAAATTGTTTGGGCATTTTTTTTTATTTGTTAACAATCAAGTGTAAGCTGTTTGTGATTGGCTGTTTCTGATTTTGTTAACAATCACCTGTGGTCTGGAAGCCTATTGTTTAACCAATCAGGACCTGCT
>NW_006399972.1:1794280-1797328 GCF_000299155.1 Elephantulus edwardii
TGATTAACTGTCTCTGAAAACCCACTGAAGGGTAAGCTATGGGTTGGTCCCAACTGGATGGTACACAACCACAATACTGCTTAGTGCAAATAGTTTACATTTGACTAATAACCTAAAGGTTGATAGTCCAAACCATCCAATAGTACCACAGAAGAAAGACATGTATACTTGCTTTCATAAATATAGCCAAGGAAACACTATGAATCAATTCTTTTCTATGGCGTATGGGATCACCATGAACCATAGTCAATGCCCTTTTCATCTGATTGACTGACTGACATTATATTAGATTACACAATGGAAAGGAACTGGTCTGGTGTATTTGTCTAAAACCACTGGGAATCAATCATAATCCCAAAGCTAAATTAACAAAATAAACCATCACAGTCATAGAAAACACTACCATTCCTGGCTATTGCTCAGATTCACACCATTTATCCCTGGTCTGATAACTTCTCTGCTTCCAAATTTTGGTTCCAGTAATGACCTCCTTCAAAATTTGTGCCCGGTTCAGATCTCCCAGTCTGGTTCTCTGGGCTTTGATTCCTTACTCAGCTAACTTCTTGGTGTTGTTATTGTTGTTGTTACATTACCATCAAGTTAAGTACAACTCATAGCAACCCTATGAGCAATAGATATGAACCCTCTCCTCTCCTGTGCCATCCTCACAGTCTCTGACACAATGGAGTTCATTGCTGCAGTCACTGTGTCAATCCACCTGGTTGAAGGTCTTCCTCTCCTTCACTGTCCCTCTACCCTTTCAAATATCATCTCTCTCTCTCCAAGGATTGGCCTCTCCAAGCAACGTGTCCAAAGTATGTGAGATGAAGCTCTATCACTTTGCTTCTAAGAAGGATTCTGGCAGCACCTTCTCTAAGACATAGCTGTTTGTTCTTTGGGCAGTCCATGTCAGGTCTCGTCAAGTGATTCCAGCTCACAATGTCCTCATGTACAATTGATCAAAACCTTGCCTGATCCTACACCATCCTTGGAGTCTCCTCTGTGCTTAAGCACATTGTTGGAGTCACTGTGCCAGTCTATCTCTTTAAGTGTCTTCTTCTATTTATCTGACTCTCCATATTTTCAAGAATGATGCCCACTTCCAAGAATTGGTTGCTGCTGACAATGTGCTCAAAATATATGAAATGAGCTCTTCTTTCTTGACTCTTAGGAACACTCAGGCTAGTCTTCCAAGACAAGTCTGTGGCTTGCATGTTCCTGTGACCTTGGACACAATGCCACTGATATTGCCATTACTAGCAGGGTCATTAATGTTGGACAGTTTCATCAGAGCTTCTTCTACCTTAGACTGAGGTAGAAAAAGAAGCAGGACAGGCCACCCACTTCTCAAACAGTGGACCCTTGAAACCCTTATTATCTATGGAACTCTACTCAGTGAGACACTCAGAATCCAGTGAGACTTGAAGCCTTAAGGGAGACTCTTGCTGTCATGCTGAGCTCAAGTAACTTAAGGCTAAAACCCTACCCCTTCTCTGTAACACACAGAGAGCAATTTGGAGTGTAGATTATCTAATTAAAATATTTCCTCAAGCCTCAGTCTTATTCAACATGTTTTTTAATCCACCATAGCTTGGTATTTGAAGGAAACAATATAATAAAGAACTACAGTTTAGAACAATACAGAAAGTGGTATATGGTCAAGATCAATAGGAAGGAAGAAGCTCAAGATGCATTGAAGCCATTAACAAAAAATAAGACCCCAGGAATTTATGGATTATCAATTGAGGTGTTTCAACAAACATAAATAGCCTTGGACAGGCTCATCAGTCTATGGCAAGAAAGTCTAAAGTGGCTGGAACAATACATCCATGGAGAACTGCCAGAAATTAAAGGTAGATTTATACTAGATCTTGTAATGACAAATATCATTGCTGATGCCAGACGGATCTTGACTGAAAGCAGAGAATACCAGAAAGATGTTTACTTACACTTTACCAACTACACGTGACTGTGTAGATCATAATAAATGATGGATAATATTGAGAAGGATGGTAATTCGAGTACGCTTAGTTGTGCTCATGGGAAAGTTATACAAAACCAAGAAGAAGTTGTCCACGTTGTACAAGAGAGGAATACATGGTTTTAAATCAGAAAAGTTGTGTGTCAGAGTTGAATCCTTTCTCCACATTTATTTCATTTGTATGCTGAGCACATAATTAGAGAAGATAGACTGTATGAGGAAGAATGTAGTACCAGGATTGGAGGAGGACTCATCAACAACCTGCATTATGCAGATGACACAACCTTGCTTACAGAATGTGAAGAGGACTTGAAACACTTTCTACAGAAAACTGAAGACTATATCCTTCAATATAAATTATATCTCAGCATCAAGAAAACAAAAATTCTTACCATAGCATCAAGATGCAACAACATGATAGAGAAAAGATTGAAATTGTCAATGATTTAATGTTACTTGAATTTATAATGACTACCCACGGCAATAGTAGTCAAAAATCTGTTGTCAAGGCCCCTTCAAAGTGCTACACAGCAACTATTTCAGTTTAAAGCCTCAGCCAACCCAGCATACTTTCAATTGCTTCCTATTCATCTGATAATCTGTTCTACATATAGATTGAAAAGATATGGAGATAGGACATATCCTTAACACACACTCTTCCCAATTTTGAACCATGCAGTGTTTCCTTGCTCTGTTCTGATGACTGCGTCCTGGTCCAAGCATAGGTTTCGCAAAGCACAGTCAAGTGTTCTGGGATTCCCATTCTTCTCAGAGTCCTCCACAGTTTGTTGTGATCCAAACGGTCAAATGTCTTTGCATAATCAAACACAGATAGACATTCCTCTGGTTTTCTCTGCTTTCAGCCAAGATCCATCTGACATTAGCTATAATATCCCTAGTGCCACATCCTCTTAAAAATCTAGCCTGCACTTCAGGCTGTTAATGTGTTGTCCCAGTCGTTTTTAGACAATTTTCAGCAGAATCTTGCTTTCATGTGATATCAATGATATTGTTCAATAATTTTCACACTCTGTTGAATCCCCTTTCTTTGGAATGGGAACTAATAT
>NW_006399972.1:1797918-1798491 GCF_000299155.1 Elephantulus edwardii
CTGACTTGGATCAGGTGTACTTTGTCTTTAAATTGACATCCTTGCTCTTTAACACTTTTAGAAGGTTCTGGCAAAAGTATAATCTGATACAACATGTACTAAGAAGCACAACTGGCCACACATTTCTGAAATAGCACACCCTTGAGAACTATGTATTCATGTATATCACTTTTTAGCTTAAAAGTATAAGCTCACAGGGGTTAAATAATTTGCCAAAGGTTATCTGCCTAACAAGTTACAGAACCAATGTGTAAATGTAGGCCTTGGGCATATATTCAGGGCAGATTTTCCTCTCCTTTTCCTTTTAACTTTTCAGTACCTCCTACCCAACCATAAAGTTCTAGACACAGTGTCACCCAGATGGGCAGACATCTTCAAGGTAATGAACCTTTCTCAAAATGTCATGATTCATGTTCCTATTTATTTCCTCATAGCATTTATCATCCATTACAATTAACTTATTTATGTTCCGGCAGAGGGGCCAGACAGGGGCTGGGATCTGACTGGCTAGAGTTGGGCATCTCACACGAAAGCTGCCAGAACCTGCAGACCTTCCCATCTTCCCAGGTAATC
>NW_006399972.1:1799121-1800091 GCF_000299155.1 Elephantulus edwardii
CCTGGAGAGGGTGAAGCCAAACTGCTCCTTGGAGGCAAGGATTCTGAAGCTTTGTCTGACATACTTTAGACATTTTGCAAGGCAGGATCAGTCCTTAGAAAGGGACATCATGCTTTGGAGGATGGAGGGACAGTGTAGGAGAGGAAGAATCTCGATGAAATTGATTGATCCCATCACTGGGGTAAGGAGGTAGATGTGTCAAAGACAGTGACATTGGCACAGGATAGAGCAGGGTTTATGGCTATTGTACATAGGGTCACTATGAGTTGCAAGCAACTCAGCAGCACATAATAACATGCATCTGAAAGTTTGGCAATGAATAAGAAGAATAGAAGTGGAACCAAAGTCTTTGAACAGTTGATGTTAGAATAGCAAATATCTCATGGACTGCCAAAAGAATAATCAAGTCTGTCTTAGAGGAAATGCAACCAAGGTGCTCCTTAGAGGCAATGAAAATGAAATGTTGTCTTTATACTTTGGGCGTATTGCCAGAAGGACGAAGCTTGGGGGGGGGAGGGGGAAACACCATGCTGGGAAAAATGGAGGGTCAAATAAAAAGAGTAAGACCCTCAACAAGACGAATCGGGGGGAGGGAACCAAAAACAAGAATTGACACAAGTGTCCTGCCCGCTCAACCCAACACCAGAGAGAGAGAAAGAGTGCAGCTGCCTGCAGAGGGAAGGTGGTCTCTGGATGCTGTGCTCATCAGCACCATCAAGGACAATTCCAGACTTTAGAAGAGGGAGGCAGCAGTCAGGTGAGAGTCATACAAAGCTGCACTGAAATACAAAGAGATGTTGAAGGACTTCAGAAAAAGGACACTTTCCCATTGCACAAGCTCATAAAGGACTTCTGGTACAGTCAGTTCCCTCCCCCCAAAAGGGTACAGCAAGTTTCTGTCTGGAGGCAAGGATTTTGAAGCTTCATCACAACTACTTTGGACACGTGGCTAGGAGTGACCTTGGGGAAG
>NW_006399972.1:1803891-1804727 GCF_000299155.1 Elephantulus edwardii
AATGGACTAAACGCACCAATTAAGAGGGAAAAAAGAGTAACAGAAGGGATAAAAAACAAAGTCCATCAATATGCTGCCTACAAGAAACACATCTAAGAAGAGAAGGAAAAGACTAAAAACCAAAGGCTGTAAAAAAATATACCAAGCAAATGGCACTCACAAAAGAGCAGAAATGGCAATACTAATCTCTGATAAAACAGACTTCAGCAAGAAAAACACCATTAACGATAGACCAAGAAGACATAACCTTGTTCAACATCTATGCACCAAATTATAGACCTGCAAAATACCTAAAACAGCAGGTAAAAGGCTTGAAGAATGAAATATACAACACCAAAATAGTAGGTCAATTCAAAAGAAACATAATAAAGATGCAAACGATCTAAACTATACAATCATCCAACTTGACCTTGTTGATGGATTCAAGGCACTGCACCCAATTAAAAACAATTTACTTTCTTCTTAAGGGCACATGCTCCAGAATTGATTGTATATTAGGACACAAATCAAGTTTCAACAAATAAGAGGGATAGAAGGGTAGACAAATAAGAAAACATTGAAATAATTCAAAGTATCTTTTCTGACTACAATGCCATAAAACTAGAAATTAATGAGAAACTTATAAATGAGAAGCTTATAAA
This sequence comes from Elephantulus edwardii, assembly GCF_000299155.1. Taxonomy (NCBI): domain Eukaryota; kingdom Metazoa; phylum Chordata; class Mammalia; order Macroscelidea; family Macroscelididae; genus Elephantulus; species Elephantulus edwardii. The sequence goes on from NW_006399972.1 coordinate 1,804,533, forward strand.
ACCACCCATATGGAAGCTAAATAACACCCTAGTAGAATATGATTGAGTTATAGGAAAAATAGAAAATGAAATTAAAAGATCCTTGAAACAAATAATAATGAAAATGCAATATGCCAAATCCTTGGGATAGAGCTAAGGGGGCAGTTCATAGCAATAGGAAAACATACAAAAGGAAAAAAGAAGCAAAATTAATGA
>NW_006399972.1:1806427-1806948 GCF_000299155.1 Elephantulus edwardii
CAGGTCCTACTCAGTTTCAGCAAGCAGGGTTGTATCATCTGCATAAAGCAGGTTGTTGATGACTCTTCCACCAATCCTGATGCCACATTAAAACTCTGTAGAACATAATTTTACCCTAACATATAGGCAGTGTCTGTGAGTTGCAATGGAGTATATTAACTAGTTTTACTGATAGCTAAGCTTTGGGTACTGTCTTACTTTGAAAGCCTAGAGCATTCACATAGCAATTTATTTCCTCCATCTAATTTTGAAGAAACTTTAATAAGGCTTTCTGACAAGGCTGAATATTTATTGTATGTGCATTCAGCTGAAAGGCTCTCAAGATGATAAAAGCCATCTCTCTTAGCAGCATGCTCTTTGGACATTGTAAGAGAACCACTGAGTTCACAATAAGGCTCCTTCTCCAAAATCTTTTGGTGCACTAAACAGTTTGCTACTCTGTTCTTTCATCCGGGCCTCTGCTCATTACATTAATACTCTGCATCACACTAATACCTGTATTCCTCACTACTGCCCGGTCC
>NW_006399972.1:1808673-1819076 GCF_000299155.1 Elephantulus edwardii
TGGGACTGCTCATCCTCTCCTACGCTGTCCCTCTACTCTTCTAAGCATGATGTCCTTCTCCAAGGACTGGTCCCTCCTGGCCACATGCCCAAAATGTAAGGGGTAGAGCTTCACAATCCTTGCCTCCAGGGAGAAGCTTCATTTCACTCTCTCTGGGACAGACCTGTTTGTTCTCCAAGCAAGCTGAAATTATTAACAATCTCAATCTCTTCTCCATCTATCATCTGCTAATTGGTCAGTGGTATGAATCTTTGCTTTCTTGATGTTGAGCTTCAATCCATATTGAAGACTACAATCCTTCACCTGCAGCAAATGACTCATGTCCTCTTCAGTTTCAGCAAGCAAGGTTTTGTCATCTGTATAATAATGCAGATTGCTTATGAGTCTTTCTCCAATCCTTATGCCACTTTCCTCCTCATAAAGTCCAGCTTCCTGAATTACCTGCATATAGATTTAAAAGGTAGGCTGCATCCCTGACACACACCTTTCCTGATCCTGAGCTATGCTGCAGTGTTTCCCTGCTCTGTTCTGACTACTGCTTCTGGGTTCAAGTATAGGTCTCAAATGAGCACAATTAACTATTCTAGGATTCCCATTCTCCTCATGGTTAGCCACGATTTGTTGTGATTCACACAATCAACTACCTTTGCATATTCGATGAAACAGTGGCAAAGTTCAACTTTGCAAGCAATAAATACTGGAGAGGATGTGGACAGAATGGAACTCTCACACACCGTTGGTGGGATTGTAAAATGCCACAATTACTCAGGAAGGCAATTTGATGTTTCCTCAAAAAGATGAAAATAGAAAAGCAATATATTACAGGGTATTATGATTATCATAAGAGTCTGGAATGAAGGTTGCAGAGTGGAGTATACTTGGGGTTGGGGGATTGTATACCAATGAAGGAATTTTTCAAGGAGAAGAGCAGATTGGGGTGGCTCGAGGGGCAGGGAGAAAGTACAACAATGAATGAATGAAAATCCCAAATCTCTGTAAATGTTCATTAAAATTAATTTTTAAAAAAAGATGAACATAGATATTTCATATAACCCAGACATTCTGCTGCTAGAAATATACCCTAAGGAAAATAGAACTGAGACAGACAGTAATGGAGATTTGTATATTGATGCTCACAGCAGAATTATTCAGTCACAAAAACATGGAAACAGCCCAAACGTCCATCACCAAACAAATGGATTGAGAAACTGTGATACAGTCCCACAATGGAATACTATGCAGCACCTTGGAGCAATGATTTTAAAAATTACTATATAACATGGTGTTTCATTGACTATGTGAAGACATTTAACTGTAGACCACAACAAACTGTGACTGACTCTGAGAAGAACAGGAATCCCAGAACACTTGATTGTGCTTATGCGAAACCTACACTTGGACCAGGAGGCAGTCATCAGAACAAAACAAGGAAACACTGCATGGTTCAAAATCGGGAAGGGTGTATGCCAGGGACATGTCCTATCTCCATGCCTTTTCAATCTATATGCAGAACAGATCATCTGAGAAGCTGGGCTCTATGAGAAGGAGTGTGGCATCAGGATTTGAAGAAGACTCATCAACAACCTGCATTATGCAGATGACACAATCTTACTTGCTGAAACTGAGGATCTGAAGCACTTGCTGCAGAAGGTCAAGAAATGTAGCCTTCAATATGGTTTGAAGCTCAACATCAAGAAAACAAAGATTCTCCCCACTGGGCCAATTGGTATAGCATTATGATAGATGGTGAAGACATTGAGATTGTTAACATCTATAGTTTGCTTGGCTCCACAATCAATACTCTTTGTATTAGCAGCCAGGAAATCAAACGATGAATTGCATTGGAAAGTCGGCTATCAGGGACCTCACCAGAGTATTAAAAAGCAATGTCGTCAATCTGGAGACTAAGACACACCTGATACAGGCCATAGTCCTCACAATTGCTTGCTATGCATCAGAAAGCTGGACAATGACTAGGGATGATAGAAAGATAATTGATGCATTTGAGCTGTGGTGCTAGAGGAGAGTATTGGATATACCATGGACTGCCAGGAAAACAACAAGCTCTTCCTGGAGAGGGTGAAACCAAGTGGCTTCTTGGAGGCAAAGATTCTGAAGCTTCACCTTACATACTTAGTACATGTTTCAAGGAGGGACCAGTCCTTGGAGAGGGACATTATGCTTAGGAGGATAAGAGAGGAAGATTCGTGATGAGATGGATTGATGCAGTGACTGGTGTAATGAAGGTAGGTGTGTCAGAGACAATAAGGTTGGCATAGGATCGAACAGGTTGCAGGGCTATTTTACATAGGGTCGCTATGAGTCGCAATTGACTCGACGGCACGTAACAACAGCATAACATAGGAGAGGATAGAGAGCATTAGGTTGAGTAAACCAACTCAGTCTCATAAGGACAAATACTGCATAGGACCATAATTGTAAAAATAGAAAGATAGCTAGAAAGATGTGTACAAAAGTCTGAAAGGGAAAGGGGAGAGAAGGGGGTTGAGGGTGGGGAAGGGGGACAATCACAAAGTCCTACAATTTGTTGGGCAAAGGGTGAGGGTGAAGGAATTAGAAAAGATCCTATGGGGATCTGAAAAGATGGGGTAAAGGTGGGTCTGGATCAATGGGGATTAATTTTATAAAACACAATGTATGGGAATGATCGTATAAAACAATGTGAATCAGAGGAATATGAGAAACACAGTGTAGATAAACAAAACACTATACAAAACACAGCATATACAAACAAAACATAATATATACTAATTTTGTATGCAATTAATATAAAATAAAATGATTTTTTTTAAAGACATGCATACACATTTATGCATGTATAATTTTGAAAACGATTCATTGACACAGGACTGTCACCATGAATTTGAGGCCATCAAAGATTATGCAGATGGCACGGGGTAGGACAAGATTCAGATCTGTTGTTTGTGGAGTCATTAGGTGTCGTAGTCAACTTGATAATATCTAAAAACAACATAATTTTGTGAAGATTTCAGGAAGAAAATATGAAGATTGTTCGGTACATTTTGCAGAAATAGTTCAGTTGGTAAATTTCTTGCCTGCATATGTGAGACTCACATTCGATTTCTGGTCAACGCTCCTTACATGCTGCCAGTGTTCATCCAACAGTGGCATTAATGACTCTTGATTTAGGGGAACATCAGACTGTGGATTATAACAAAAGGTCTGGTGGTCAACTTCCACAAATCAGCTGGTGAAAACACTATGGATCACAACAGTCTGATTCCTATGTGGTTATAGGGATGGTGTAGACCATGTGTTTGTGAATCTGGAGGCCAACTCTACAGCAGCTAACAACAAAAGCCAGTAACCTAAGCTGACCTGCAGGATTGGAGAAGGCTTCCTTGAGAGTAAAGGCACTTAAGGTGAGGCAAAAAGGGGAGTTCACTAGGGAACGAGTGGCTTCTGAGCGAAGTCAGCTTTGGTATCCTTTGACAATTGGTCCTGAATTGTGGCGGAGACATCTTTCCACTAATGACTACCTTGGACTCTCTGGATTTCTGAAATGCTTGTCACCTAGCAATTTTCCAGAGGCCTGAATAACATTGACGACAAATATCTTTCTCTAAACTCAGTTCCGAATACCACAGGGTGTGGAGCCTAGATACTAAGCCAAATTAAAGAGATGGCATTTCATCTCATTTGCCTTTCCTTTCCAAAGCTGTCTTCAGCTTACATTGAATAATGGAATTCTTGAAGGCCCAATAAGGTTATTTTAATGAAAGTTAAGAAACTCTAAAATGGCAAAATGCTTGGCAAAAAATTGTTAACTTATAGCCTAATAGTATGCTCATATTTTTTTTTTTTTTACTTATGGCCATGACTCAATAGGGTCTTTATTTTTTTTTTAACTAAAGTTTAGAATCTTAAATTGTTTATTGAAAACAAAACCCAAACAATTTGCCAGAGTAAGGGTATGAGGAAAAGACAGAAGCTGTCTGTGTTTATCAGACCTTCTCTGTTAGTGGGCATACATAGGATTCGATGCAGAGAGAGGGCAGATGAGTATGCTCATATTTTAATCTATATTTCCATACTCACATTTAAAAAAAATTTATTAATTTTAATGAATGTTTACAGAGACTTTGAATTTCCATTCATTCATTGTTGCATTTTTCTCCCTGCCCATCCCTCCCCCACCCAGTTTGCTCTTCTCTTTGAAAAGTAAAAGAAAAATTCTTTCATTGGTATACAATTCCCCCCACCCCAAGTACACTCCACTATGCAATCTTCATTCTGGACTCTTGTCATAACCATAATACCCAATAATATATCGCTTTTATAAAGTTCTCTCCATACAGTATACATAATTTATCCAATCTTTCTCAGTCTCACCCCAACCCTGAGTCTGCCGCGTTGTACAACAGTGGCACTATGCAATATTTGTCCTTTTGTGACTGAGATATTTCACTCAGCATAATGTCCTCCAGGGTCATCCATTTTGAATAACATTGCGTGAGTTTTTCAATGCAGCATAATATTCCATTGTGTGAATATACCAGAGTTTCTCTATCCATTCGTTGGTTGATGGTCACTTTGCTATTGTGAACAAAGCCGCAATTAACATGGGTGTGCATATATCTGCCTGGGTTGCAGTTATGGTTTCTTTAGGGTATATTCCCAGTAATTGGAATTGCTGGGTCAAATAGTATCTCTATTTGTAACTTTTTGAAAAAGTGCCATACTGCCTTCCGTAGTAGTTACACCATGTTACACTCCCACCAACAGTGAATAAAGGTTCCAGTTTCTCCACAACCTTGCCAGCATTTGTTATTTGCTGCTTTATTAAATTTTGCTATTCTTACTGGGGTGAGATGATATCTCATAGTTGTTTTGATTTGCATCTCTCTTAGAGCTAGGGATTTTTAACATTTCTCCATGTATTTGTTGGCCATCTGAATATCTCCTTTGGTGAAATGTCTGTTCTTATCCAGTGTCTATTTTTCAATTGGGTTATTTACCTTTATCTCGTTGTGGTGCTTGCCATACTCAAATTTCTACCAGTAATATGATTTTGTTAACCTTAGATTTAAAGCCATTTTCCGTAGTCCTTAACATCAGCATTATCATCCAAATGGCCTAAGTTTCAAAGCCAGCCTGCTCTCCTAACAAAATACTCATAGATGCCCACATAAGCATGTACGTGGACACACACAGTTTCTCATCTCTTGATTATTGTATTGTTAGTCTTATCTGGAGTGTGATAGCTTCATATTCCACATCATATCTTATATATAACAGAATGAAACACTGCCTGATACTTGGCATTGTTTGGGCATCTTGTTGCAACCACTATCTTTCCTCCTTCTGCTTAACCCCTACTTTACCAACCATGATGCCCTTTTCTGGGCATTGATCTCCTGATAGTAAACTTCGTAAAGGCCGGGTCCAAATCTTTTATTCCTTAATGTGTACTCTCAGTGTCCCCTAAATCATCCCACTATCACTAAGTTTAACTGTTCCATTGGGCCATCAAGGCTGCAATATTTTTGCAGAAGCCAACTACACATCATTCTCCCACATAGAGGCTGTTGGATTTGAACAGCTAACTTTTCAGCTACCTATTCAGTGTTTATCATTTAGGGCTCCTTTACAACAGCATGTTGTTGTTATTGTTGTTGTTAGGTGCCATCTAGTGGATAGCAACCTATGAACTCCATAGTGACACTATGAACAATAGATATGAACCCTGTCCTATCCTGTGCCATCCTCACACTTCCTGACACACTAGAGGCCACTGTAGCAGTCACTGTGCCAATCCGCCTGATTGAAAGTCCTTCTCTCTTTGGTAAACCCTCTACCCTTCCAAGTATGTTGTTACTCTCCAAGGAACAGCCCCTCCTAGAAACGTGCTCAAAGTATGTGAGACAAAGCTTTTTCATCTTTGCCTCCAAGGAGCACTCTGACTGTACTTTCTCCAAACAAAGCTATTTGTTCTTTTGGCAGTATATGGAATAGTCAGCACTCTTCTCTGACACCACAGCTCAAAGGCATCAATTCTTCTGTCACTTTTATTCATTGTCCAGTTCTCATGACCTGAATCAGATGCACCTTAGTCCTCAAACTGACATCACTGCTCCTCAATAATTTGGAGAGGTCCATGACTACAGACTTTCCCAGTGCAGTAAGTCTAGTGAGAGAAGACTGTTGTCCATCCTTCTGTCACGTAGCAGATGGTGGGCTCAAAGGACATGCCTATGGGACTGCAGCACAGCTTCTTAGCCCTGGGCCACCAGAACTCCCTATGAACAGGTTAAAAGATGCAAACAAGTGATATATGTACTTGGCATCAAAAAACAGCGTAAACAGATGGCACAGGTTGTCTGCTAGTCTTTATAGAAGCATTAGAGCCCACTAGATAAAATCATATGCCCAGGGGCACAAGCAAGTTCACCAGCTTCATTTTAAAGAATGTGAAAAGAGTAAATAGTGGAAATACAGTGGCTGCAACAATGGGCTCAAGCACCGCAATGGTTGTGAGGATGGGGCAGAACCGCCAGTGTTTCCTTTTATTGTGCAGAGAGTCCCTGTGAGTCCAAATGGACTTAAAGGCATCGAGCAACATTCGTTTAACCCAGTGCCTTTCGTCTCTGCGAAGGATATTCAAATCATGAAAGAAAATGTTAGATAAACCCAGCAGTGCTTCCACAATTATAATGAGCACCTGATTCCCCTGGGGATTTTGAAATGCAGATTTAGATCTGCTGCTGTGGGGCCTGCAATTGTGCTTGTCTAAGAATCCCTGGTGGTGCAGTGGCCAAGCACTTTATTAACTGACAAGGGGCACTCAGAATCCACCAGCAAGCTCCATAGGAGAAAGATGTGACAATCTGTTTCCACAAACATTGTTGTTCTTGTGTACTATCAGGTCAGAACCAACTCCTAGCTGACCCTCCTGCAGGTTTTCAGAGGCAGTAGGTCACATGAGAGGAGACTGCCCATCTTTCTCCCATAGAGCAGCTGCTGGATTCGAACATTGTGCCTTCAGGTTGACAGCACAACTTTTTACTGCTAGGCTATCAGAGCTCCCTAAACATCATGGCCTTGGAAATCCTAAGAGACCGTTTCTTTTCTACAGTTCTTTTCCTACAGTGCTGCTAAGAGTCAGAATCAACTCACCAGCAAGCGATTTTGCTAGCTTCCTGGTAGCTTATTGCTACCTGTACACTATACTCTGAGTTGCAAAGGTATGCAAAGTGGTAAGTGCCTGCACTGTGAATCCAAAGGCATGAGACTCTAGTCCACCAGCTGCACTATGGGAGAAAGCTGTTCAGTCTCCTCCAGGGTGATTTACAGCAGCCTCTAAAAATCCACTGAAGACTCAGCTATGAGTTGTTTCTGACTCAGTGACATATAACAACAACAATCACCCTCAGTGAGGTATATTAGCATACCAACTATAGCAATGGGCTCAAGCCTGTCAGAGATTGTGAGGACGGTGCAAGATAGGACAAGTTTCAGATCTGTTGTACAAAGAGTCTCTATGAGTTGTAGTCAATGACACCTAAAAACAATAGTAACATCACTCAAGTACCATATTGTTAAAACCGTCATGTAGAAACATCTTATTTTGAGTTTCTTCTGATGCTTTTCCCCAACTACTGTGATTTTTCTCTGAATGTCTTTTAAATGTCACAGGACGATTCTCTGACCCCAGTAATGATCATGACAAATTCATGTGAATAATGACCAGACAGCCTCTGTGAAGCCACATCTTGAAGCTCAGCGCCATATTGCGTGTAGCTGTCTTCGCTTGTCCCCACCCCCTTCAATCTGTCGATAAACCGGCGAACCAGACTCACATCAAAGTCAATTTGAATTCATTTTGTACAATTTCAATTGATACTATTTCAAAAGGCTCTGTTAACTTCAAAAATAATATTCATTACCTGGTTGTTGAAGGAAACTGCTCTCAGGATATTGAACCCCGCCATCCCCTAATTTGGTAATTCTATCAGGAAAAGCAATTAAGTTTGTCTGACATGACTTGTTTTTATAAATCCATGATGCTTGCTGCTCTTAATTTAATTCCCCTCTTACCACTTATAATTTCATTCTCATCTGACAGTTCATATTTTCTCTCTGAATGGTTTCCCCCCTTTATATTACTAATCACAGAAAATGCAGAGAGTAACATCAGCCTGGAAAAGGAGGGGCAATGCACAGGCTTTTGTCCTTACTGTTTCCTCTCTCCCTAGTACACAGATAACTCACTCTCATCAAGTGTATTCCAACTTACAGCAACCCCATAGGACAGAGTAGAATCCCCACCTCATTGGGTTTCTAAATCTATATATCTTTGCAGAAACCACTTCCTGTAAGATTTTAGCGACTAAACTTTGGTTAGTAGCCCAGCACTAAACCCACTATGCCATTAGATCTCCTTGGCACATAAATGGTGCTCAACAAATATGTGTTGAGCAGCCTCTATGCTGAGGTGCCATGCCAGGCAGGCACTGCAGACACAAAGAAGACTCGAACTTAAGCTTTTTCTCCAACGGAGCCACATTAGTCAGAAGACAGATGTTTAAAGAATGAGTAGTAAAGCAATTGGGGTGGGAGATCTAGATTGTACTATGATAGGAATTCCAGAGGAATTGAACCTTACTATTTTCTTTCCCTGTTTCTCACCATAGCAGAAAAGTAGAAACAAACCAAGTCTCCTTTAACAGCAGAATAGATAACCAAAATACAGCATATGCACACAAAGCTTTATTCAGCCATAAGGACAAATGAAGCTCGGATATAAGCTGCAACATGACTGAACCTTGACAGTACTTTGCTGAGTGAAATAAGCCACACAGAGAAGCACAAACACTAGAGCTTTGTTCCCAGAGAGAAGAATGCCACAGGGTCTCCTGGGGGGAAAAACAGCTTCTAATAGCAGGATGGCATGTTAATCTCTTCAAATTATTAATACAGAGCATTGACATGTTCATGCATACACTTAGTAACATTATTCATAAGAACCAAGCACAAGAAATAAATATTCATCAACAATAGAACAATAAAGGAAATATGATGTATCATATAGTGAAATACTATACAGTAATGAAAAATAACAATGGTCACTCCCTATGGTCTATACATATTATTGAACAACGTATGTGTAATAGTAAACAAAAGAAGCCAGATAGAAAAGAATCACATGTGATAGTCCAAATATAAAACATGATATCAAAAGTTCTGCAGAAGCAATCGTTGTTGTTGTTGTTATGTGCCGTCGAGTCGCCTGCGACTTATTTTGTAAATTACTACCTAACTTGGGCGGGACTGGACCCACAAGGACAAATACTATACAAGACCAGTAATGTAGAATGAGGATCCAAGGGAGAGGAGGGTGGAAGCAGAGGGATGAGGATGGGCAGGGGAGAGGGGTGTTAATTATAGGGTTGTACAGTTCTATGTGTGGGGAGGTGAAGGAAATAGGAAGGATCTTGTGTGAAAAAACAAATCATTCAAACTTTGTAAATAAGTAAATATAAAATAAAAATTTTAAAGTTATGTTCATAAAAGTTCCCCTTTAGAACATTAAAGATTAAATGTGGAAACTTCATATTCCATAAAGGAAAAAACGAAATTACTTTTTCACCATGTGCCATATGCTTACCGCTATTGAGTTGATTCTCACTCACCTATCCTTTAGGATAGAATAAAGGTACTCCACATGTTATCAGGAATACAATATTTTTTAAAAAATCCTACATCATGATTTGAGTAAAAATTTACAGGGAAAAATGGTTTTCCATTTAACAATATCTACACATTTTGTTTTGTGAGTACTTAACACGTTGCCACACACTTTTAAATTGACGACCGTGCTTAGAAACACATTTTTCCCAATGCATTACCATCATTTGTGGCAACGTGTTAAAGTGCTAGCTGCAGAATATCAAAGAATACAGCCTTCAATATGGATTGCATTTCAATGTCAAGAAAACAAAAATACTCAGCATCAGGCCAATAGTAATATCATGATAAATGGAAAAGAGATAGAAATTGTCACTGATATTATCTTATGTGGCTTCACAATCAATACTCTTGGCTCCAGCAGCCAGGAAATCAAAAGATGTATTGCATTGGGAAAGTTGGCTGTCAGGGACGTCTCCAAAGTGCTGAAGAGCAATGATATCAGTTTGAATACTAGGGTGTACCAGATCCAAGCCATAATCTTTTCACTATGTAGCTGAAAGTTGGGCATTAATAAGGATTACTAAAGAAGAATTGATGCCTTAGATCCATGGCATTAGAGAGGACTGAATATCCTATGGATTGCCAAAATGATCATCAAATCTGTCTTGGAAAAAGGTGACGTCAGGGTGCCGCCCTGGAGGCAAGGATAGTGAAACTTCATTTCACATGTT
>NW_006399972.1:1819474-1839090 GCF_000299155.1 Elephantulus edwardii
TCATTTCACATACTTAAAGCAAATTAAGAGGGGTCAATCCTTGGCAAAGGTCATTAAGTTTGGAAAGATGGAGGGTCAGCAAAAGAAGGGAAGACCCTCGATGAGATGAATTAACACAGTGACTATAATGGTGGGTTTGTATGTGTCAGAAAAGGTCAGGATGGTACAGGATAGGACAGAGTTCAGATCCATTGTTTATGGAATTGTTTTGAGTCATAGTTCACCTGACCATGTGTAACAATAATAACAAAGACCTTCTTGATTTAATGTCTAAAGATGTAAGATTTAATATGTACTTTTTAAATGTCATTATTATTCATTATAAAGACCTCTCTCAGAATGTTGTTGTTGTTGTGTACCTTGAGACACCTGTGACCTATAACCACCGTCTGTACAATCTCTGAAGCCTGCTCACTGACACTGACACACCTACTGCCATTGCCCCAGTTACTGTATCAATACATCTCATCCAGGGTCTTACTCTCCTGTGCTGTCCCTCCACCTTTCTGAGGATGATGTTCTTCCTGACCACATGCCCAAAGTATGTAAGACAGAGTTTCAAAATCCTAGCCTCTGAAAAGAAACTTGGTTTCACCCTCTCCAAAGCAGACCTATTTGATTTCTTGGCAGTCCATGCTATGTTCAAAACTCTTCTGGAGTACTGCAATTCGAAGGCATCAGTTCTTCTTCCATCATCTTTAGTCATTGTCCAGCTCTTTGACGCATAGCAAGTAATTGTGAGTACCCATAGCCTGGATTAGGTGCACCTTAGTCTCTGGACTGACATTGTTGCTTTTCAGTACTCTTGGAGAAGTCCCTGACAGCAGATTTTCCCAACACAATTTGTTTTTTAATTTTATGACTGCTGGTGTTAAGAGTGTTGGTTGTGGCACCAAGCAAGCTGTAACTCTTAACAACCTCAATCTCTTCTCCACCCATCATGGTGCTACCAATTGGCCAACTCGTGAGAATCATTGTCTTCTAGTGTTGAACTTCAATCCATATTGAAGACTACAGTTCTTGACCTTCTGTAGCAAGCACTTCAGCCCCACCTCAGTTTCAGCAAGCAAGGTTGTGTTATCTGCATGAGGTAAGTTAATGATGAGTCTTCCTCCAATCCTGATGCCACATGCCTTGTCAAAAAGTCCAAACACCCAAATGATCTGATCTCAGAAGATAATTCTGCTCATTTCATTCTTTACTATGATAGGCTTCCTCTTTGTTAAGAAATATAAACAGAAATATATTAAAGTGTGATAGATAGAACATACTTTGGAAAGGTTAAATTAAAAGATGTAGTGCTTATAGTGATCCTTAAGTGACCCAAAGGGCACTAAAATAACTCTTGATTGATATGGAAAATGATGATGTGAAACAATAAATCAAGATGGTAACTATAATGGAAATAAAATAATTTCTCCTACCCACTCTTCTATACAGGGGCAACTCATGGTTGCTGTGATGCTAAACACTGTGACACTAATGTGTCAAATGTGATAATGGTTACCCATGGTGGACAGTATTTGGTGGAGGTGTCCCCTATTCAAAAAAGCTTGGAAGCAGGAGTGGCATCCTTTTCAAAAATAGCTTGCCTCTGGAAACTCTATGACCTTGAAGAAATGATGAAAGTTATACAAGTATTCAGGTCTTTCGTTCACAGGTTCACTATGAGTCATCTATGCACCAACGGCACTTAACAACAACAACTACTCACTCTCACCTTCCCAGCACTGTAACAGAAATTTAGAAAATACACTAAGTTGACCAGAATGGAGGCTGGATAGGCAATAGCTACTTCATAACCTAGTTGTTGTAACATAACCTAGAGCTTCTCTAAATACACAGGGAATAAGACACTGGTGGCTGAACAGAAATCACAAGGCTTACTAATGGAGTTGTATGAAGCCAAGAAGTTCAATAACAATGTGTATGTGCCCACCAAGCCCGTGATAGCCTACTTGGTGAAGGGAAGTGACTGTGGATGAGTATTGTAGACAGAGATCATCCAAGAATATCATGTCCAGATGTGGTTCCCTCATAGTAAGTGTTACATTTCACTTTTTGCACATTTATCCAGTAACTTAATAGAATTACTTAATTTTTGCATAATGTTTATCCCATATGCCAAATAATCCCAGAAATGCTGGTTATGGTTTTTCTGCAGTGCAATCCCAAAGATATGCAATTCAAATCCACTATAAGAGAAAGATGGGCAATCTCCTCCCAGTCAATTAACTGCCTCTGAAAACCTGCTAGAGGATTCATTATGGGGCAACAACAACAATGTTCTTGGATACATATTACCCCAGAGAACTTATGAGCAATTAGATAAAAAGAAAATCTTTATAAAACAAGTGGGATATACTTATTTTTTAATTAGTTATATTTATTTCTTTTTTATTTTATACTGATTTATTTACAAAGTTTGAATACATTTATCTACTTCTTGTAGTCATGGAATTCCAGAGCTGATTGAAAGCACAGACATGGATAGATGCAACTACCATTGTGAAAATGTTGTGAAACTTAATAATATATGTGAGTAATAGATGTGACTGTGGAAGGAGGAGTGGCATCCACTTCCATAATCGCCTGCCTCCGGAAACCCTATGAACTTGGAGAGAGGATGAAAGGCACCCAAGCGTCAAGGACTCCTTCATAGGGTCGCTATGAGTCGCCTGCGACTCAACGGCACTTAACAACAATAACATCAACAGAGAGAGGAAGAGAGAGAGAGATCAGCTGGCCCAGTGAAAAAAAACGATGTGACCAAGACAAAGGTGGGTGACTTTTAGTTCGCGGCCTTCAGGCCAGTCTTTCATTGTTTTTGTTCAGACATACCTCTAGGTCGCATAGCCCTGGTTTACAAGTTGCCGTCCTGCGGTCACTTGTGGTTGCTGTGAGGCTGAACACTGTGACACGGATGTATCAAATGCATTAATGGTTAGCTACCCAATGCGGACTGAGAGTGGGGTGGAGCTCCCCGATTAAAACAAGCGTGGAAGGAGGAGTGGCATCCACTTCCATAATAGCTTGCCTCTGGAAACCCTATGAACCTGGAGAGAGGATGAAAGGCACCCAAGCATCAAGGACTCTCCTTCATAGGGTCGTTATGAGTCGCCTGCGACTCGATGGCATTTAACAACAACAACAACAACAATAGATGTGACTGTGAGGCATCATGTCATTGTCAGCTTCCCTCAACTCATAGGAACCATGGTCTTTTCAATCACTTGATATGCATCTGAAGGTTGGACAATGAATAAGGATGACATGCCATTGAGTTGTGGTGTTAGAGAAGAGTACTGTATTCCATGGACTGCCAAAAGAGCAAATATGTCTTAGAAAAATTACAATCAGAGTGCTTCTTGGAGGCAAAAATGGGGAAGCTTCATCTCTCATACTTGGGGCATGTTGCTAAAGAGAGTATTCCTTGGATAGGGGCATCATACTTGGAAAGATGGAGCATAAGCTAAGAGAGGAAGACTCTCAATGAGATAGACTGACATAATGACTGCAGCAGTGGGTTCAAGTATGCCCAAGATGACGAGGATGCCACAGGACAGGACAGGGTTCAGGCCTGTTGTTCATAGGATCACTATAAGCCATACTGGACTCAATAGCATCTAACAACAACAACAACAACAATGGACATTCTACTCATTATTCTTTGATTCACTGGCTAACTTTCACCCTCGTTTCATCTCAGAACATAGTTTCCTTGAACCAGTTTTCCCATTGAAATTTGTTGCAGAACCAAAAATCACATGAAGAACTTGAAATACAAGGCATTTGTTGGAAGATATAATGCAGGACTTTACACAAAACTGGAGGATGTCTGGAAATGATACACAGGGCTGGAAGGATATGAAAGAGAATCACCTAACCAGGTAAATGGAAAAAAGGATAATTCCTTGGTAGTGACTTCCAGCTCCTAATATCCAGAAAAATAAAATATCAGAATACCAGAATGAGGTTATCCAGACACAGATAACATTGGATCTGTCCCTTTGCTTGGGCTTGGCAACTTGGGATTTCCTGCCACCATAAGAGTTCATTTTCTTCTCAACAATGCTAGTCCATTGCTTTATAGTATATCGTAAGATATTTCAGGCTAAAAGAGGATTAAGACAAGATAGATTTGAACTAGCATTCTCATGTTAAAGCATCTGCTCGAGAAACAGTTGCATTTGCTCAAGAAAAAGAAGAGAAAGAACTGTTCTTGTCATTTTTCCAAATATTTTTTCTACCATGTAACTGCTTTGGGATAATAGCAAAATTATTTCACTATGGTGAAAAAAATGCAGAGAAAGGAAACTAAGGCTGGTGGATTGGCTAATAATGAACATAAAGGACTTCATGCTCATTGAATGGCAGATTGAAATCCAGTGTGTATTCATGCAGATCTTATGGGGGTGGTATTGGATTGGACCACAAATTAGTGCTGGCATTAATGAGATGGAAGCTGTAAAATACAGAGAATTCCAATAACCATGATCTCTGATAAGACTGATTGAAAGCACCCAGACCATTGAGACAAGTTCTGTGTGAAACAACTGCAATAAACAACAGGGACACTGAGTACAAGAGTAGGGGTTAAAACTGGGGATTATGTGGCAGACTGAGCTGTGCTTAGAATGCTTGGTTAAAACGCCATTAATGCACAGCTGAGTGACAGACATAGACTCGCACGGAATAATGATTTTTAGAAACAGAAACTGTTTAGATGTTATTCAAAACAATCATAGAGAAAGACTATGCCCTTACACTGTAGGGACGTGAACTTTAATCTGGAATGGTTCTGTGATAAGATCACGTAGGTACGTGAGATGTATTGTTGGGGCAGTGGTGGTTCAGTGGTAGAAATCTCATCTTCCAGGAAATGGGTCTTGGTTCCCTTCTTGGACAATGCACTTTATTGTGTACACACAGCCACAGGTTTCAGCAGAGCATCTCAATTAAGAGTAGGAGGAAAGACCTGACTCAGGCATTAGTATTCAAACTGACATCATTGCTCTTAAGCATTTTGCAGAATGTCTAGTTTTTAGTAGAATGTCTAGTTCAATAAAAAGATCCAATGAATTTCATAAAGAGGAGGTCATTTTTTATTCTTTTTTAATGAATATTGAAGGCAGAAAATCTCAGTATGACACTTTTCTCACATAATAAAGACATAGGAATGGCTTCCTTTCTTCCTCTGATGAGATCTGCCTTTGCAGTTAGCTTTTCCCAGGAAGTCGACTCCCAGATGATGATTTTTGACAGAGAGGTATATTCAAGTGTTCATGGCTCAACAGCTGTAGAAGGAAGAAAAAATAAGTGAGAATGGACACAGGGAGAAATTTGGGGATGGTTCCATCACTTAGGCTTTCAGTTAACCCAACAGGCCAAGACCGCCCTTCAGAGTTACCCCTGATCGAGGCAAAGTGGCAGTGGCACTCACTCTTTGGATTAGGATTGCCCCTTGAAAGAATGCTCCCTTCTACCTAATCACAATTCCTGGGGAGAAATATCAGCCAACAACTTCCCTACCAACTGAGAGGATAGGCTTTTATTCCTGAAGGGGGTGTCTAAGGATGCAGCACAGCATCAAGGCACTTGGTAACCGTTGTAATAGAAAATATCCGTTTAATCACTGGGTCAGGGGTCCCAAGACCACTCTCGAGTTCAGGAGGACCCATAGTGCTCAGCATCATTTTATCTGTGACTTCACTATAGTGAAAGAATACAAGGCAAAATGGGCAAAGGAAAAAAGCAAAGTCTGGAAGAAAAACAGACACAAGCATCTAAAGTCAGGACACAGCACAACTGCTCCATAGACTTCTCAAGGCTTTCAACCTTTAATGGCAGCAGATGACCATATCTTTCTCCTGCAGAGCAGCTGGGAGGTTTGAACCGCCAACTCTTCGGCTAGCAGCTAAGCATGACAGCCACTGTGCCATCAGGGTTCCTAGAGTTGTGATGTGTGTGAAATGTTTTCTACTAGATGAGTTCATTACAGGCTAAGTAACCAAGATTTTCATCAGGAGCTAGTCACATTATCAACATGCAAGACTCCAGAAGTGTTGAGCATAACCCATGTTATCTGGACCAACAGATTAAGCTGAGTGAACTAGTTGTTAAAGATGATTGGACCTCTTCTGAAATCTATGTTGCCAGCCCATGTTAACAGACCTTTCAGAGAAAAGCAGTAGGTCCTCCTAGGTTAATTCTTTAATGCATACCACTATAAACTGAAATAGGTTGCAAAACAAGTAGATTGGGGGGGGGGGTGCAAAGCCAGTTACATCATATTTAGATGGTTGACCCTAGTCACTGTCAAGTATTTCACTCTCTATTGTTGTTGTGGTTATGTGCCACTGAGTCACCTGCGACTCATAGAGACTCTATGTACAACAGCCCTAAACTCTGCTCTGTCCTGTGCCAATCTCACTGTCTCTGACACACCTAACCTGATAATCCCAGTCACTGAATCAATCCATCTCATAGAGGGTCTTCCTCTCCTTTGCTGTTCCTCCAACCTCCCAAGCATGGCATACCTCTCCAAGGACTGGTCCCTCCTTGCAACATGTCCAAAATGGGCCTGACGAAGCTTCATAATCCTTGCTTCCAAGGAGCAGTTTGGTTTAGCCCTTTCCGGGGTGAATCCATTCATTTCCTTAGCAGTCCATGGTATATTCAGTATTCCTCTCCAACACCACAGCCCAACGGCATCAATTCTCTATCCTCCCTAGTCATTATCCAGCTCTCTGATGCATAGCAAGTGATTGCAAAGACCATTATTTCACTCTCTAAGGGTTCAAAATGTGTATCACTTCTATTTTTAAATATCTTTTTTTTAAATCATGGTAAAAAATGCATGACATAAAGTTTATCATTTTAATCACCATGAAGTGTACAATTCTGTGGCATCATGTATATTCATAATGTTGTACAGCCACCAACCTTATCCAGTTCCAGGGCTTGCCATCTCAGCAATTTGGAATCTTGTGCCTTTAAGTAGTCTTTGCCCACACTCTTCCTCCTTCCAAATTCTAAACTCAACTCATGCCATCAAGTGAGAACTGACTCATAGCTGACTTTCCATTAGGTTTCTGAGGCTGTAAAGCAAATGGGAGAAAACTGCCCATCTTTCCCCCTGGAACTGTTGGTGGAATTGAATTATCATTGAGGACTAACCTTTGGGTTAGTAATATATCTCCCTACAGCTTAGGCCACCAGAATTCACTCTCCCTCCTACGAGAAAATGGCAACCACTTATCTACTTTCTATCTCAATGGATTTACTTATTCTAGACATTTCATAAAAAATAAAATTATACAAGATGTAGATTCTTTCACTTAGTATGATGTTTACAAGGTTCACCCATTATTAAACCATTTGTTGGTACTTCATTCCTTTTAATGGCCAAAGAATACTTCACACTGTGGCAAGTGAATTTCCTTTTCCCCATTTCCCAGATGAAAACACTGAGGCTCAGAGATGCCAACTACTTGCTGGGAAGAGGTAGAGCTTCAGGTCCAAAACCTGTTCTGCTTCCCATTCAGCACTGTCTGTTTTACAAACTCCTCCCATCCAACTACTCTCATTTTCCCTCTCACAAAAGCCCAACAGAGCAGAGATAACCACTTCTGTTTTCCAAACAGAAAAACTGAGGTGGGGAGAGGTGACTTATCTAAAGCACACTCACCCCTATTTCCACAAAGGCCAAACCTCCGCTACTTGTGCTACAGCAGAAGGTGAAGATCTAGGCTCATATCCCCGGTCACCAACCTGTGTGCCTTAAACTCTGTCTTCTCTGCTTCTTCTCCTGTAAAGCAAGGGTAACAATATTGATTGCGCCTCTTTCATAAAGTGATTAAAAGAGACAACTAATGTGAAAGCACTTTAGGAACCATAAATATCATTTATAACATTTTAGCACAAAGTCGTTGCTGAAAGTTATGTGTTTAACTGATAAAGGAATGTCATTAGAAGTTCCCCACATTCCATCAGGATCTCTGGACCCTGGATTTCTACAAGAACACTGCCAGACTGGATCCCTCCACCAAGCACTCCTTTCAAGGAACCAGCAGTATGTAGTGGAAGGAGAGTGACCTCATGATGTCGCAGTGAAGTATGAATTCTCTTCTATTCTGGTATCACAGTATTAGCTTCACATACCAGAGAATTTCCATTTCTACTAAAATTAACCGACGCTAGTTTTCCTTGTTTGAAGCCAAGAGCCTAAATTGATAAAGGAAGCAAATAGTTAATCCAAGTAATTTTTCAAACTAAATAATAGACAAAGAGTGGAACAAATGAGGGTAAAAACTGTCTGATTATATGATTATTGTTGTTGTTAAGTGCCTTCAAGTTGTAGACGACTCATAGCAACCCTTTGAATGAAAGACACGAGCACTGTTCATAGGGTTTCCAGAGGCAAACAGTTTCAGAAGTGGATGCCACTCCTGCTTCCAAGCTTGTTTTAATCAGTAAGCTCCACCAAACACTGTCCACCATGGGTAAACATTATCACATTTGGCACATCAGTGTCACAGTGTTTAGCATCACAGCAACCACGAGTTATCTCTGTACAGCAATGTACAGACCAATGCTATGCCACTTAGAAGAATATTTGACAAAAAGCAATTTAGACCAGGCCTGAGGGCGGCAGATTAAAATCACCTTGGGTTTGGTAGCATAGCTTTCTGTACACTAGGCCAACATAGTTGGCCTCTCTATGTTGTCGTTGTTATTGTTGTTAAGTGTCGTCGAGTCATAGACGACTCATAGTGATCCTATGAACGAAAGACCTGAACACTATTCATAGAGTAGAACCAGTTCTAGTAGATGACATAGAAATTACATTATTTATATGATTACATGACAAGAATATATGATTGATTAGGCATTAAATGGATGACAATCTGCAACAAGAGGTGGATTGCAAAGTGAACTGGGGGACGGAGGAAAATGTACAGCAATGAATGGATGAAAATCCAACCTTTCTATAAACCTTTATGAAAATCACATCAAAACACCTCTGAAATAATAGAAAGAATCAGAGATAGGAAATAGATGTCAATCCTATAAACTCTGCCAATGCATAGTGAAATACTGTAACAAAAACAGAAGGGGAGGGAGGGGAGTGAAAGGAAACAGGAGTGTTAATTTAAATTTTGATATTGTGAGGTGCCATCTGGTCAACTAAGACTCTTAGTGACCCTATGAATAACAGATCTAAACCCTACCCTACCTTGCTCTAACTTCACCATCCTTGATATATTTGAACCTGGTGCTACAGTCACTGTGTTGATTCATTTTGTTGCAGGTCTTTCTCTCTTCTGCCAACTCTCTACTTTTCCAAGCATGGTATCTTTTTTCAAGAACTTGTCCCTTTTAACAGCATGCCCAAAGTGTGCAAGATGAAGTTAATTTGCTAGTAGGGAATTATCAGATACCAGTTAAAATAGAAGCATCCAGTTTTGGGTTTTGTTTTCTCTTTTTCTTATCGGAATTTTTTTTCTATATTTTAATGAAAGTTTATAAAAAAGTTGGATTTCCATTCATTCACTGTTGCACATTTTTCTCCCTGTCCTCCCCGCCCCCAGTTCACTTTTTTTCTTTGGAAAAAAAGTTCTTTCATTGTTATACAGTCCACCCCTTCCCCCTGGACCACTTCACTATGCAGCTCTTATTCTGGACTATTGTTATGCCAATAAAACCTAATTATATGTTCCTTTTATACAGTTCTCTCCCTCATCTCAGTGCCATGTACATTTTCCCCTCATAGTTTCCCCAAAACTTCCATATCAGTCCTATTCTATAACAGTGGCATTATACAGTATTTGTCTTTTTGTGACTGATATATTTCACTCAGCATAATGTCCTCCAGAGTCACCCATTTTGCATAATATTTGATGAGTTCCTTGTTTTTCAATGCTGCATAGTATTCTATTGTGTGACTATACTACAGCTTCTCTACCCATTCGTTTGTTGATGGGCACTTAGGTTGTTTCCAACTCCTTGCTATTGTGAACAAAGCAGTAATAAACATGGATGTGCATATATCTGCGTGGGGGGCAGTTCTGATTTCTTTAGGGTATATTCCCAGTAGTGGAATTGCTGGGTCAAATGGTATTTCTATTTGCAACTTTTTGAGAAAGTGCTGTACTGCCTTCCATAGTAGTTGCATCATTATATACTCCCACCAACAGTAAATAAGGGTTCCAGTCTCTACACAACCTCAGCAGCATTTGTTGTTTGCTGTTCTGTTAAATTTTGCTATTCTTACTGCGGTATGATAATATCTCATAGTTGTTTTTATTTTCATCTTTCTTAGAGCTAGGGATTTTGAGCATTTCTTCATGTGTTTGTTAGCCATCTGAATATCCTGTGCCCATATTGCAATTGGCTTATTTACCTTTATCTTGTTGTGGCATTTGAGTATGCTATAAATATAAATATAAGTCCCTTATCTGACATGTTACTACCAAATATTTTTTTCCTAGTCCGTGGCTTTTCTTTCACCCTGTTGTAGAAGGTTTTGGATGTGCATAGGGATTTGATTCTTAGAAGGTCCCATTCATCTATTTTATCCTTTCCTGGTTGTAGGTGAAGCATGTAGTTTTTAAAACATAATTATTTAAAATGTTTTCCATAATCACAACAACACATACGACTGTATGTGTTACTGAGCAGAGCTGCTATGTAAGTTGACTTGACTGTAATCCGTGGAAGCATGTAGATAGGTGTTTCATCTACAGCACCACTGGTTGGGTTTGCACCATCAGCTAAACTTTTCTTTTAGTAGATGGATGCAAACTACTGTTCTACCCAGAGCCCTCAATGGGTATCCAAGGGCATGAAATAAGGATAAAAATGATGGAAGGAGATAAATATAGGAAGATAGGTTTGTGTGACCATGCTGTTGTTATTAAGTGCCATCAAGTCGACTATTATTGTTGTATATTGTAGAGTCAGTACCAACCCATAGATGACCCTCTGGCAGATTTTCAGAAGCAATTAATTGCACGAAAGAAGACTGCTCATTCTTCTTCCACAGAGCAGCTGGTAGATTAGAACCATGTGCTTTCAGGTTTGCAATGTAGCTTCTTCCCACTAGGCCCCCAGTGCTCCCTACCTTTAATAATCTTCACCAGGGAAAGCATAATGAAATTCATATTGTTTAAAGAATCACTATGACTACTATGTGAAGGGTTGCTAAAAGTAGAAATGAGAATATAAAGTAAGAGCAATAATACAAGCAATAAATGATACTGGTTGAATCTGGTGATGACAACATAAATAGAAGTGAACAAGTAATATATTTTAAAAGAAACCCCAAAATCATGGTGATAGATTAGATGCTGGAGGCAAAAAAAGAGAAAAAAAATTCAGGATGGCTCCCTGGTTTTCTGGCTTGGACTACTGAAACAGAGATGGCTTTGAATAAATAGTTTGCGAGAGTAAATATTAAGATGTTGGTCTATAAACTAAGGTGCACCTGATCTAGGTCATGGTCTTCACAATTACTACCTATGCATCAGAGAGCTGGACTATGAATAAGGATGACTGAAGAATCGATGCCCTTCGATGGACTGTCAAGAGAACAAACAGGTCTGTCCTACGGAGGGTGAGACAAGGTTTCTCCATGGAGACAAGGATTTTGAAGCTCTGTCTCACATATTTTGGGCACACAGCCAGGAAGGACTAGTCCTTAGAGAAGGACTTCATGCTTGGAAGGATAGAGGGACACTGCAAGAAAGGAAGGCCACGAATGAGATGGATTGACACAGTAACTGGGATAATAGGGGTAAATGTGTTGGAGACAGTGAAACTGGCTCAGGATAGGGCAGGGTTCAGAGCTATGATGCACAGGGTCACTGAGTCTCAGTCAACTCAATGGCACATAATAACAACAGTTATCTCATGTTTGGGAAATCTTTAAAACACCTAAGTAGAGATGTCAAACAAGCTACTGGACATTTTAATTGAAACACAAAGTGAAGTTGATGCTGGGATCATATCACACAAATGGTAATTTAAAAGACAGGAGAAGAAAAGGATATCAGAAGTCGAGCAGAAAAGTAAAGAAGGGTCTCTGAGCAGTCCCTGAGGAAATTCAACACTTGCAATAGACTAGAAAACCTTGTGGAAGTAAGTAGATATAAAAAGTAGGAGATGGTCGTATCTCAGCAGACAAAAGAAGACTGTGCTTCAAAGAGTAATTATCAGCAGTTGAGTTGTTGAGTGCTGCCACCACGTCCAAAAAAAAAAAAATTAAAGGATTCTTCTAATTGGACAATCTGACAAGAGCAGCTGTAGTGGAGATAATGGAACAAAATTAGAGAGCTCATTCAAGAAATTTATCAACGCTAAGAAGCAGACAAATGAAGTAACTACTGAAATATAATGGGTCATGGGAGGAATTTTAGGATGCTTCCATAATGCAAAAGGTATGGAAGACTAGTGACGCAGTAGTGTAAAGTGAAAGAGCACAGAAAACACATGAAGAATGGTCCTACACAGAACACAGTGGAGGAGTGGCTACAATTATGAGAAAGTTTGTAGATCTACTGATGGAAAGGTGATATGTCTCATGTTAAGGCTTCAGTTTTCACACAAAGAAAAATTCAACAGCTGAAAGTTGGGAGCAATGGGGGAGCTTAATGAATGAAAGGATTCATGAAATCGTAAAAGAGCGTGAAAACAAAGTTATCTAAGGTCGAGGTATGACTGTCACACAGTGAAATAGGTATGCCCAGGTGCAGGTCAAGGTAAAAGCAATGGTTGATTTTGTGCAGGCAAAGAAGACAAAACATGAAAAATGAAGGCAATTCAGGATATCTATAAAGCACTGAAAATCCTCACCACTGGGTCATAATACAAGGAGAAAAGATTGGAATTGTTAAAGATTTCATCTTGCTCAGATCCACAACCTTGACATCAGCAGTCAGGAAATCAAAAGATGAGATGCATTGGGAACATCAGCTGATAAGGAATTCTCCAATGAACTACAGAGCAATGACTTTAGTCTAAACACTCAAGTGCACTTGATCTAGACCATGGTCTCCTCAATTTCTTGCTATGTGTGTGAGAAATGGATGATGAATAAGGATAACCAAAAAATCAATGCATTTGAGTTGTGGTGCTAGAGAAGAGTATTGACCATATCATGGACTGCCAAGAGAACAATTAGGTCTGTCCTGGAGACGGTGAAATCAGATTTCTCCTTGGAGGTCAGGATTCTGAAATTCTGTCTCACATAATTTGGGCATGTTATCAAGAGAAGCTAGTCCTTGGAGAATGGCATCATGCTTGGCAGGGTAGAGGAAGGATAGGGCCTCAAACTCCCTGTTGGCTGCCTTCATATACAGTAATAAGGTCGGGAAACTCTTCCTGTGTGTTCCGGACATGGTAGAATTGCCTGCTTAGGGTTTTCTAAGCTGCATTCTTTACAGAAACAGATTGCCACATTTTTTTTTCTACAGAACCCAGTAGGTTCAAACTGTTAAATTTTTTGTTAGCAGCATTTAAGTGCTTAACCACTGAACCACCAGGGTTCCACACAACAGGGAGGCAGGTATGATTAACTGTGTCAGAAATGTGAGGACGGAGTAAAGGGTGTTGAGACCTGCCTTCTATTGATCCATGTTCTCCTTCCTTCTCCCTATTTCACCATTAATTGTTCTCTCTTCCAAGATACAGCTCTTCCTAGGCAATGCATAAACACAAAATAGCCTTTTTCCTATTTGTCATATTATATATATCCTTTTAGCAAAATCAACATCATCAAAAATCATTTACAGAGTAAATAAGGTGGCAATTGTCTGGCAATGCAATTGCTCCCTACAAAATAAATAAATGAAGATCAAGCTAGGGGTAAACAGCAGCTCATTTCATTCCAATTCATCTCTAGATCTTCTTGATGCATATAGTTTTTATCTGCTTGGCTTATGAATTTCACCCTAAAGATTAATTTAGCCCTGTATAAAGAGCATAAGAATTAATATTCAGCCAACATATGAATCTCTTTTATCTTTAGTTTAGTGGAAATCAATTTGTTAAAATATTGTTGAGTGCAATTTGTTACTTTTCCACTTCTACTTTTCTACTCAAGTTGAGGTATTTGGAAATATCTATCCAAACTTTAGCTGTCATTAGTACCAAGATTTATATTGCCAAATTCCTGGTAACTGTTATCTCTGCGAGCACTATGAATTATGTCCTGTGATGTTCGATTTTATTGAATTCATGTAATAGAGAAGTGAACAATTTAAAAAATAAAAATAGAAAGGATTTTCTCTTCAGCATGCAAAAAAGAGTATCATTCCTTTTTAAAGTATGTAGAAATGACTTGAAGGTAAAGGAGATACAGGAAAAAGCTAAGAGTGACCTTGTTCGTGTCATCTCATCCAATTTGGAAGAATTTCCATATAGTCATTCACCCATTTTCTTATGATGTTCACCAACAAGAATGTTTAATAGCATTTAGTCAAATCTTGACAATTAGGGCTTGTTCAGACACCTCTATTTCTTTCTATTTTTCCTCTCTCCCTTTTTTCTCTCCCTCTCTGTTCCCACCTCTCTCATTCTCTCCTTTAGTCTTTCAATATCAAGCATGTTCTATCATGTTTCTTCCTATAAATGAAAATTTTGAAATAATAATAATTACACCTAAGTGTTTTTAAAAGGCAAGTAAATAATTTCCATTGAGTCCTTGCCAACTTGTGAGGACTTCATGCTTTAAAAAGTAGAAGTTCTCCATAGGACTTTCTTGTCAGTAATCTTTATAGAAGTCAATAACCAGACATTTATTCCATGTTGTCACTAGTGGGATTGAACAATCAGCCTAAAGGTTAATTGTTGTTGTTGTTGCCATTGAGTCTAGTACGATTCATAGTGATCCTGTGAATAAAATATCTAAGTCCAGTCTTATCCTGTGCCGTCCTCACATTTCCTGACAAAAGAGCAACAGTCACCTTGTCAATCCACCTGATTTTCCTCTCCTTCGCCAACCCTCCACCCTTCCCAACTTCATGTTCCTTTCCAAAGAACAGCCCCTCCTAGCAACATGTCCAAAGTATGTCAAGCAAAGCCTCGTCATTGGTGCCTCCAAAGAGTACTCCAGCTGCACCCTCTCCAAGACATATCTGTCCATTCTCTTGGCCAACCATGCAATGTTCAGTGCTCTTCTCCAACATCACAGCTCAAAGGCATCAATTCTTTTTATCTAATCCTTATTCATTGTCCAGCTCTCAGACGCACTGCTAGTAATCAGAAAGACTATGGCCTGAATCAGACACACCTTAGTCTTCAAACTTACATGAGTACTCCTCAATAATTTGGAAAGATCCCTAATAGTTACGTGTAAACCATCTGAGCCATACACATAACCAAAACTAAAACAAAACAAATCCCAAATCTCACACAATGGAGTCTATTTTGAGTCTTACTCAACATTCAAGGACAGAGAAAAACTGTTCCACTGAGTCTCCAAGAATGTAAATGTTTGTGGAGGCAGACTATTTTATCACCCTCCATTGGGTCACTTGTGGATTTGAATTTTGGACCTTTTGATGAGCAATCAATGAACACCAGAACACATACTGTTCTGCAGTGTTCTTCACAGTTATTATGAGCCAAAATCATCTACATAGAAAGTCTTCCAGATTGGATGAGATGACATGAACAAGGTCACTCTTAGTTTTTTCCTATATCTCCTCTACCTTCAAGTCATTTCTACATCACAAGACATAATTCATAGTGCTCGGAGAGATAACAGTTACCAGGAATTTGGCAATATAAATCTTGTTGTTGTTGCTAAGTGTCATAGAGTTGTAGATGACCCATAGTGACCCTGTGAACAAAAGTCTTAAACACAAAACTTTCATCTTTTCTCCAAGTTCATAAAGTTTTTGGAGGCAAGTTTTTTTGGAAGTAGATACCCCTCTCACTTCCAAGCCTGTTTTATTCAGGAGATCGACAAAAAGTAGGCTCTAGGGCCAAAGCCCAAGGATCCAAGAGCCTTTTTAAATATAAAAGCAAATCCAATCTCCTCACACCCTATTGTGAACCACAGCCATACCCTCGTCTCAACTCCAAACCAGGAAACACACCTTTGCAGAATCCAACCTTACACTCATCTTCCCATCCTGGAAACAGCACCAGACTGGTAGCCAAAACTCTTTTTAAATATGAGGCCAAATCAAATCAGCTCACACCCTATTATGAACCACAGCCATAAACTAGTCTCAACCCCAAACCAGAAAACACACCTTTGCAGAATCCGGCCATTTCATTAATCTTCCCAGCCTGGAAATAGTCCCAGACTGGCAGCCAAAGGCCTTTTTAAATATGAAAAACTGACCCATAGCTAACTTCCCAGCAGGTATTCAGAGGCAGTTAATCACATGGAAGGAGATTACTCATCCTTCTCCTGTATAGCAGCTGGTGGATTTGAACTGCAAACCTTCAGGATTGCAGTGTGGCTTCTTCCCGCTAAACCACTGTTGTTGTTGTTGTTGTTGTTGTTGTTGTGTGCCATCGAGTTGCTTGCAACTCACAGTGACCCTAAGTACAAGAGCCCAAAATCCTGCTCTATCCTGTGCCAACCTCACTGTCTCCGACACACCTACTCCCACTATCCTAATCACTGAATCAATTCATCTCATTGAAAGTCTTCCTCTTCTGCACTGTCCCTCTCCAAGTACTGGTCCCTCCTTGAACGTGCCCAAAGTATGTCAGATGACGCTTCAGAATACTTGACTCCAAGGAGCAGCCAGGCTTTACCCTCTCCAGGACAAACCTGTTTGTTCTCCTAGCAGTCCATGGTATTCAACACTCTTCTCCAGCACCACAGCTTAAAGGTATCAATTCTCTTTCTGTCATCCCTAGTCACTTTCTAGCTCTCTGATGATAGCATGCAACTGCAAAGACTACAGCCTGGATCAGGTGCACCTTAGTCTCCAGCCTGACATCGTTGCTCTTCAGTACTCTGGAGAGATCCCTGGCAGCTAACTTTCTCAATGCAATTCATCTCTTGATTTCCTTACTGCTGGTACCAATAGCTGACTGTGGAGCCAAGCAAATTAAAACTGTTAACTATCTCAATCTCTCCACCATTGATAATGATGCTGCCAATTGGACCAGTGGTGAGAATTCTTGTTTTCTTGATGTTGAGCTTCAATCCATATTGACGGTTGCAGTTCTTGACCTTCTGCAGTAAGCATTTCAGGTCATCCTCAGTTTCAGCAAGCAGGGTTGTGTCATCTGCATACCGCAGGCTGTTGATGAATCTTCCACCAATCCTGATGCCACATTCCTCCTTGTACAGCCCCATGTCCCAGATGATCTGTTCTGCATACAGATTGAAAAGCTATGGAGACAGAATACATCCCTGGCGGACCCCCTTCCCAAATTTGAACCCAATAGTGTCTCCTTGCTCTAAGCCACTAGAGTTCCCTATAATAACACATACTATGACCTTGTTGTTTTCTTTATTTTACAGCCAACTTGACAAAAATTCTCTATTTCTCCATCTGTTGTTGTGTGCTGTTGAGCCAGATCCAACCCAGAGCTGACCCTCCAGTGGGTTTTCAGAAGTAGTTAATCACATGAGAGGAGATTTCCCATCCTTCTCCCACAGAACAGCTCGTGAATTTGAACCACATGCCTTTGGGATTGCAATATAGCTTCTTATCCTTAGTCCACAAGAGCTCCATCTATTTGTGCCTAAATCCATTGTAATCAAGACCTGCAACAACGATCTTGCCAAGGTCATGAAAGACTGCTGAATCATTTCATTTCATAATTCTGATCATATTAAATCTTTCTGCGATCTTTGATATGCAACTCCTTCCTCCTCTTGAAACTATCTCCTTTTTTTGGTTTCCACATTATTATCTTGAGGTTTTCCTCCTCTCTTTTCTTCAGTCCTGCTGCATCCTCAGGAAGTAGTCCAATAACTCTATTTCATTTCTGTCTCTCTTCTCATTGCTCTCTCAGTCATTCATCCATTCACTACTTATCCATTAGGGACTTAATTCCACTAATATAGCACACTTCTCTCCCTTTGTCACTAGAATTTCCCAGGAAATTTCTTTCTACCTACTTCTGTATGTACCAAGTCTTCTAAAATTGTAACCCCAAACCAATGTCAGTGCTGTCAATTCTGACTCACAGCGACCTTCCATCTAGTTTCCAAGACTGAAACTCTTTACATAAGATTGCCAACATTTCTCCCTCAGAGCAGCTGGCTGATTAGTGATGCCACACTTTAGGTTAGCTACTCAACACATAACACACTGCATTACCAGGGTTCCATAAAACTTTAAAGAGTGTCTAAATAAAACTTCTCTATACTGGAAAATGGCACCATCAATGACTCTTTGCCCTAGTTAGTAACCCTGTATGTTAGTTGCCTACTGCTACCACAACATCAACAACAAATACCCCAAGTAAGTAGTGTTAAAGAATGAAAATATATAGTCCTACAGTTTTGAAGGCTAGATGTCCAAATCAGGGCACTGATTCTATGGGAAGATTACATTCTTGTCACGGATTCCATTCTTGTCAGGTTTCTTAGCTTTTAGACAATTCTTCATATGTTGCCACCCTCCCAAATATGTCTCTGTCAAGTCCAGTTTCTTCTTAAAAGATACTATTTATAAAAAGTTCAGATTAGGAAATTTCAAAATATATTTTTAATTATAATGCTGTGAGTGATAGGACAGCATCCATACACACACAAAGCACATCTGTCAATACAACTATTACTAAATTAGAGGCACAAATCACTAAGGTCAAAGATGGAAAAATTGAGAAATTTCTACCAACTTTTGCAGCTTAAATGTATTATACGTGCAACCAATATGCAATAACTGGAAGGCAGAAGTTGGAAATAAAGAAGAAGGAAGTAGTTGGAAAATAGGGCCTTGGTGATAGAAATGAGATTGGAGATCAAGTAATAAAAGTCTGTACAATGAAAGATTTATTCATAGTAAAATGTTTTCATAGCAGAACATACTCATTTTTATATTTCCTAAAAACATCAGGAACAGTGACAGTACACATTGAGTAGATCTCTTTGAAAAGAGATGGAGAAGTTCAATATCAGAAGTCTATACATGGCCAGGAACTAATGGTGGGCCAGATCATCATTTAAGTGAAAGTTCAAACTGAAGTTACAGAAAACTAAAACTAGTCCAGGAGAACCAAGATACAACCTTGAGTCTATCTCAACTGAATTTAAAAACCATCTCAAAAGAGATTTGATTCACTAAACAATCCATAAAGAAAGCAAAAGTTCAAGATGGAAAGAAAGTAAGTTGCATGTAAGATGAGACTCTGAAACTTCCACTAGAATGTGGAGAGGCCAAAACAAAAGAAAGAAATGTTGACGTAGAGAGATGAAAAGAGATTTCAAAGGGCAGCTAGAGAAGATAAAGCAAAGTAAAACAAAATGTTCAAAGAGATGGAATTAGAAAACCAGGAGAAGAAAACACTCAGCATTTCTCAAACGGAAAGTACAAAATAAATTCAATTGAGTTGCAATATTGAAGAATTATGTAGGCAAAATCTTGAATGATGTTGTTGTTGTTGTTGTTGTTATGTGCCATCGAGGCATTTGA